>NC_137455.1:21110219-21535498 GCF_964235325.1 Thermobia domestica
ATCCTGGCATTTGCCTGGTGTGAATGAGGAAAGCCCAGAAAAACCACATTCATTATGGCTGGCCTGAAAATGCTCATTACACTTTTTCGACCGAGTACCCCTACGGATAGTGATCGGGGATCGAACCGGGAACAGGAGAATTCATTTGTCATCCTAGAGAATAACATCAACGACAAGGTATATTTGAGGCTAGTGCTCATTCCTATAATTTTATTTAATCTTCTTTTCTCCCTCTTTTTTACCTTCCACCTAACAAGTCTTTGTTTTGTCAATTAAAACTTGTTGAGTTTAATTTATGTGCAAACATAAAATCACTTTTAGTTTTTAACACAATATAACAGTAACATACATAAGTTCATGTTGCTGTACAATATATTTAGCGATGTGCAAAGTATTTATGAAGTTCAAAAACAATGCTCAGTGGAAGATGAAGGAAGCACAGTTGTCAACATTGGGAGGAGGGCAGATTTGAGACTTATGCTTGGGGGAGGGGGAATGAGACTCATATTACAGTAGATGAACCTGATTTCTGAGTTGAACCTGTTGTATTATATATGAGGCGATCTAGATGAAGTAGTGGACATATCGTTGCCGTGAATACATTCTGAAATCTGAGTATATGCATATACTGTATATATAATTGATATGTTTCTACTGAGGCATCCACCATGATCCACATTAAAAGTTTAAGACACTTGTTTTATAATAATATAAATAATGAGTTTCTCAAAAAAAGAAAATCAATTATGCATGACACGAGTAAAATGATTATGATCTCAATAGCATCGTAGGAATCGTTACAGGAGTTAAACAAATAGTTGAAAATAGACTAAAAATAATTAAGGACAAATTTAATGCAATGAAGTGTCAAATCTTTACATTATTAAGGTGAAATGGAAAAGACAACAGAAATTAATTTCATCTCGCTTTCTTTTGTGTCAGTCGGACGCAAATCATCACACTTATCCCCAAAAAGAATTTTTCAAATCGTATTATTGGGGGGGACAGTCCCCCAGTTTCACAATTAAGGGGGACACGTCCCCCTCATCCCCTGGATTTGCGCCAGTGATTTTAACGAGTGTAAAATTTTCTCAGGTGTAATTAATATTTCGAATAACAATTATAGGATATTTCGTTCATTTTTGCTTCAAATTGGGATTTTTAGACTTAACGTTTGAAAATTAGAAGAATAAACAAAACAGCACAACAGTTTACGAAACAAAACTCTTGCCTGGTCATCTTACATGAGCTATTTTTATTTTATCAATATTTTATCATATTCTGTTCCAAATCAATTCAACACTTTCTTCGTTTTATGTTAGCGGGTAATATTACAACAATATCATGAAAATACGAAGTAATTTAATGTTATTTTTCTTTTCTTTTCTTTTTACGTATGTTCATGCTCTTATTGTGTCTTATGTTGTTATGTTGTACTTTGCAAGTACTCAGCCATCTTGCGAGCACAATAGTTGTTACCGTACATCTTCATCCGCATTTAATATAAAACATGCCACGTAAGACAAAATTTAAGCAATGCCTTGAAAATAATAAGCATTGGTAATAAAAGAATACAGCGTGTCCATAAAATACTATCATGCTTTAAAGTTGGTTTAAAGGGACAAGTTTTGCCGATAGATGGTACTACAGTCTTTGTATCTCCCCCATGTATTTTTTATCTTTCACGAAAACTCACGATTTCTCTTACAAATTTCAACTTATAGACTTCAAATTTTTAGAAAAGGAACTTTATAATCTATCGTAGGCAATAATGCGTGCCGACTTCTTATTTAAAATTTTCCTCATTGTTGAAATGGCTTGATTGTTCAAATGGATATCCAAATCTATAACAATGAAACTGTTTCAACAATGAAGAAAATTCTAAATAAGAAATCGGCACGGATTGTTCCCTTTAATAGGTTATGAAGTTCCTTCACTAAAAATTTGAAGTCTGTAGGTTGAAATTTATAAAATAAATTGTAAATTTTCGTAAAAGGTAAAAAATACATGGGAGTGATAGGAAGACTGTAGTGACATCTATCGGCAAAATTTGTCCCTTTACACTAACCTTAAAGTACCTTGCTTTGGATGAACATATTTCAATGAAATTGGTAACACTTGAAAGAAAATTTCAAATATTTCTTTTACTCTCATAGATGTTGAATGTGGGCCCTGCGAGTGGCGATGGCAGACATAAAGACGATATTCCCATTCACACCGCACACGCTCCAACAAATCTGATAAAATGAACTGGATGGCAACATTGATACGAACTTACACTTCTTGCAAGTTTTCAGGTAATGGGGGTACATAAAAACAATTCTTTACGTAACCCTCTAAAAAAGAAGTCACACATCAAGTCAGGCGACCTCGGAGGCCACTAGTAGAAGACATTATTATCATTTATAGCACGTCCAATCCATCTTCGCTTTCGTTTTATTTGGAACTGTAGAATATTTTTTTGTGGTTCATGGGACCCATTTTTCAAATATCATATACAGGGTGTTACCAAAAATGTATCGCAATGCTTTAGGAACAGACTCCTGACATCAAAATAGGGAAAAAGTCCATTAAGACCTGTGCTCAAAAGTGGATAGTTTCGGAGTTATAGGATGCCGAAATTGTGAAATAAGTGAACTTTAAAAGTTCATAGTTCCACTACTATGGGACCTATCGTAGTTGGGTCAAGACATCATTGAGGAACTGGTATGTGAACTATCCAAATATACATGTTTAAGAATGTCCCAATGCTTGCATACCAGTTTTTAGATTGGTAGGTGGAGAGTGATCAAATGCTACCAAACAGCCTCTCTAAAAATGATTGTGCAAGTACCGGTACCGGCGGTTCTGAAACATGGATATTTGGATAGTTCACATACTGGTTCCTCAGTGATGTCTCGACTCGACTACGATCGGTAATATACTAGTGGAAATGGACCTTTGAAGTTCTTTTCTTCATATTTTCGGCACAATATAACTAGGAAACTATGCTCTTCCGATCACAGGTCCGTATTAACTTTTTTCTTCTTTTCAATTGAGAAATCTATTCCCAAAATGTGATAAATTTTTATCACATCCTATATATATATATATATATATATATATATATATATATATATAGTGGCGGATCCAAGGGGATGGCTATAGGGACTATAGCCCCCCCTTGACGCTCAGGTATACACTGTATAAAATGGGCTTCAATCCTGCTTTGCACTGAATAAAACGGCAAAATATGGTTTAGCCCCTCCCTTGATCATATCCTGGATCCGCCCCTGTGTATATATATAGAGGGTAAACCTTTCTAACTTCGTGATCTGAAGGAGGATGACTAAAAAATACACATTTACAAGCATGCAGGATAAATGTGATCTCTATATTAGGAAGGTCGAACATAAACACAACTACTGTAGTAAAAGAAGCGCAAAACATACAAAAGAAGCAATATAAAGAAACAGAATACACAATGTGTGAGCTACCTAACTTCGTGATAGCATACCTTATTCCGTGAGTGTGTGTACCTAATTTCGTGATACCCGGGTTCGATTCCCGGCGGGAGCTCATGTGGTTCGGATTCCACGTTAATCGGTAGGTCCACGTCTCATATAGCCTCGCTCCTGAACGAGACGTTAAACTCAAAATCAACTCAACTCAACCTAATTTCGTGATACAGCAGTGAACTCGTTACATCAATTGTCAGCGTCTGTATCACTGTCAGTTGTTATTGCACATATGTTGCATATGAAAATGGCAATGTCAGCTGAATTAATATTCTGGCACCTTTCATGAAACCACTTTAAACAGGAGCAGCACTGTATCCAGGAGCTGCAATTCTTTCCCGAACTGTAGCTCTCGTTACAACTAACGCTCAAGTCATCACTTTGCCTACGCTGACACTTGTTCTTTTCAGCTAGAGAATCACGTTACATCGTAGTGACATTTACCGTCGACTTTGTGGCCTGATCAGGAAAATGACTTTTGCCCTCATGTCTCGTCGAGCTTTTCTGCTAGAAACAGTATTGCTTTTGTCAGGCAGGGTCGGTATACGGGAAAGACAATCCATTGGTGATGTAGAACTACTGATCGAAGCGAGTGATTCATTCTCAGCGGATACAGACCTAGTTGCATCTAGGAAGGAATCGAGACGTCTTAGGGCTGCTGTAAATGATTCACTGGATACTGCGTGAGGACTCAGAGGAAATATTCCCGTTTAAGTGAAACCACATATGATATTATTAACGGAAAATGCTTTAATCAAGGAAGGGTTGAAGAGAGAGTAAAACTCATAACTACCATGAGCCATCCTGGTACAAAATTTTATAAGAATATGATTCAATTTGATAAGCGTTTATTGGTTTACAGTTGCACTACTGTTTCAAGGTTATGCACAAAATATAAGCAGAGTATTTTGAGAGCAAATGTCTGTAACACCAGCTACACATTGACACCGTACACAGACACAAAATATTTGGTCTTCGAAGGTCACTTGACTGCGAACCGCTTTCTACCCAGTACACCAACTAACATCGTTTGTGACGTCCTCATGGTAACAGTTGCCACTGGAAAACCTTTTCATCACATGTCGATATTCCTATCCTCTCTTGAGCACCACTGTAACTCTATCTATAATACAGAGGTTCTTCTGTGAAGGATAATTTGTCTCGTATCACGGAATAAGATATATCACGAAGTTAGGTAGTTAAACAATTATGAATTCTTAAGAGTTTAATGGAAACATGTGCAGTATGAAAACATCTCAAATGTCTTGATAACGGTTAGGCAGCGACTGCAGTGCTAGGCTGTTGGTGGTGGTGTGTTTGAAAATACTTCGTACTACGTGAGGAGCAGTAGAACCGCAATGAACTGAGAACTGAGCAAACGGTAATAGTGTAAAATGGCGATGCCTCTGGTTTCCAAAAGAGGGCAACTGTTGACGTTCGGTTATGTTGTTGAGAGTGACAACATGGCAAGTTTGTTTGGTTGTGTTCGTAGTTTGAGGGAAATTTTCCTAATCCAGATAGATTTAGCCAAGAAGGGAATTTTTCTATAAAATATGAAAATCCAGGAGAATTTTCCCACTGATTGACCAATATGAGTGCTTAAAGTTTTCTTTCTTCTTCAGATATAAACCAATCAATAGGAAAAGTTTGTGTGTTCAAAGTAGCATAATTTGCACCCATTGTTGGTTGTTTCAATTTTTGTACAAAAAATGAACAAAAAAGTTTTTTTAAAAAAGTAGGGGTAAAAAGCAAATTAATCAAATAAATGTGGTGGACACTTTTTTAATATAGGTATTTTAATCTTATCCTATTATTTCCTTTCATAGGAGTTGGACATTCAAAAAAAAAAAAAAATAAACAAAATTTGATAAGAAAAAGTAAAGTTTTGAGATAGTTGAGGGAAATTTTCTTAAGAAAACCTACAAACACTGGTGGTAAGTGTGTCTCGAGGGACAGTTGTTCAAGGTGATGACGCACTACAGAACTTACGGCGAAGAGGAAGAATGGGTCGGTAGAAAATCCTCAGTGATAGACTCCACTACTGAGAACTGCGTGCGAGTGCGGCACAAGTGACGGAGGAAGTCAAGGAGCACAGCCCGTGTCGACAATCACAGTCCATAGCGAGTTACTGTATATGAAATGGACATATGGGGTCGATCTGAACAAGTAAAACCGCTGATCAGGGACGGAAACGCTTTAGCATAACAACAATGGTACACGTACCCACAATATGGACTACTGATGACTGGAAAAGTGTGATATGGTTGGGTGAATCATCGATCTTCCAATTTCAAACCACGAGCATGTTTGTATGTAGTCCTCTGCTCTGCTCAATCCTGAAAGATGCCGGTGGCTCTGTGATGTTGTAGGCTGCAATATCTCTATTTTCCGTGGGTTCTACGCTCACGCTTACCAGTCATGTCATTGCTCGCGTTATGTCTCCATTTTAGAGGACCATATGCATCCATATCAGGACCATATGTGGTCCAAGTGTTGTTTCTGGGAAATCGTGCCATTTTCTAGGATAATACTGGGCCGATTCACATAGCTGGAGCTGTTCCAGAGTGGTTTCAGAAACATTGGGATTAAGCTGAAGAACACCTGCATGGCCCGCCAAGTTTCCGGACTTGAACAAAATTGAACATCTGTGGCACGTTTTGGAAAGTTGAATCAGGAATCGTAGAATCGAATCAAGAATCATAAATTCTTGCCTTAATTCTCTCGCTTGGAACTTAGTAATGAATGCACTGCCCGCAGCATGGTGTAACATACCACTTGCTACTATTCACGTCTTCTGACTCAATTCTCCGTCGCGGGACTGCGGTGGCTCAGTTCACCTCTGGCGTATGGGGTCCTTGATTCGATCTCAGCTCATACCAAGTGAACTTTGTGGTGGATCATCACCGTGTGGGGGGTTTCTTGAGATTCTCCCGTTTCCTGCCACTTTCTTCATTTCATTCATTTTCCATCATCACCGTCTCCTTTAGTCTAGCCAGCATACCGTGGGACGTAAAATTCAAAGATTTCATTTCATTTTCCATTTCCCGTCGCATCAGAGCAGTTTTGAGTGCGAAAGGTGATCCAACGTCAAATTAATCTAAGAAGTTGTACTTTTACCAGGTATATATATACATATATATAAAGTTCGTTTTTACTTTTTTGCCATTTTATTTAACATTCTTATTCTTACGATAAATGATTTTAATTTCTTTTGAACAATTTTATCTTCATAATCTTTCATTCTAAGAATAAAATCTTTGACATGTCACTTGTGAGATATATTTTACTCTTTTAGCTCCTGCATCTTCATTGTATTCCACATTTTGACATGGAACGTTTTTTTCCTTTCATATTTACATAAAAAATATATATCATAAAAAAGTGTCACCTCTTCGATGTCACTTCACTTTACGAGACATCGAAATTTACTTTGACCACAAACTTTTTCATTATTTGATAATGTGTGATTGGCATATCAAAACTCTATCGAATGTCGCATTTTTCGTTCGCTACTTTTTTGTTATTTTTTAAAGTGAACTATTTATAGGGAAAAATTTATGTCGAGAAAATGATGGATCGTCATAAAACATGTGAAAAATTATGTGAATTATCAACTTTCAAAATATTCAGCTTCCTTCCTTATTTAAAAAGGGAAAACATGCAAAAGAATTTAGTGAACAATAAATCAGCGTACGAGGGTCTTTCTTTAATTTATCTAGGTCTACCTAATTATAGACTAGTCTTCCTCTTACGTAAATATAATGTGGCACATTTAATGCACGTCTTATCTCTGATATTATGAATTGTATGAAACAAATTCTTTAGTTATCTCATCTTTGATGCGAGCGGTACCGTGTTCGATTTCCAGTAGGGGCACTCGGTCAAAAAAGTGTAACAGCTTTTTCAGGCGAGCCATTCTCAGTAAGGTTTTCCTCATTCACGCCAGGCAAATGCCGGGAGAGTGCCTAACATATAGGTCCCAGGCCGCTTCCTTCCTCCCTTTCCTTGGATAATGTGATCTCCGAGAGACGTCATTCCTCATACGTGATGGGCTACCATCGCCATATGAGCCAACAGCCCAGAAATCTAATCCCTAAATTCTTTACTTACAGTATGTGCTCCACACTCTCTTCTGCTACTTACAGACATGGCAGAAATGATTGCCCGAGGAACAAAGAATTTATCAATAATTATATGTAAAAAATTATTACAAATATGGTTCTAGGTTGATTTCTCCGTGGGAAACCATTGAACCAGTGTCGCCAACTTGAAACGTTATAAGATCCCATCTTGACAGGTAATAATTCCCTTTGGCTTTGAATTTCCAATGTTATACTAATTACTATAGGACATATGGAAAATAAATGTACGGTATGTCTTGCATATCGCTCGCTTTCTTCAATACTATATCAGTGAATTATCCATAAATTTCTATATTTTACATTTATCAAATGTTAACGAAAACCATGGTTGGCAAAAACCATTGTTGGTTTTGAAAACCCTAAAAACTCGTTTTTTTGTTTAAATAATTTGCTCTATATATATTTATATTACATATGGATAGAAATAAGTTTGTTTCGCCTTGGTGTTATTATGCAACAATAAGGTTAAGTTTTGAGGAATCTCATAAGTTTAAAGAAGTCCGATCACTAAAGTTTTTAAATCGAGAAATTCCCGACTTAGCCATCGGTAAAATCCCGTTATTACTTTAAATACAAAGCAATAACGGGAAAATCCTGTTATCGCTTTGCATGTAAAATTTTAAGGCAAACGTATCATAATTAGTACGCTAAAAGTGAGGTATTAAATTACAAATGTAGTATGTAGATTACGGTGGATCGAAAAAAATTCAAAGTTGTCCAATTAAATAGTACTAGGTGTCAAAAGTCGTGTATTGACTAGCATAACATTCGTGATGTTTTTCATAATTTTTGTACTCCATCTTCATTCCCCGCAAGACCCTTAAACCTTTGCAATTTTTATGAAAATTAGAATTTTTTTGAAAGTATTGATTTTTTTTCAAGCTGCCCAATGATATCGAACTAGGTTATAAAACTTATATAATGACTAGATTGACCAAACCATTCATGATTTTAAAAATAATTTGCATTTTCATTCCTGACATGGGCCTGAAATTTTGCAGTTTTATGCAGACCCGTATTTATATATTGTGCACTCCTGTGCTCTAAATAATTTGCCGCCCCTCGCACAATATTTACCGCCCCTTCTCCCGAAAAGTCCTATATTAGAGTTGATTTCACAGTTTTTGGGGTCGCTGAGATGAATAGTGACAGTTTTAATCCAATTCAACTTAAAGGTCATACTCCACTCCCCAGGGAGGGAGCGAGATTTTAAAAGTAATTGAAAACGACAGATATTAAGTGTTAAACTCATAGTTTTCGAGGTCGCTGAGTTTAATGGTGTCAGTTTTTATGATGTTCTAGTTCGTCCTTACTCCTTGCAGTGGGGGTGCAAGAGGATGAATTTTTAAAAATAATCAGATAAGCTAGCTAATTAGTAACTACTGTAATTATAGCGAATTAAACACATGAACATATTTTCTCGCACTTGCGCGAGACTCTGCGGGTTGTTAGTATTAAATATTATTTTACTGTGGATTTAGAAAAAAATTGCCGCCCCGTAAATTTTGCCGCCCTGTGCTGGAGCCCAGGGTAGCACTTACCTAAATACGAGCCTGGTTTTATGATATATTCTAAGGCATACTCTAGAGCATTTAGATGGTCCTGAAAAATTCTCGGGAATTATAAGAAAAGTTTAACCAATTATGAAGATTTACCAATCGTTAATTTTCGAGCGATTGAAGGAAGTTTCCCCGCCATGGAAGAAAAAGACGTCAGAAACCTTATCACAGACCAAAGATATATATGTGGAATATTTGCATAGCAACATCTAGTGGTGAGTGTTCACCAAAGCTTACATCAAAAAGTCGTGGAAAATTATCCCATGCAAGATGGATCACTACTCAAACAGAGTGCTTTTAGTGTACATAAGCACTACTGACCCATCCTCGAACTTTGAAGGAGCTGGTTACATATTCATCATGAAAGTGTATGATCTGATATGGTTATGTAACCCTACTGTCAAGGATGCTCCTGTGTACCTATATCGTACTATAGCCTTTTCATGGTACTTAAACAATGAACTGAAGCTCATTGTACACAGGACAAACGGTTTCTTCTCGCTTCCGGAGAATTTATTGGTACCTATGCTCGCTGATGATCGAAAGCATATTCGAGAACTAGCTATGCGTAGAACCCTTGACGCAAGGTCAAAACCCTTCTGTACTCATGTTCAGTATTCCAGCAATACGCATTAATGCTCAGAATTACATTAACCTAATCAACTGGCGGACCGCGAAGTAATCCAGCCACCTCTGACGAGACATTTGTCGGAGGAGGATCTACAGAAATGTGTAGCAGAAGATTCATCTGTCCTTCCGGCTGTTTTCCATTTGCCATGTCATCCCCAAGCTTGGTCTGAAGTGTGTGGTGTCTTAGCTCGAGATGGATTTATCAGAGCAAGACATTTTGATAGGTCAATTATTTTCACATTCGAAACAAAATCCAAATATAAACTAACAAGTTAAAGAGATAATTTCCAAAGGTAGTGTGGATGGGATGGGGGGATGGGCGAAATTCTACATGCAGTATAAGGTTTGACATCTAATAAGATATTATTTGACAGTTCTTGGAAATTATCAGTGTCTTCAATAAATTTTGATATTTACTGGATAAATTACATTTTAAGACCCCTGAAGGTAATAAAGCACGAAGATTATTTTAAAACCATGGGTATTATGGAAGTAAACATAACTCTTTCCTAAGCTAGTATGAAGTGATTAGGCGGATTTTAAAACTTTTTTTTAACATTGTAAGAGAAATTTCGAAATTTACCATTTAAAAAATGCAAAATTTCAGGCTCTTGCGGGGGATGAAGATGGAAATTAGTTTTAAAATCATGAATGATGTAGTCAATCTAGTCACTATGCAACTTTTGTCAGCTAGTTCGATTTCATTGGGCAGCTTGAAAAGAAAAATTCAATATTTTCAAAAATTCAAATTTTCAAAAAAAAAAATGCAAAATTTTAAGGCCCTTGCGGGGAACGAAGATGAAGTACAAAAATTATGAAAAAAGTCACGAATGTTATACTAGTCAAAACACAACTTTTGATACTTAGTACTATTTCGTTCGACAACTTTTGATAATCAACCCCCCATTTTGCTCTATCCTATTCCACATATGTATGTTTGGCCTGTGCTAAGGTTTCTGCGTCTCATTCTTCCAAACCGAGAAACGTCTTCAATCGCTTGAAAATTAACGATTGGTAAATCTTCACAAATGGTTAATCTTTTCCTATAGTTCTCGAGAATTTTTGAGGACCATCTAAATGCTCTAGAATATGCCTTAAAATATACCATAAAAACTGCAACATTTCAGGCCCATGTAAGAAATGAAAATGCAAATTATTTTAAAAATCACGAATGGTTTAGTCAGTATAGTCACTATGTGAGTTTTGTCACCTAGTTCGATATCATTGGGTAGCTTGAAAGAAAATGAATACTTTCAAAAAATTCTAATTTTCATAAAAAATGCGAACATTTAAGGCTCTTGCGATGGATGAGGATGGAATACAAAAATTATGAAAAAAATCACGAATGTTATACTAGTTAAAACACAACTTTTGAACCTAGTGCTATTTAATTGGACAACTTTGATTTTGTTTATCCTATTGGAGATATCATTGAATAAAATTAAAACGTAAAATACAATCCAAGCTGATGTTGGAAGCTACGTAGGCAGTCAACAAATTTTGCCAATTTCTATCAATAAGTTTAAGCAACATTGGCTTCTTTATAAAACAACAGGCATTCAATCAAGCAGATATAAACAATTTGGGTTCGTTTTGTATATTTACACTTAACGCCCTTATGTAATACCGAGGTTATCATGGAGAAGACTTTAGTTTAAAGTAACATCCGAACGGCTATTTGATTTAGACTTGAAAGAAAGGTTGTGGTTCGAGCGAGAATTGAACGTGGGACTCCTTGATTACAAGGTGAAAAGGAGATAAAACGAATACAGATGATTTGATATGTGGAAACGTTACCATGAAGTTCACACGATTCAAAGCATTTTACGTTCTTTTTTTGGTTTAAACCTCCGTAGTTTAAACCTGCCAACCCTGACGATCACATTTATTATGCCTTTGAGCCATTTTCTTCTAATGAACGTAACGATACTATAAGAAGTTGATTCTTTAGTCATTTTATCAGAAACGTTTTTTAAGTTAGTTATTTCTCATTTTGTATTTTCACTTTTTCCGGTAATTATCTTCTTTAAATAAAATGCCAGAGCGTGATTTCCATTTGTTAGAGTTTTTTTGTTTTCAATCACAAAGTTAGTTCTGCACTAAGATGCATGGATTTCATTCCCGGTATCAAAATTTGGAAAATAGCACTGATTTCAAAATTATTGAGATCTAATTAGTCTACTTGCCGTCCATAGAGAATTGTGTTGCTGTCGTTAATTTATATAAGGTGTGTTCAAAAAGTATTGAACCTTATTTTTTCCCACGTAGACCACTGATGCGCGAGAGACTTTCTTCCTTGTAGATGTGGAGAGGACACTCATGCATAGTCGTGAATTATTTTCCCGCCCGCGGAAAGCGTTAGTCGCTGGCTGTAAAATTTTACACGCAGTCGCTGGCAGAAAGCGTTTGTCACCGGTCATCGGATTTAAGTTTTTCTTGTAAAATAACACATAAAAACATAAGCAGCGATATTGCATCAAATTTTGCCAAAAGCTTGGCAATACCCTGGTGGAAACCATTCAATCGGATCGGAATATTCAATTTTCAACAAGAGTTTGGGCATGAGGAGAGTGTCTGCGAATTTTTATTCAGGCTTTTATTGACAAATATATCATTCCTGTATGTCATAAAGCTCCCTACTCACCCGACATGGCTCCGGTTAACTTTTGGTTGTTTCCCAAGCTGAAAATGCCACTAAAAGGGACCCGATTTGAGTCAAGAGAAGATATCATGTGGAATGGGACGACACGGTTGCTCGCTATTCCAAAAACTGCGTTCCAGAAGTGTTTCCAAGAATGGCGGCAGCGCTGGGAGAAATGTATGCATTACCAAGGAGGCTACTTTGAAGGAAATTACTGTTTCGGATTTTCAAATCAATAATTATATTTTTATCAACTGTTGGTTCGATACTTTTTGAACACTTCTCTTATATATGAAATTCTCATATTTGCTGCAAATTGCAACGAAAATTCTCTTTTCAAAACATTGTCAAAATCCCATAATATCTTCAGTGTCACCAGTAGGACAAAATAGTTTTGTCTTGTAAATTGTATATTTTCGTAATGGTTTCGTACCATACATACAAAGAATAACAGAAATTACTTTTTTTGTTTTGTTTTGCACAGAGTTGTGACAATCATATGTGGTATATAAGAGACATTAAAACTCTACCAGTAAAAAGTGGGAAACAATGTTCTGGTAGTGGTCTGTCCTCTTGCCTCCCCGCTACGTACACCTATGCCTATTACATACTTAATACATCTATGCAATACAACAACAATATCTAATACCTAAAACACGGTCATATGTTCATAAAACCCAAGTGAAGAGATTGGAAACATGAGATATCTCTCGATTATGAATAATCATCTTTTGTAACGGTTGGTTTCATAGTGTCGTATACGGCACATGATAAAATAGAATGTCTCCATCTTCCTCCACACAGTAGAAGAGCAAAATAATCAACTTCATATTTATCCCTAAAGCTTTAACAAGATAAATTAACGTGCATTACAAACAATAAGGCGTTAGAGAACGAGAAGTAGAATACTAACGTAATCGTGTCATTTTTAGGTTTCTGAGGTATTTTATTCCCTCCAAAAACACTACCTAGGACCAACGGAAAGCGTTCTTCAATTGTCAAGCTTCTATCAAATGCAGCGCCCACTCTGGCGACAAGAAAAGGAATTAAAATATGCGTATCGTATGTGCCATGTTGTCGCTCTATCAGGACAAATAATGGTAATTTTGTGTGTTGTATACGACAACGGCGCCGACTTTCCAAAAATTTATGTGGATGCATATCACTGACGGTTTGTGTTAGCCTATATGTTTTCAGGAAAGTCTCAACATTTGGTTGGTTTATTTTTAGTTAAAATCGTTTATGAACACTGTCATAAAAGACTGTGCTCTGATAAAGTAAAATATACCTATACTATAAGGATAAGTTGCGGCTGCCCTAGCTCAGTAGGTAACACGGCTGATTTAAACGCAAGAGAAACAGTTTCAAACCCGGGTTCAAACTAAAAGATTATTTATGTGGGTGCCAGAGCACCAACGTAGTTGGCGCGCATGGTATACGATACTCGGCGTCAAAAGAGGATAAAATGTTTTGGGACTCTACTCATGGATTGGTACCACTGCATTGAACGCAGTATGCAGTGTTCAGATTTCACTTTGAAATATTTTATTTAGTGTCTTATCTATACAAGATTACGAATAAAAATCAACCAATCAATTCTATATCATACATCAACCTCCTATGATGAATCAAATCAAAATTGTAATCAAACACTTACAGTTCCAATTTTTCTACTAGTTCCGAAATTTTATTTCTATCTGTGGTATTATATTTTATAAATAATTGTTCTATTTACCAGAGATTTTAATGCATTCTGAAAATATTCTGTCTGCTAATTATGTACGCAATTAATCTGCCGTGTTACTAAACTGTGATTTGATATCGTGAGAGTATTACGGTGTTGACAATGATGGTCCGATATTCAGTGACATCTCTCTTTATATCAAAGGAAGAATATAACATTCGCATCAAATGTAATATCCTCATAGATATTGTGAACAATATAAGTAAGTAATATGTAGCTATGTACTATATGATTCAACTAGTTATAAGAAACACGAAATAACTTTAAACAGTTAACAGAAATAAGTGTTCAAAATTTAAAATTATTATTCCTTGTTTCACTACACATGAGAATGAAGTCTTTATAAATTTGAAGGCAAATAAGTTGAACAACTTCAGTTGCTGCTAAAATATACTAACAGAGAATAATTTTGAAGCTAATTCATTTCTAGAAACACCTGGAGGAATAGATATAGCACGTAAACTTATGCACTCTTAATTATACGTGACTATAGGCTACTCTTAATTATGCGTTCTTCAAACGGGGAGAATATATTTCATTTTGGACATAAAGGAATGAATTTGGATTTAAACTTCATCGGAAGTGTCACTGTTCATCTTAGCGCCCACTCATATTGGTCATTTTGAATCATTTTTAAATATCCCCACCCTCTCCCCCTAAGTTGCGCCGTCAAAGGGAAATACTAAAAAAGACATCCTAGGCCCAATCCACATCTACGTGTCAAATTTGATCGAGATCAGTCGCGTGGTTCGAGAGGTACGAAGGCACAATCATAATCACTTTGACTTTTATGTATGTAGACTAGCCTTTGGCTAGCTGGAGGCTCTGTCCCCAGACCCCCACGTTTGCTATGGCTACGGTCTCACCTCTCTTATGTATCACCCTTTGCATCAAGAGTGAATTTCGTGTATTTGCTGTTAACATTTCCTGAATTTGGCCTAACTGGGAGCTTTTCCCCCACACTGACTTCCGCGTTTACTCATCCTACAGCCTCGCACCTCTTAAACCCATAATCCTACCAAATTTCAAGTTTCTTTTCGTATTTCAACTATCTAAAAGATAAGATTTTGTATCCCAAGAAAATGTTTATTTAAATAACATGGGAATTTCTTCGTCCTCCTTTCAGACCCCTTAAAAACTAAAAATATTCACTTTTGGAAATGTTCTTGTGGGCTAGTCTGCAAAGGCTACAATTGTGCCAAATTCCATGATTCTAATCCTGCCGAAAGTGCCTAACATTTTGGGGTATAGAAGATGTCCTATATAAATAACATGGAAAAGATTTTTCAGTTTCCTATAAAACCAGTCTAAAGTTGGAAATTTTCCTTTTGGTGATTTACTTGGGTAATGTTAACGAAAACTTACAAGTATACCGAATTTCAAGTTTTTATTCCAATTTAAAGTATCTAAAATATGAGATTATATGTCCAAGAAAAAGGCCCATTTAAATAAAACATGGGCAATTTCTTCATTGCTCCTTTAGATTCCCTAAATATATTCTTTGGCAAATTGTTCCTGTGGTTTAGTCCCGGAAAGTTACAACCATGCTTAATTTCAACTTTCCACGTCAACCAGAAGTATATGTTATTTTATATCAGTTCATGTAGTTTTATGCGTATATAGTTAGGATATATAATTTACTATTAAACTTCGTCAGTGGTTGGGGGCGCGGTGGCTCAGTGGTAGAGCGTTCACCTCCGGTGCTTGGGGTCCCTGGTTCGATCCCAGCTCGCGCCGTGTGGACTTTGTAGTGGACAAACACCGTGCTCGTGGGTTTTCTCGGGGTTCTCCCGTTTCCTCTCACTTTTTTCATTCCACCATTTCACTCATCTCTCATCATCACTGTCTCCTTTAGCATAACCGGCATAATCATAGGATGTAAAACTGAAAGATTTTATTTTTTCCTCAGTGATTTCAACAGTAGTGACATGGAAATACGTATAGTTTTTCATCTTTAATTTCTCATATAATTCATATTCATAAAGAAAACTTGAAAGTTATTATGAGAAGGCATTTTAAAGGGAAACATCTCTTTTCATCGTGTTATATATAGTGACTAAAAATGTTAACAAAACTTTTACGTAACACTAAATATTTCATGAAGTTCCTAAAGTTTAATTTAAACGTGTGTGTGTGTTAAAGAAAGAGAATTATGAAAACACTTTTACCTACGAGCGAATAAAGTGAAGTTTTGTACTAAGAGAAATAGTCCAGCTCAGAAACTGGAAAATATAGTACATACTTTCATCAAAGCAACAAAGAGAAAATTCCAGTTAAGTTTCTTTGCGGCTGGAAATGATGTTCCCTTGCGTTTATCCCTATGCTTTATGCAACCACCATTACTTTACTGTGATGTTGGTCACGAGAATAACAGGGGTATAATGATCGTAATGCTCTAAAAAATAAATCTGAACTATTTTTCCAGGAAAAAGATCGTTTTGTTCATTTCCTAACATTTATTCGGCCTCCGGATAAGTATAGATAATATATAAATTGATCTTATTCTACAATCTTGGAATCTTTAAGAAGACTTGAAATATCATAATTTGATCATACGTCCTTGTGTTCTTGTTTATTTCTGATCCATACATATAATAATTATATTAAAGACACCAATATGAAAGCAATGCTTACTACCTATATAAACCATTTATTTATTTCTTTTTTGTCAAACAATATTATAGAATATCAATAATATTTATACATAGACTAATTTGTAATATTTCAATAATGGAAAATCCTAATAATGAACGACAAATGTCTGAGCTGTACGTCACTCTACTCATAATAATAAACAGCCATGTTAATAGGTGTCTCTACCTGCGCTATTACTTGCCTTTCTGATGCGAATACAGGTAGCTACCTGCGCTATTAGTTGCCTGCCTCATGCTAATAGAGGTAGCTACTTGCGCTATTACCTGCCTTTCTGATGCTAATAGAGGTAGCTACATGCGCTATTACTTCTCTGCCTGAGACTAGTAGAGGTCGGTACTGCGCTATTGCTTTCCTGCCTGATGCTGGCAGATGTCGCTACATGAGTTATTATTTGTCTGCCTGATGCTAGTAGAATTTGCTAATTGTGCTATAACTTGCCTGGCTGGTACTAGTAGGGAACACTACTGCGCTGTTGCTTTCCTGCCTGATGCTAGTAGATGTCGCTATTGCACTATTACTTTTGTGCCTGATGCTAGTAGAGGTTGCTGGGCTGTGTCGCGTTTCTGAAATGTCTCCATCGACATCAAGACAAGAACTTCATGCCGTGAAGACGTTGTTGAGTGTGTGGTGAGATGATCCAAGTATAATTCTCGGGAGGTTCTGGAATCTAATCGAATCATTAATGCGACTTTCAACTGTCAAAAAGTACACAGACTGCAGGAATTCTTGCTTTCAAAGTGACCTGGCGTTGCTGATCGGCAATATGTTATCTTCCAACCTGATAACGCTAAACTACATACTTCTACGATGATACTTCAGAAACTAATGGACTTTGCTCGGAAGTGTAACCCCACCCGCCTTATTCCCCGAATTTGGCAACTACAGACTTCCACCTTTCTTCGGATTTTGCAGATCGACTGACGAAGCAGACAAAATTGCCTTGCGTGAGTTCTTCAACTCCAAGCCTGTGGAATTTTATCGGCGTGGATTTTATTTTCTACCAGAATGGTGGCAAGAGGTTATTTATGATGCTGGTGATTACACACAATTCTAGGTTAGTTACATTTTGTGCTCATCACACTTCCATATCCACACCACACACTGATATAAATTTCGCAATATTTTTGTTGCCAACCAAAACAACAACTATGCAGTTTATGGTCGTATAATTTACTGTTTATAATAATCTTTGTAGAAAGGGTCCCGTGCATCGGACCTAGAAGTGAATGAAAGCATTAGTCAATTTTTCCATTGTTTGATTGCGCCATTTGGCGTTCAAGCGGACCATATATTCATGTACTGAAGTAGGGTAGAGGGTATCCAAGGAGGGATTAAAAAAGGATCTATGGACCCCCTTAAATTCCAAGTTTATGGTGGATAAAATTGAAGTTACAGTGTTTGATTGTAGGTTTAGAATAGGTAAATTACACAAGATTGATCTCAGGATCCGTGTACATTGTTCAGTTATAATTGAATAGTTTTTTTTAATGGCCGTTATTTCTTTATTACATTTTTATGGGTACACTGGAAGTATTGAAATGTTAAAAAGTAAATAATCATATTCTACGAGTTATACATTCCAAACACCACATATTTGTATACGGGGTTAGTATATCTCTCAGGCGTTTGTTTCATGGCCAAATGATAATGAAAAACGAAAGATAACCATTTCTCCAGTCTAAGATGAATCTTTATTATTTATTGTGTTTTGCCTAATGAACACCATATATTATTTATATTATAGTTAACTGTGTGTGTAAATGTATTTCCTTATTACATACTGCATGCAAGAAGAAAGGAAACACTTATCCTGCATGAATTAGAAATTCCAACCGAAAGTAGGCTCAAATCTTGCCACGGAAAACCTCCCCTATATGATATCCCTTGCCGACTTTTTATCAAGACGTCTTTCACTTGTGTCTGTAAAGGGACATGTACAGATGTTGTGAGAAATGACAAGGAGATTCATGCTCATATGTGAATGATGCGCTGTGTAGAGAGCGCAGATTCAGCTAGTACTACCTAAAATATTGCGTGATAATGTATTGTATAACTTACTAATTGTATAACTCACTATTACTAACAGAACAACAAATTTAATTAAAGTAAAAAAAAATAATAAAATAAAATTGCTTGTCTGAAAAGCGAGGAAAAATTGAGATACAATCTCTTTTGTTGCAACCGACGATATATGCACGTACAGAAAGTATATTTGTGTAATGCCAAACTTTTTTAAAAAAAAACATTTGTTTAATTTACGTTTTATATTTTTCGTTACAGCAATACAATGTTGGACAATACAGAGTTCCCACAAGCTTGTCAAGGACACGGTCAACCATCATAGAATATCATGTTAAAATCACAAAAATTCATGCTTCGGAGATGAAGAAAAATAATGTTTTTAAAAATAAGACAAAAAAGAAAAAGAAAGGGCTTAACAACACTGAGACTAGCAGGTGTTCGCTTTTCCACACGTTCTCTTCTTCTTCTCTCTCTCTCTCTCTCTCTCTCTCTTTCATCCTTTCTCTGTTCTGGTGTGGGCGAAAGAGTAATACGAAAACGTTAATCAAAAGGTTCAGGATTTCCCTCGCCACTCTTGTTAGATTACGCGTGTTGCAAGCAAGCTTAGGAATGAATTTTATTTTAGTTTTTGTAGTTGAAAAAAAAAGACTAACACTTTCTCCCTGAGTGAATATGATATAATAATTTAATCTGTTGTTTTTAAGAGTTTATCCTTAATTAAAGTCTCACGTAAGAGTATATTGTTTTATTGATAAATGTACGAACATTACACGTAAGTATATTATTACAGCAATCAGTGATGCCAACGTGGAACCTTATAAAAACCCCAACTCAAAAGGCAAAAATTCACAATTTGTTCTTAAATTTCCCATGCGTTATACTAATTAACAATACTTTCAAATTTATAAAATATGAATATTTAAACTAATCTACGTTACTTAGTTTCCTCAATATTTAAATGAATTATTCGTAAATTTCGATCCTCGAACTCCTCATAACTATTTTCCTCAATTAAAACAGGCTATTGGAATTGCTGATTTAAAAAAAAACAATTGTATATTTTGTTATTAGAATTAAGTATTTCCACCATGTTTGTGTGCCATAATCTTCTATTGAATATAATAAAACTAGACAAACTTCATTCTCCTGCTATTTGTTTTGGGACGTTTCAGAAATGGCCTGTTTTTTGTTCGGTAATTTACTTTCCTTCGTTCATATTAAAAAATAAAAAAATAACCTCCAGAGTGCAATTTTCGTTCCTTAATGGTTTATTTTTTTAGATTCACAAATTCCTGAATCAATTATTTTCAACGTAACATACGCTTTCCAACAACAAATTTTGACAATTAGCACTGATTTCATGTTTTTTAAAGCGTCATTAGTCTCCTCCCGCTCATAAAGAATTTTGTTAGCATTGATGAAATAATTATATGAAATACCTAATATATGCTGACAATTTGACGAAAATTCCCTTTGTCCCTATTGGAAAAATTAATGCCAAAAAAATCTCCCAAAATGAAATTTTTGCCATGAGTTGGCATCACTGATACCAACAAGATGCTAAATCACTGTTCGTAGGTTTCCTTAAGAATTTTTTTACCGACTATGACAAAATTTTCCCTTTTATTTTCAAATTCTACCTTGTTTGTTCAGTATCTAATTCCTATGACAGAAATTATGTGATAAGATTAATTTTGCTATATTAAAGTTTAACCAGGTTTGTTCTTTTGCTTCTATTTTTTACTTTTTATTTCACTTTTCTTTTTACAAAAAAAAAAAAAAATACTTAGAAATACACCCACTCAATAATGAGCGCAGATTACGCTTACTTTTAAAATGAAATGAAAGCTTTCAGTTCCGCGTTCCGCGGTTATGCCTGCTAGGCTAAAGGAGACGGTGACGATGAGAGATGTATGCAATGGTGGAATGAAGAAAGTGGGTGAAAACGGGAGAACCCCGAGAAAACTCACGAACACGTGTTTGTTTACCTCAAAGTTCACTTGGCGCGAACTGGGATCAAACCAAGAACCCCACTCACCAGAGATGAACGCTCTACCACTGATCCACCGTGTACCCTATTATGCTACTTTCAACAAATACATACATTATTGCTATTTTATGTGTTTACTTCTGAAGAACAAAGAAATATTTAAGCATTTATATTGGTCAGTTAGTCAGCGTGAGAATTTCCCTGGATTTTCACTTTTGATCCAAGAAAATCCCTTTTTCCCCTTTTACCTCCGAAATTACGTTTAAAATTTCTCTGAAGTAGATAAATTTCCCTCAAACTACGAACAGTTGAAGTGGAGGAGAGAGGGTGGGGAGAGGAGCACAAGAGTGTTAAAAAATAAACTTCGCTCTGGAATACTTCGACATAGGCAGTTAACATATTGAAACATTCATAATTAGTAAACAATTGAGTATTAATGACACCGATAAAGCTCTAGTTTGCTCGTTATTTATAGGTATGAAGTACTTTTGTAAATGCAAACTTCTGACAGTAGTGTCATCTTAGTCAGTCCCCAGTAACTTATTAGTGAGAGGGGATTTAATTCCAAACATATTAAGTGGTGAAAATTCCCTCCATATCTCCTTACGATTTCGTACTCTGTGCACCAGAGGCTTGGGACGTTACCGACAGAGGCAACGAATACAGTTCAACCCCTCAAATCCGAACTAATTGGGGCTGAAACCTGTTCGGATTTCGGGGGGTTCGGATTACCCGGGAAATAATATTACGTACTTATTTCGTCACTGAATTGGCGGTAAAACAACGACTGAGGTTAGACAGGGTGGCCCAGTAGTCGAAAGGGCAGTGACCTTGACTGGCAGGTGTACACTCATGTCCAAAATGATTGTCGCATATCTATAACTGTCTTCTTGTAAAAATATAATTAGATAATGATTTAGAATAAGCATTAAGTCTAAAAATGTTAAAAATTTAAAAAAACTAAATTTGTGTGATTAAATCTATTTTTTTCACTTTCCAGCTGTATTTTTTTCTCCTGAGAACGTATTCGGATTTGCCGGGTTTTCGTATTTCTGGGGTTCGGTTTGAGGGGTTGTACCGTACGGCCTTCGCTTATTGATGCATTGCTTTAATATATATTGTAATCATTAAAATTTATGGTTCTTGTGTTAAAGCTTATATAATGTGTTAGCCAAACAGAACGGCATTTTGACATTTCAGAATGCGGTAACACTAACTATCAAGCTAGATAAAATGGACGAGTACCTACATTATCTGGACTTTTTAACCTATTAGTTACTATCTTTGTCCTCTTTGAAATGAGAGTTAATGTAATAGTTTCAGGAACTCGACTACTCTCAAGTGAGGTGGTAAAAACAAATCACGTTAATGAGTAGAGGCTCTGGGTTATTTATATACCCACCAGCACACTTAAGGGTTTAATTACATGAATATTTATATTTTAAATTTAGTTTATCATTATCATAGGTATTCTGCCATTACTGGCAGGTCACTTGCCGCAACTGAGAAGCTTTCATGCCGCACTGTCTTCCACTAATGTCTTCGTCTTTACGTACGATTTTTCTGTTTTAATATTATCAATGAATTAAAGTCTCTTGGCCGCCTCTCTCTATCTTTGTTGCCACTATGCCGCCTAGCACGTCCCTATTGTAATTTAATAATATGCTTAGATTTGAAACGAAACTACGATGGTGTTATCCTAAATACCTTCATAGTTCATGTCAGCTCCTACTATATTAACTTATTCTATTAAAAATATCTTCTAAATAGAGAATAGCCAAATGGAATGAATATGCCTTCTCATTTTTATTATATTGTATTTATTTCAATCATATTTCAATCAAAGTAAAGTCATAAAACTATGCTAAAAGACAGTATTAAAAAGATCACACAATTTTATATCCTTCTATCATAGGCAACCAACATTTCTTTATTGTTGTATTGGTTGCATATATACTAGGGACTGATATAGATTTTTAAATGATATATGGTTAGCCAACGTTAACGTCAGCCTTACCCGTGAAAATATTAAGAATTTATTTACTCCATTAACGAACTAAGCCAAGATCTATCTTCTATTGAAAGAAAGAAAAAAAAACAATCAACTCATCTTGACAAAAGAAAGCGATCGGTAACGGAATTGAACAGTTCCGATAACCCAAGCCCGGAAAACAGTAACTAATTTACTTTTGCGTAGGTATATCCAGCGGTTTCAGAATTCAACCGGTATATCAATCAGCTTGCCTTGACCAAGAAAAGCGATCGCTGATGGAATTTGAAAACTTCCCGGTCATCCACATCCAGTACACGCTACCTAATTTACTTTCCTGGGTTGGGTGTATCCAACAATCGGACATATTCAACTTGTATCGCAATCAACTCGCCTTAATGAAGGAAAGCAACTGGTAATAGAATTTAACAGTTCCTGTCACCTACTTCCCGTACTCGGTGCCTAATTCCCTTTCTGAAAGTTGGATATTTTCACTGATTGAACAGAATAATAATTTCACCTAGTATAGATAAACATAGGTATACGAGGGCAATTCGTAAAGAAAATTTCCGTTTGTGCATGTGCGAGTAATGGCCGTGCAGAGCGATGTCAATCCTGAGGTGCTGTGTGCAGTAGTTCAGTAGACAGTGAACAATGGAAGGAGAAAGTTCCGTTGCAGTTCACTCGTCTGCTACAATAATTGAAAATGAACGTTCCAATAGGAAAACCAGCCAAATGTGAAGTGCGTCCGGTAATACGATTTCTGAGTGCAAAAAAACTTCCGGCAGCTGCGATTCATCGCGAATTGAATGGTGTCCACGGACCAAACGTGATGAGTGCAGGTATCATACGTGAATGGTGTGGCATGTTTAAAGATGACGTGCACGATGCGGCAAGTAATGGGCACCCATCTGTAGTCAGCAATAAACAGATTTGGCCGCGAGCTACTACCGCCTCTTGAGGTACATGAAACAGTGGTTTGCGTCGCACCTCTTTGACAATGACAATGCGCTTCACAATGCTGTTAGCGGATGGCTTCATTCCCAGGCCGAAGATTTTTGTTTGCAGAAGAAATTTTAAATCATCTTAAAACGTTATGAGAAGTGCCTCAGTTTGAATGGGGAATATGTTGAAAAGTAATGTAATATTGTACGTTTCTAATTTGTATAATAAAAGGTTTGTATCTGCGAGCCATTTAACCAAACGACCTTTCTTCGTATTACCTTTGTAGAATCTCTTGTTGAGACGCTTAATGCATATAAGCAGGCACGTAGCCAGGATTTCTAATGGGGGGTCCGTGACATGAAATACTGAGGTTATCACACCAGGGGCTTGAAAAATCGAAACTATTTTACAGGCAACATATATTGGGTTGTTAGGACAATAAAATAAGGATATGTTAGTAAGTATTTAAATAATAAACTATGAAGAAATTTTGAGTAAAAGAATATTTATTAAAAAAAAGTGTTGAAAAAGATTTTATAATATCTACGTTTCTTCCTCTGTTCATTAAAAATTTCACGATTTTCCTGTCATTATGACCTCAACTATTATAAAATGTACACTCATGTCCAAAATGATTGTCGCATATCTATAACTGTCTTCTTGTAAGAATATAATTTGATAATGATTTTGCAGGATACTTTTAATACTGATACTATGTGCATAATCGGGAAATATATATTTCTGTTAAATGACATAGGAAAAGAATTGTAAATACGAAAATTAGAGTGAGTAAAACAAAATGTTGCTAAATGAAGAAAAAAGTTTTGTTTTCATTTTATTGTTCTTATTTACTGCTCTTTTGACATGAAATTTGTCACATACATGTCTTTGCCGACTATACACATACCAACATTATAAAAAATACGGGGCGAATTCGTTATAAAATTATGTTCTTACAACAACATATTTATAGACATGCGACAATAATTTTGGACATTAGTGTACATATCGAATAATGTTTTGTAAAATATTTTACAATATTTGCGTTCCTTTCTCTGTTGAACCAAATTTTAACAGAAGTTTCTTTCCACATAATTTTTTGTTTTTATTATTCCGTGAACTACTGTCTGGTCCAAATGACAAGTTAAAGGAGAAGTACAAAACTATTTCTGAAATAACTGTTTGATACTTCAGTGAAGCGATGACAAAAAATGATAAAAAATAATCCAGACTATTGCAGAACGGCACTGTTTTCGAAAGCTTGAAATTTCCTTGACTAGTAGCAGAAATTTTAAGAATTCTGTAACTTTTATAGAAATTGCAAATTCCCTAACTTTTCCAGAATATCCCGTTCATGTGCCACCATGTATTGCAAGTAATTCGGCTAATGCGTTCTTCGTAAGGCTGGAATGGAGAGAAAACAGTAAGAAGGACACTGTGCTCAAGTTTACATATCATTGGCTACTGCTTATTTAACTTGTCATTTGGAACAAACAGTAAAAAGCACTCCTCATAAGAAAGAGTAACCAAACGCTTGCTGTACCTTTTTATTTTTAACGCTGATTCTTCTTTTTCTCGGCACTTTTTCTTTCATCCTTCCTTATTTTTTTCATTTCTGGTATCGAAAGGGGAGGGTCCGGACCCCCTCCTTGGCTACGTGCCTGATATAAGAAAATGTTTCCTCGGATCTCTTATCTCTTTCGTTCTAATACCTGTTGATAACTGTTGTATCGATTTATGCATAGCATAGTTTGTAGGTCTAGTAAATTAGCAACTTCATGCTCTTAACTTATTGACATAGTTAATGAAGTCCAGCTATTGCTATGGTTTTACTAGGATTAGAACAAGCTTTTCGCCTAAGTGAATATCTTGTCATAATAAGTGTCTGTAGTGGAAAGTTTTAGTTGGGAAGATTCCTGTGCCAACAGTTCCAAAGTAGAAAGGCTTTAAGAGCGCCAGCCAGCATGAAACTTGTCGACAAACTAATTTACTTGTCCGCTTTTTATCTCTTCCATCTTAACATTCCATTTTCAGAGACCCTCTCAAAGCAAGCATTCTGAAGCGTTTCATTGCAAAGATGATCAAATGCTTTGATAACCAGAAGTGTCTTCATGTGTCTTATGAAAATAACCATTCTACTGGGTGTACTTTGTGTGTTGTCCTTTTTTTTTCTTTTTATTTCAGTTTGACGTTCCATGTTCTCATGTTCTCTCTTGTGGACCATTAAAACCTTGAGCAGAATTACCTTGGTTTGATGTTTTTTCTAAGAAGTAGTATGTGGGATGCTGTTAGGATTGATTGTTTAATTATATTGTTGAATGATTACATCAGCAGCGAGGAGTATCTATGCCATTGTTAGAAGTAATGTGCGTCCCCAGTAGGGAACAATACAGGGTGTCACAAAAATTCGTCACTATATTCTGGAAATAGATTTCTCACATCAAAACAAGAAAAAAAAGTTCAAGTTTGTCTCAAAATTGATTCTATCTTTTGTTTGGATAGAAAGTTCACATTCCCTTCAGCGCCAGGGCTGTTTGAGATATAGATATATAGTTTACCGTGGGACCCGAACCACATGAGCTAATACTGGGAATTGAACCCGCACTGAAGAACCATATAGGGAAGAGAATGCTCGATTTTAATATATTATTGGGCCGCACAAGCAGAACTTATATGTTTTAATGTTTGTTACTTCACACAATAAAGCTTGAACGAAAGCGAATTTTCGAATTCTCTTTTTCGCAATAGATCTAGCAATGAAGTTGTTCGTGAATGCAGTCAATACTTTAACATCTTCATTTATTACGGTGTTTTTAATGATGGGTACTCATAAACCTTTTCTATTATTGAAACAAAACTAGTAGAAGTTATACAGGGTGCGGCACGTAAAACCGGCCTGTCGTAATATTCTGGTATATTGTGTTTTTGGCAACACTTAAATAATCTACCTTCCTACCAAGAGATGGCGTGTCGAGGTCGGGTCGACTTACGTGACCTGCAGCAGTCACGTGCAGCCGCAGGCAGTGAAACTTGTCGAAACCAGTTGAGAAAAAGGCCTCGTTGTGTTAAGCCGGATGAGTGTCAGTGTGTGATAATGCCGTATTCGATACCCGAGCGTGTTGCCATTGTTGAAGGGTTCATTCTCACTGGATCTTTTGTGAAAACAAAGAATTTGTTTCGGGAGAAATTTCCAGGACGTTCTGTGCCAGCAAAAAGCACCATTCAGGAATTGATTGAAAAATGGCGGCGTACAGGATCGGTTCAAAATGCTCCCAGGAACAGACGACCATCTGTCTGCACACCTGAATTAAAGATGCAGGTGGAGGAGATAATGACAAGAAGTCCTCGAAAGTCAACCAGGAGATTGAGTCAACAGGTTCATGCGAGTGAGAGAAGTTGCAGACGTGTTTTAAGGGGACTGAAGTTAAAACCGTACCGGATAAGTGTTGTGCAAGAACTGAAGGAGCCTGACCTGCAGAAGAGGGTGCATTTCTGTTCATGGCTGTTGAGCAATGTTGCCAGTGGTTTCTTGGATCCACTAATGCTCATCATGAGTGACGAGGCGTGGTTCCACCTGTCTGGGTACGTAAATTCCCAAAACAACCGGTATTGGTCGACAGAAAATCCACACGCAATCCACCAGGTACCCTTGCATGATGAGAAGATTGGTGTTTGGTGTGCCATTTCCGCCACACGCGTTATTGGGCCCATATTCTTTGAGACGACAGTGACGTGTATATGGGAATCCTGGAGGAGTTTTATACACACTTGACCGAAGAGGAGCGTCAGTTATGTTACTTTCAGCAGGACGGTGCAACATGCCACACATCAGCTGCATCATTGTCCCTTGTGCATGAGATGTTTACACCAGAGAAGACAATCAGCAAAGGCTTGTGGCCTCCTCGGTCACCAGACTTGTCCACGTGTGACTTTTACTTATGGGGACTGTTAAAGGGAAGAGTATACGAAACAAATCCACACACAATTGAAGAACTCAAGACCAAGATCCAGGATGTCACCAATAGCATTACAACACAAGAACTGACAAGGGTATATATGAATCTCCTCAATCGTGCTCATATGTGTGTTGAAGTGGGCGGAGGACACTTTCAGCACCTGCTGTGAAGGCTGCTGTGAAGGTGAGTAGTCATATTCAATACATTTCATTTATGTGTTGTAGTTAATCATATTCAATACATTACATTTCATTTTATGTGTTCACTTTACGGGCCGGTTTTACGTGCCGCACTCTGTATATACATCTCGACGTTAGATGGCAGCATACATTTCCAGTGGTTGATTTAAACTGGACAAAATTGAAACTTCCAGTGCGTGATCCCAAAATTTACTTACTACGAGGATTTATGTAAGCTTCACCGCTTCAAATTCTTTTTTTAAACTTTATTTTATTTTTTAAGTGCAATTTCATTCCCAACCGAAGACGGGCCGGAGAAGGTAACGTCTTCTCTTGGGCCATGAGTATTCATTTATTTGTAGTTTCATTTGTAGATGGGTAACAGGATTTATGATATGTTTGACTAGGTACAATATAAAATTGCAAAACACAAAATACTGAACAATACAAAATAAAACAAGAAAAATGCATCTTATAACAAGCAATGAAGTGCTGAAGTGATGAAAAGTTCTTTTTTTGACTTCATGGTAATGGTTCAGAGAAGAAATCCATGAGAATGGTGAATTTGCTGAGCAGATCTGGGGCGGGTTTCAGCTTGTCAAAAGTTGAAGAAGTTCTTTAATAATTTAAATGATGTCTTGGAAGGATAAATTATCATCAGAAGACGTTTTCGGCAATAGTGTGTGATATTGTAGGCTCAGGTTTTGAAGTGGATGTACCAGTAGTGTCTTGAAGAGGGTCTGAAAGGGGCTGAATGTGAGATTGTGCTTGCTGGTGTTGTTTTCCTTCTTGCTTGCTGAATTTGTTGTATTCTCGGACACCCGGAATAGCAGAGACTGAGTGCCTTTACAGTTGACACATTTCGCTGGTGTCTCTCTGGTCTTCTTTTCGCATTCGTACGTCCAATGAAAGCCGGCGCACTTAACTTACCGAGGCAGAGCTTGGCAAGTTGCTTACGAATGCAGAAATCGTTGGCATTTGAAGCATTTCAAGTAATGTCTCCTTCGTAGTGGTTCTATGCGAATTGTCATGTGTAGCAATAAGTCTTTTCTGAAGATTCTGGTAGCTTGTAGAGCTTTTTCAATGTAATCAGGAATAGTGGGATAAACAGTGCCCGGAGCCGGGGGGCCTAGGCCCCCTCAGTTTTTTGAGTGACGAAAATAGCTGAAGCTATTATTTATATGGTTTTGAAAGTTTATACTAAACTCATGATATACCTATCATAGTCTGGGTTTGGTTTCCCCCCCCCCTCCTCCTACCATCTAGATACACCTCTGGGGATAAGGACTTCCCTTTTCCGCCTTCACGATTCTGGGTCCTTATTTCCGAAACGCAGAACATTGGATAATCCTTCTCCTTCAGTGCTGTTGAGATGTCATCAATACTAGAATCAATTGGAAGGTGGCGAATAACTGCCTTGATTGCCTCAGCTTTCTTATTGATTTCGGTGGCATATTGTAGTTGGTGATGAGAACAAATGTTTTGCCGACTTTGTAATCTTCCTGGAGCTTTCTTCTTCCTGTCTGCCATATTCTTTTTATCACTTTTGGTTGATTCTAGTCTTAAATATTATGATACTGTTTATACACATAAAAATACTAACAGTTTTCCTTAGTTAAATTATTAGACATTGTAACTTATGCAAGAGCATATAACCACAGGCAATTAAATTGTATACAGGAGACATCTCTTTCTTAATAATATTAGAACTAATATATAGTGCAATCTATATATTAAAATGCTACATTTATATGTTTGTCCCTAATCCTTTCGACAATATGATCTCGAAAACCACAAGTGCTAGCGGTCGATTTCAAATTTTGTGTAGATTCTCCAGTTCTCATTCAAATTTTCAAAATAAACCGTGTCGTTATTGTTCTATTCAACATTTTAGGGGCTGTTTTGAGCCAATAAGATTAACATTGTTGCAGGCTGAAACTACGGTATTAGGCAACCAGTAGAGAAGTTACGTATGGCGGGTTGACGGACATTGCAGGTGCTTTGCTTAAATCTGAATAGCAAAATCTATTGAATGCTGTCAACTTCAGAGGCCTCAAGAGACGCAATGAGGCCTACTCAGACGGATATGGATTTATTAGAAAAAATATGTCCAGTTGATATCGTGTTACTTCTACAAGTTTGCTAGAAACTCACTCCAACATCTATACATAGCAATTTAATACCTTTGTGAATCTCTATCCTTTTATTTGTGTGAGTAAGGAGATGTGCACAGTGCAAAGGTGATTCATGGTCATAACAGAACGATGCGCTGAGTAGACAGCGCAGGTTCAGCTAGTCCATATATTAAAATGCTAGGTTTATATCTTTGTCTCCAATCCTTTCGACAATTAGATCTCGGAAAGCACAAGTGCCAGAATTGTACCGTTTTCGCTGATCGATTCGAAATTTTGTGTAGATTGGCCAGTTCTAAATGGGTATTTAAAAATGTGGCCGTTATTTCTTTATTACATTCTTTACAGGTTCACTGGAAGTGTTAAAGCTTTAAAAAAAAAAGTGAAGCGTCATTTTCTATGAGTTATACATTCCAACACAACATAGGTGTATACATGGGTTGCATATCTTTCAGGCGTTTCTTTCATGGCCAAATGATAGTGAAAAAACATAGGATAACCATTTCTCTTGGCTAAAATGAATCTTTATTGTTTGGAGTGTTTTGCCCAATGAACACCATATATCACTCACGTTATAATTAATTGTGTATGTAATGTATTTGCTTATTATGTACTTCATGTAAAAAGAAAGAAAACACTGATCATACATGAATTAGAAACTTTAACCGGAAGTAGGCTCAATCTTGCAAACGGTGCGAGATATTGAAAAAATAATTTTAAAAAATCTCTCCTTTATAGTACTCGTTGCCGATTTTTATCAAGACGTCTTTCACTTGTGTCTGTAAAATGACATATGCAGATGTTGTGAGGAATTACAAGGAGCTTCATGCAAAGACGTAAATGATGCGCTATGTAGAGAGCGCAGGTTCAGCTATTATCTTAATTAAAACAGCAATTACATCTTTTCTTTTTTCTAAAGAACCTTTGATGCTTTTTGCACAGACAATTAGCTTCATTCAATTGTCAGAAAAGGGGCATTCAGTCGAAATACAGGAAATTCCACACTGGTTATTGCGATTGTCAATTGTTCAACTCAACTGGAATGGCATTCAAATGATGTCTTTGTCATGGTTTTCGTTGTATTTGTTTATCAAAAGCTTTCTGGGAAATTACAGCAATTAAAGGTAACATGAAATTATCGCATAACAATGAACGTTATTATGCAAATTTTTCGTAGTATTTCATTTGTTTTGATTGCCAACTGTGACCCTATTCACAGCTAAACATTTGTATGTTTCCGCACGTACAGGTTTTTGTTTATGATTGACTGAATATTACAGGTAGCCCACCCGTAGACAAGAAATATAAACATATTTTTTCCTACATTCTCCGATGATATTTTAGTTCTATTGACTGTAGGTGTAACACCCAATCAAACTTGGGAAATATCGAGAAAGAGTGGCGCTGTCGTCACTTTCTTTTGACGTCACATGTAGACACGGGATGTAATGGTGTGCTTATTAGAATTTCAGATATAGAGGAGGGGAGAATAAAGGAGAAAGTAAATTTATTGAGATAGGTTAATAAGCAATTATTTTTTAAATAGAAAATCTATAACTTACTTCTTTATTTTCATTCTAAAACATACTACAGGGTATCCGTAAAGTTACGCAACCAAGGCTTATACACCATAAGTGTTTAGTGATAAGACTGCCACCTATCATCAGTCTTATCCATGTGGATAATTTTGAGATATGAACCATGGCGAGGGATTTCGATATTTGTCACACGTATAAGAACACAGACTAACCTAAGATGTTTATATTTGAACAAAACATAAATACTCATGGGCGCGGTGGCTCAGTGGTAGAGCATTCACCTCCGGTGCTTGGGGTCCCTGGTTCGATCCCAGCTCGCGCCGTGTGGACTTTGTGGTGGACAAACACTGTGCTCGTGGGGTTCTCCCGTTTCCTCCCACTTTCTTCATTCCACCATTTCATTCATTTCTCATAATCACTGTCTCCTTTAGTCTAGCCTTCATAACCGTGGGACGTATGACTAAAGATTTCATTTCATTTCATTCATGAATATCAGACATGTGTGGAACTATTTTCGGACAAATTTGAATGTTAGTTATTAGGTTAGGTGGTAATGTATCGTTCAGAAAGAAGAACGATATTTATTTACTAATTTCATACATCCTACAGTTGTAATAATGATGTGCTGTAAAAAAAATGTTGCTTTTTTCACGATATTATAACGTCATATGGTAACACTGTTAGAACTGGACGGTATCAGCGAATGTATCTGAGCATCAGCTATGCTACGAATATGGTGTTATAAGGATACAAGAATCTGGAAATATCAATTTCCATTTTTCTCTTGCGCTTTATGCACAAATCTAAAGCAAGTGTAACAAAAAAGGTCACATATTCCTCATCTTTGTACATCATCCGTTCTTGCTCTGCGCCATGAATTTACTCATCTTGTTTCAATGCTTTCGAATTTTTTTAAAAAAGTTTTATTGTGTGTATATTCCTTGTCTATAAGACAGTTTTTAAGGAGTTGGGTTTATCAAAACCGATTTATATATTTATCTGTCATATACAGGGTGTTAATGAACTATACCGACAATATGTAAGAGATAATTCCTCACATCAAAATTAGAGAATAAGTTTATGTGGACCTATGGCGAAAAGTGCATAGTGTCAGAGCTAGGGCTGTCCAGAATCGCAAAAAAAAAAAAAAGCTAAATTTCAATAGGCCGTATTTCGAATTCCAGAAACTGTGGATGGTGGTTCTTATTAAGTAAAGAAAGCCACTCATACACAATCCAAAATTGCATATTTTATCAATTGTCCATAGGTGTAGAGGGTATTCCCTATAGGAAGTAATTCTCAGATATGCTCTCAATAGAGTGTTCAGATATATCCTGATTTCAAGGAAGGTCCAAAGTAGGCAGGAGGTAAGCCTTGACAACAATGGACATCCAATGCTTCGGAGGGAAGGCGGAAGTGTTAGGAGCCGGCAGCTCCAGGTTTCTTTGTGTTTGGAATAACGTGTGATGAAATGTGTTTCGTCACGGTATATTTCACGTTTTCTTCACTTATAAGCGTGAAAGAAAACATCGCAGCATTCGTTTTCCCGAGTACAAGAGGCCGTGCTGCTGGCGGTCCTTAACACTTCCGATATCGCGCCAAAGGATCCGTGTTGACTGCTATCAAGGCTTATCGTTTGCCTGCTTTGAACCAATCATAAAGTCAGAGCATATCTCAAAATTCAGTTGGTGGCATGCCTGGGAATTTCACCCTGCACGGAATACTCTGTACACAGATTGAACATTAATGAAATATGCATTTTTGGATTGCGTATGTGTGACTCCCTTTACGCTGATAAGGACCACCATCCACAGTTTCTGAAATTCAAAATAGGGTCTCTTGAAATTTTCCTTTTTCGCGATTTTAGACAGCCCTAGCTCTGAAACTATGCACTTTTCGCCATAGGTCCATATGAGCTTTGTCTCTCATTTTGATGTGAGGAATTACCTCTTACAGTTTGTCGGTATTGTTCATTAACACCCTTTATATATCGGACCAGCCCTAACGGTATGTCGAGTCAAAATCGTAATAAAACATACCGCCTCTGCCTTCTTTCCATTTCGAACACACACACACACACACACACACACACACACACATATATATATATATATATATATATATATATATATATATATATATATATATATATATATATATATATATATATATATATATATATATATATTGTCGGACTAAGTGTAAAAAACGGAGGCGGTATGTTTTTATTACGATTTTGACTCGACATATCGCTAGGGCTGGTCCGATAATCGAGTAAAATTTCAAAACCCTTTCGAGTCAATAAAGAATTTTAATTTTATCAAATTATTGAACTTTTGAGACTCTCGAATTGTTCGAGACACTCGTAGTGTTTGAGACTCTCGAAATGTTCGAGATACTCAAAGTGTTTGAGACTCTCGAAATATTCGAGACACTTCGAGTATTCGAGAAGCAGCGAATACTGAAAGATGATCGAAATTTATGGAGCCGATTCGTTTGAATATTTTGAAAAGTTCATGATTATCGGTGTGTTTGGAAGAAACAATGTAATCCAAGTTATCATAGGTGAACATAATATGTACTACATATATGCAAGATGTTAATTTTAAAAGTTGCCTTTCTTCAAGTGAAGTAAAAGAAGAGTTTGATATATATATATATATATATATATATATATATATATATATATATATATATATATATATATATATGTGTGTGTGTGTGTGTGTGTGTGTGTATGTGTATGTGTGTATTTAAGACCAATGTTTAATTACAAGGTTTAAGTAGTCTGTCAGGAAGAGAGAGAGATAGAGAGAAAGAAAGAAAGGAATAGAAAACATGCACCATCCTCCGAACGGGATTGGAATCGAAGACACCATTAGTCTACAAACTGTTACTTTACCAATTGCGCCAACAACAGGGCAGGCAGAAAAAGGTGAAAAAATGCACCTGGTTTTGAGGATTTACCGAATCCTCGAAGGCAATCCGAGCACGGTCAAAAATGTTCAGTCTCTGCTCCATCTTCACTTAATTACTGGTTGTACTTGCAACAAACAACAATAACGTAACTATTACATAATGACACGTAATGGCATAGAATAGAGCATAATATAACGGTAGAGTTACGTATTTATATTACATCGTTTTGTGATATATGAAAAATGTGGACACAATAGTGGATCACCCTATACCGGTATATATATAAATTTACCTCATATATATAAATTCACCTCAACAACTGTTTCTCGCTATCTATTACCGTTCTTGCGCTATAGCGATTAACGTTAAACCCGAATGTGACTGATTTCTGCAACTTCAGGTTGGAATAAAAAGTTAAGAGGCACCTATTCATAGAACGCACAATAAAAGAAGTCTCGCTGACTCATCATTTTTGCTGTAGACCCTATGTAGATAAATATTAAAACGAAAACTTATAGTGAATTTTCATCACTTCTAGTTTAAATAGGTTGATTACTGGAAACCGTTCTTTGCTATTATTGTTTTTGCTCTACAGTGATCATTGTTAAAACCGGAAATGGTTGAATTCTACCACTTCCGTTTTGAATTCTGCCACTTCATGAACGAAAGCTATTCCTATGTTGCCGTTTCGGTCGTATGCCGTTTCGGTTCTGTGCCGTGTCGATCCTATGCCGTTTCGGTCGTATGCCGTGTCGATTCTACGCCGTGTCGATCCTACGCCGTGTCGGCCCTACGCAGTGTCGGTCCTGTGCATGTAACCCGTTTTGATCCTCTACACTTGGGCCTAAATTGAGTGTGGTCCATGAAGCATTTGTTGAGGTTTTTGTCTCTCGGACAAGACAAACACACGTACAGACCAAATACATATAGAAAGGAGTTCTGGTACACTAAGCTCCTTAAGAAATAACAATTCTATACAACCATATGATATTATCTTCATATACGATAATTTAACCGTTAATGTTGTATACGATAATGCCCTTGCCATTATAGGTGAATATACAACTATTTTAGAAAGTACACGTTTCTGCAGCTTTTGAATTTGCAAATAAATTGTAGATGTGCACTAAACAATTATAAAACACACAGACGGAGGTTTTCAACAGTCATTCTCACTAAAATAAATAAATAACGATTTAAGAATTGTTAAATGGCAACAATGTGTCCATTCTTTACATTTAGTTATGTTTACGAGGGATGGGAATATTTTTTGTTATTCAGAATAGTGTTCAGTAACGCCAATTTGGAATTCGAAATTGAAGATTATTATATAAGTTTATTATACATCACTGCTAATATTAGTAGTATTACACTTTATTCGACAATTATCGCATATATAATAAATATATGATAATTTTTATAATATACGATAATTTTAAAGACGAAAAATCCGTTATTTTGTTCTCTGAAGATGGCAACTCTGATTATATGGAAACTAATTTACGAATCACCCTGTATTTCTGTGGAACAATCAATGAACATTTCTCTTTACAATCTGCTGCAAATTAATTTTAAATGTCTAAATAATAATCAAAATTTCTCACGCGAGGAAAACAATATGTTACAGTAATTGTGAAACAAGTAATATACACTTCATTAAATTTCATTTACACCACAGAACGTTTGTAACAACACAAATCCCTAATTCAGTGGCTTTCGTTCAATACATACATTCTGCTCCGTACACACAAAAAAAGCAATTTTCAAAATGCGAGGAAGAATGATACATGTATTGGATTTGCAAATATCTGAATATTATAGAGCTTTATTTTAATACCACTGTGGCGCTGTTAGCTGTTCCCTGTCATAATAAACTTTTCTTGGCTGAAATACAGCGAAACGTCCAAAGAAGATAAATTGCTTTCGGTTTTTTTCTCTCGTTTAGAATTCTTTCATGTCCTTAGTGAAAAAGTGATGGCGCTGTTGTAGTTGGTGAAAAATTCAATATGTAAAAAACAAAACGTACCGAATTCAATATTTGACTGCATATTTGGGAAGTTTTTCTTCCTTCTCTCCGGAATGCGATAATAGCGCTAAAAAATTCCCTTCACAGACTAATGACTTATTATACTGCATGCAACAAGTCTCTAGCTTAGATTTATGCATACTAATGTGCACTCATTGTTCATTTAAAGCGGCGATGAAAGATGGCAGACAAAATATAGATTCAGTTGAGTGTTAATAATGGATTTGCGATTAGTTCTCCTAAAGTAAAGCACCTTTCCTTAAGACACATTAAGTTAAAAACTATTGAACCATCGTAGCCTCCAGCGGGGTCGAGGGTGCATTTTATCTCTCTAGACTTTCGAAAGGTGTTCAGATCTTGGAAATAAATGTCAATGCACATTAAGAGCCTGCCTTACTAAAAATAATGCAAATTTTACCATTTTTCTTTTGCTTGTTTATTCATAAGTGAAAGGAGATAATGATATGCAACTTACCACAATCATAGATAATGTTGTTGTACAACAGCAAATAGGAACCTGAAGAATTTTCAGTGTTGCCATCCGCAGAAATTACAGTGTAGCCAGAATATCAATTTTCCTAAAAATTTAAGTTGAGGCAGCGACTAGAGGAACGATCTCAACTCCACTTGGTTACGTATTGTGTTGTTTTGGTTTGCTGTCAACTACTTTTTAAATAGCATTGCATTATTATTTAGTTTTAATAACTGTATGTTAAAACTATTTTGTTTATTACAAACTAAATACAACTATTATTTAAAAAGTAGTTCACGAGAAACCAAAACAACATGATACGTAATCAAATGCAGTTGAGTTCGTTCCTCTAGTCGGTGCCTTAACTTAGATTTTAGGGAAATTGTTATTCTGGCAACAGTGTAATTTCTATGGATGGCAACACTAAAAATTCTTCAGGTTCATATTTTTTGTTGTAGTACAACATTATCTATGATTGTGGTAAGTTGCATTTTATTATGTCCTTTCACTTATGAAAAACAAGCAAAAGAAAAATTGTAAATTTTGTGTTATTTTTAGTAAGGCAGGCTCTTAATTTGTTCTCACAGATTATAGTACTTAACATATATTTGTACGAGAGTAAGTCAGTTAGTATGTGCACATGTCCTAATCGTCTGTACATTGGCTGTAAGGCTTTCTGCGCTCGCAGGATGATAGATGACACTATTGTCTTCGCTTGTGGCGGATTTCAGCGATAACACTTTAGTTCGCTTTGCGCAAGTTGCGAAGTAAACATGGCTGGGCCACTATCTGTTTGTGCCATAGAAGAATAGCTTTTTGTAATCCTCCCGTGGTCCCGTAGTCTGAAAGTGTACTTCATCCATAGAACTGAGATCCATAGAAGACTTCAGCACCATATGGGGCAATGTTTTACCTTAGTCAAGTGTTTATCAGTGAATTGAAAAAAAAAAAAAAAAAAAGCAAGCTGCTCTCTCCTCGTCCTTCACGGCTGTTCGACCGCTTTTGAACTTCTAATCCACTGGGTAAAGATTTCGCCGTACTAAAACATTACCTTCGTATTGTGCTGAATGTCTTCTATAGATTTCAGCTCCTGGTACACTTTCAGATCACAAGAAATGGATTACGAAACGTTGTTCTTCTGTAGTGCAAGTGGACAGTAGCACAGACATGTTAGAAGAACATAAAGCAAACTTAGGTTGTAAAAATGAAACCTTCTACAAGCGAAGCTAATGGTGCCATCTATCAGCTTGCGAGCATACAAATCTGTACAGACAACCTACAGAGGACTAGAACTTGTTGACTTACTCTCTACTATAGTATTATAGTTACCTTAAACACTATAGTACTATAGTTTATTTATTTGTAGTTAGTAAAAATATGTGCGTAAAAAGTTGTTTATATATATATATATATATATATATATATATATATATATATATATATATATATATATATATATATAAAGATAACCGAGAAAGTGCTGTCGCTTTTTCAACCACCACATTCGAACATCAATATGTCACCTAAGACGCACCTAGAAGATAAAAAATAGTCCCCATCAGCATCGACGACCTTCTGGAAGGTCACTGATTCCATTGTGATAAAACTAGGTGGGCCGTGAAGCGAAGAAGGTATCAAGTGTATTTTGCACCTCAACTAGGGATTTGAACTGGCGTTTTCTAAAGTGATTGACCAAGGAATAGAACAAGTGTTAATCGGACGGTGCAAAAGTGTTTTCCATCCAAGGCGTAGAATGGTGTTCCGGGTCAGCTAGCCACGTGGGGCTTAGCGTTGTTCTGTAACGGGGGAATCCCTTTGCGATTCAGAAGTACTGGATCCAGAGTTTTGAGTTTTTCTTGAACACTGCTCGACTGCTAGTAGTACACAATTGCATTGATGCTCTGACAAGCTGGTAGCAGTCCCCGATGCATGATGCCACGAACAGTCCACCAAACACACAAGAGGACCTTCTTCTGGTGCAGTTCTGGTTTCGACTGTTTTGGAACTGGTTCATGGGATGCTAACCAATGATGACGGCGGCGTGGAACTTCGTACAAGACCCACTTCTCATCACATGTCAACATCCTTTCTAGAAATGCCTCCTTCCTCAGACGAGACAGCAAAGAAACACAAGTGTCTGCTCGCGTTGCCTTCTAGCCCGAAGGCAAATCATGTGTGACCCATCGACCCAACTTGGAGTGCTTTCCAAGTTTATGGAGATGCTGCTGAATGGCTTGTCTACTTACACTGAATTGTTGTCCCAGTTCCTCACATGTCTGGCCACTGTTCGCCTCAATTGCTGTCTGAAGTTCTTCATTTGGTACATTTGTTGATATCCCTCACGTGGTGCGTCTTCGAGTATTTTGTCACCATCTTTAAACTTATTAAACGACAGCTACACTTTCCGTGTAATCACGACATCCTCAACAAAGGCCTGGCATATCTTCCGCCCCGGTGCAGCGGCGTTTGAATGCAGTTTGAACTTGCATAGCATACACGCCCTTATGACGCTCTGTGAAGGTCCCGTGTTCACTCTGTTCTTACGCAAGTTGACGGTGTAACTGAACTGTCGCATCCAAGTAGTATTGTGGATATACCCACATGAACAAACGACCTTCGTCTTATCTCCATTCGCATTCAACTCACGGTGTGAGGCTAAATTGAACACAGACCTCCAGAGAAAGCGACAGAACGTTCTTGGTTACCTTTATATATACACATAAACTTCGTATATGAGGAATTAAGTGCACGCGCGTATGAGTATGGGTGTTTGAGTGTGTTCATGACTGCTTTGCTCTCCTTGGAATCCTTCTTTTCCCGCTTTGGCGGAAATCCTACGGGTGCCCCTCTACTGAACCATTGTGTATTCTGTTTTCATCTTTTTTTCTAAAAAGAACAACAAGATGATTAATAACGTTCCAGGAAGGTCTCAAGGGCTGTGAAGAATATGAGATGAAAATAAATATTAGAAAGGGAAAAGTCGGTGTGTTGGAACGAAGAGGTCGGTGTCAAGTGTAGAAATAAGAGGGGTGACAGAACAGGTGGCTAGTTCGATACCTGGGAAGTATTATTAGTAATGATATGAAGTTCGAAAGTGAAATAAATGCAAGATTAGCAAGCGTCAAGAACATTTATTACACAACGACTGTGGTAACAATAATGTAACTCGTGATATCAATATATTTACGGAATATGTTACATTTTGTTGCTAGTTAGCATGGAACATTAAGAGATTTTACAACTGATTTGAGCATTTCTATTGCTTTATGCATTACAAACATATGGTAAATTAATATTCTACTTGTAGTTACGAATGGCTACTTTCTTGGTTAAAGCAGAAAACAAAAAAAAGTTGACTCGAGCGGGAATCGAACCCTGGACCCTTTGCACAAGAGTCGTAGATGCTTCTCACTCTGCTACGCCGTCACTTGATAACGCGTCGTATCATATATGGGTCGAGTCGGAAATTTTAAGATGCTTTTTCTCCGCTATTTCTCACTATTGAAGTCTCATAATTTGTAATATTAACAGTTTTAATGTGCACTAATATCTGGCGAAAGACGACCCCGAAGTTCATTTACCAAAGTCTGCTTCCTCCTTGTAAGACATTAGAGTGGAGATCGCAAGACCAGTTTGTGATATGCTCGAGTACCATTTAGGTCATGGTTGTTATTCATTTGCCTTTCCTCTTCAGCATTATTTTATTTTGCATCATCTATAGCCCAAAGGGTAAAACCGTGGATTATGAAATTCAAATATAAATAATATAAAATAAAAATAAATAATATAAAAGCCCATATTGACTTTTGGGAAATGTTATTATAATTGTATTTCCTTGTTGCTTTTTCAGAAAAATTAATTATGCAAAATCTGAGTATGTTTAAATGATCTACAAATTCGTATATTGCAACGACCGTAACGGACGAACGAAAAATAATCCGCTATAAACGTTTACTATACTACAGGGCATTTCAAATAATGGAGGTGATTATTTTACTCGGACCCTAGCATGGCACATGTAAACCATATTTATTATCGTAGTATATTGTGTAATGCAGGCTTTCTCAACCTGCTACATTTCATGACCTCCTTTTATCACATTCTCTTTCCTACGATCCCCATAAATAATTTCTCGTTTGTAAGAAGTTGACACTCAGAAACAATATGGAATGGAAATCAACGTTGTAAACTCGAAATTCATGAGAATATCCCGTGAAAACGTGCCTTTACGGGTCAGAGTAGAACAAAGAGAACTTGAATAGGTCAATTATTTCAAATATATGAGAAGTATTTTGACGAAATAGACTGCACTAAAGAGATCAGGTCAAATCTCACCTTAGCTAAAGATACATTCAACAAGAAAATACCACTCTTAACTAGCAGGCTTAATATTGGTCTAAAGAAGAAGCTGATCAAGTTCTATATATGGCGTATTGGACTGTATGGTTCAGCGGTTTGGGCATTACGGAAGTATTTAAACAGCTTCGAAATGTGGTGTTGGAGGAAGATGGAGAAAATCTAATGGATAGGGAGAAAGAAAACTAAGATATTTTAAAAAGGTGTAGGAGAGAAGAAGACGGTTTTAGTAAGCATCCTTCGTAGGAAGGCCAAGTGGGTTGGACGCAACTTGCGAAGAAATTATCTTCTTCATACCACCATAGAGGGAAAGATGGAAGGAAATGGCAGGAGTAGGAAGGAGTAGGAATAGAAAGAAGGAAGAAGTAGGAAGAAGAACACAATTGATCATGATTTGAGAAATAGAGGAAAATATTGCGAAGAGAAAGCTGAAGGCCGAGAAACGTGAAAGAAACATTTCAAGGTCTTAACCATAAAATAATAATAATAATAATAATAATAATAATAATAATAATAATAATAATAATAATAATAATAATAATAATAATAATTATTATTATTATTATTATTATTATTATTATTATTATTATTATTATTATTATTATTATTATTATTATTGGTGCCTATTGTTTTAATTGTAAATTCTTTTTCTCGTGTTTTTCAATCTACAGTTTTTGATCAATTTCCTTCCTCGTTTATTTCAATTGTTTCTTTTAAAACGCTTCTATATTTGTTTAAAATTTTGCTTATCATTCTTTGCTGCATTTGATAAGAACGGGAATAAGAATATATCTATCAAAATAAGAAATTCAAAATAATCTTAATCTTATACGCGCCTTTGGCGTGGGAGGCCCGGGTTCGATTCCCGGCGGGAGCTCATGTGGTTCGGATTCCACGTTAATCAGTAGGTCCACGTCTCATATAGCCTCGCTGCTGAAAGGGACGCTAAACTTAAATCAATTCAACTCAAAATAATGTTAAAGAAATATTTTTTCAGCTACTAAGTCCTAATTACATTTAATGTTTTCATCTGACCTCCACATATGTTTTCGCGACCTCCGTAAGGACCCCGACCCCAGGTTGAGAAAACTCGGGTATAATAGGTTCATGTAATCCCTTTATCACTTTATAATTTTTGTACTATGAATCGTGAACACTAAAACAGTGTTTGGGATGTAAAACTTGTGTTAACTAGTGTTGCATATAAATCAAGAATGACTTCATAGAAAAGAAGTTCGGATTGAATTTGAGTTTAGCGTTCCGTTCAGCATCGAGGCTGTATGAGACGTGGGTCTACAATTTAACCTAAAATCTGAATCGTTTGAGCTGCTGTTCGCATTTGAACTCGGAATTATGAGAAGAATGGATTTACTTTACATCCACATGAGTTTCCGTCGGGATTTGAACCCAGAATTAAGAGGAAAATGAAGAATAGATGCACTTCTAATTTATACTGTTTACCAAACATTGTTAGGGTCTAAAAGGCTCAGATCAAGTCTAAGAGTCTCAGGTGAGCAGGTCATGTAGCTAGAATGGAAGAAAGTAGGAACGCATTCAAAGTTTAAATTGAAATCCCAATTGTAAAATGACCATTAGGAAGACCTCAGCATAGATAGGAAGACAATGTTAAGGTCAATCTTGCAGAAATAGGAATATAATGTGGAAATTGGGTTTAGTTGACTAAGAATAGAAGTCAATGGAGAACTTTAGAGAACGCCGGGTTGCCCAGGCCATAGATTTAGTTAGTTATTTAGTTATGGATGTACTTTACAAAAGAGTTTTATTAATTTTCTCATCATATTTTCCAATAGTACTTAAAATACATAGTACAACACATGTGGTGTACTTCGTTTACTACTGTATTAGTGAGATTTTCTGCTATGTACAGGACACGCAGCTAAGTAAGCTGCATTTGTGGTTGTTATACTGAAGCATTCTACATCGTGTTTTGATCTCTGTAGCTGTTTTGTGCAACGAATACGCTCTCACTCTCTCACTGTCAAACCAGGAAAATGAAAATAAGCTTCATTCTGTTAAAAAATAATTTCGGCTGTTAGGAAACGTTGTTACGAACTAGTCGTCGATATGAAGTGATGCTGGTGCGCTTGTGTATCTGGCACTCATGTCTTACATATTTATATTTGATGCGTGGCTCTAAACATCCTCATTACTGAGACTGTATTGTCTTGTTGAGTATCTGGCATATTCTTTTAGCATGTCCGAAACACGGACACCTCGGAGAATGTTTATTATTTCCCAACAATGTTAGTCAGATTCTAGGAAATAATCCTATTTTCAGTTAAAGTACTCTCGCCTTTATTCATGAAATTGAAATATTTGATGGGGACCGCGGTGCTTCAGTGGTAGAGCATTTACCTCTGCTGCATGAGGTCCTTGGTTCGATCCCAGCTTGCGCCAAATGAAATTTCTGGTGGACAAATATCGTGTGCGTTTGTTTTCTCGGAATTTTCCCTTTTCATACCACTTTCTTCATTTCACCATTTCATTCATTTTTCACCATCACCGTCTCCTTTAGCCTGGCCGAAATACCCGAGGAAGGTAAAACTCAAAGATTTTATTTTGAAATATTTGATGTTCTGTGAGCATTTTTCGTTGTTTTGTTATTATTATTACTATTTATGTATTTGTGTTTTCTATTTTGATATTCATTCTTGTGTCTCTTTCGAGGCTTCTGTTTTAATGTCTTATATATATATACAGGGTGGTAGGTAACTCCATCGACAATTCCTTATATGAAATGAAAGAAAGAAGTTCGAATAAACGTGGGACGAAAAACGTCTCCTTTCAGAGTTATGAGCGGCGAAAATTCGAAAATTCAAGTTTCGAAACGCTCTGCCTTAGAAACTACAGGACCGATCCCAAGCGGTTTAAGGAATTACAAAGGAACTAGTATGCGCTCTATCTAAATATCCATGTTTTACTATCCTCCTTTATCGGCGAAACGAACTGTAAAAAGGAAGTTGAGGTATAGGGATACACCTTTAAGTACTAATGGCGCGTTTGTTTCGCCAATAACGGAGAATGTTAAAACATGGATATTTAGATAGATGGCATACTAGTTCCTGTGTAATTCCTTAAACCGCTTGTTATAGGTCTATAGTTTCTAAGGCAAGGAGTTTCGAAACATGATTTTTCGAATTTTCGTCGGTTCATAACTCTGAAAGGAGACGTTTTTCGACCTATATTTATCATAACTTTTTTCTTTCATTTCATATAAGGTATCACCTCCCAAAGTTTGTCATGGAGTTACCTACCACCCTGTATATTATGATGTAATTTCATAGAGCTAATGTCCAATTTACTCTTATAGAAATCTAATTTGTTTTTAAGTATTTTGTGTGTCATTTTATAAGATTGGTCAGGGATGTAGGCCAGGGGTGGGTACTGGGAGTTCCCCGCGAGACTCCAAATTTGATAATTTTAGGACTGCTTTTACAAATTTTAATATACGAGGGGTGGTCAAAAGTTTCCGAAATCATAATAAATCTTACACAGTACTAACCTTAGGTTGCTTAATTATGAAAATGACAAGTGTGAACAGGTCATAACAGTCGGTTTACGACTAGTGTGGCTAAAACAGAGGAGTATGTGGTGATCACTTAGTGCAATGTCGCATTTCAAGCAATGCACAAATATCAAGTTCATGTGAAAATTGGGGGAAATCTACTTCAGATGCCTACTTTGATAGCCTTAAAGCCAGTTTACAGTGACAGTGCTTTAAGAAAAACAGCATCGGTACCCGTTTCATCACCGTACAAGACATCAGATGCAACGTGATGGCTCAACTTCAGAAAATGTCGAAAGAGGTCTTTTTGTCGGGTTTTCCAGCAATGGCAGGAGCGGTGGAGAAAGTATGTGTGCGTGTGTGTGTGTGTTACGAAGGTGCCATCTTTGGAAGTAAATGTGTAATTATATTGTGTACCTGAAGTAATAGAAGCCCCCTTTCACTTCTGAATACCTAAAGTTAATAGAAGCCCCCTTTCACTTCTGAATACCTGAAGTTAATAGAAGTCCCCTTTCACTTCTGAATACCTGAAGTTAATAGAAGCCCCCTTTCACTTCTGAATACCTGAAGTAATAGAAGCCCCCTTTCACTTCTGAATATCTGAAGTTAATAGAAGCCCCCTTTCACTTCTGAATACCTGAAGTAATAGAAGCCCCCTTTCAATTCTGAATACCTGAAGTAATAGAAGCCCCCTTTCACTTCTGAATATCTGAAGTTAATAGAAGCCCCCTTTCCCTTCTGAATACCTGAAGTAATAGAAGCCCCCTTTCACTTCTGAATATCTGAAGTTAATAGAAGCCCCCTTTCCCTTCTGAATACCTGAAGTAATAGAAGCCCCCTTTCACTTCTGAATACCTGAAGTTAATAGAAGCCCCCTTTCCCTTCTGAATACCTGAAGTAATAGAAGCCCCCTTTCACTTCTGAATACCTGAAGTTAATAGAAGCCCCCTTTCACTTCTGAATACCTGAAGTAATAGAAGCCCCCTTTCACTTCTGAATACCTGAAGTAATAGAAGCCCCCTTTCACTTCTGAATACCTGAAGTAATAGAAGCCCCCTTTCACTTCTGAATACCTGAAGTTAATAGAAGCCCCCTTTCACTTCTGAATACCTGAAGTAATAGAAGCCCCCTTTCGCTTCTGAATATCTGAAGTTAATAGAAGCCCTCTTTCACTTCTGAATACCTGAAGTAATAGAAGCCCCCTTTCCCTTCTGAATACCTGAAGTAATAGAAGCCCCCTTTCACTTCTGAATACCTGAAGTAATAGAAGCCCCCTTTACCTTCTGAATACCTGAAGTAATAGAAGCCCCCTTTCACTTCTGAATACCTGAAGTAATAGAAGCCATACTCTGAATAGACTGCATTATTACAATACAATTTCGGAAACTTTTGACTGTCCTTCGCAATTTATAATCAAATTGAATTTAGACCTCTTCGAAATAAATTCCTACGTACACCCCTAAGAATGATGTATAGTGTCTTTATTTTGAAAATTCATTTCTGAGAAGGATGTATCGGTCATCGGCCTTTTAATAGAGATAGCAAATTGTCTTGGTATTTAGGTCCACGATAAACATTTCAATCGTTCAATATTAATTAGTTCTTGTGTTTTCTGTCCTTAAACACCGAAATTAGGAACGACAGGGCTTACTGTTAAGAGAAGGATAGATGTACATTACATAAGAGATTACTATACGTTGAGTCGTTGACTCTGATCAAGGGCGCCCATCAAGGGAAAAAGGTGGGGCGATTGTCCTTCTCCTAGGGGAAATTGTACTTCAGAATATCGAAAGTCCAATAGAATTTTAATTTTTACAGCAAAATTTGAGATTATATTTGAAACGTCGCTTATACTTGCCCTCCCTTGGAAACTACAACATGGGCGCCCTTGACTCTGATCCACGATTTGTCCGGTATTGTTGCACAAACTAACATGCAAGATCAACACTTAAATTTTAGGCATTCCCCACCACATTATTTCATTTCCAAGAGATCTGGATTGAAAGACAAGACCATCGATCTGGTTTTCTACTATTAAGTTTCATACAATGCATTCAGAAATACTATAACATATGATATTTAAGATACGCGTACCTCAGTCACATGCTTGTATGTTCACGTGGCTGCCTGCTATTTACAATATAGCTGAGGGTTTCAATGAAACTCTGCTATATTTGGATCCAATCTTCTTTTATTCTTTTGTCGCCATTTTCTCCTTCTAGAAATTCCCCCTTAATAGCTCTTTTGATCTCTCTTCATATGTCATAAGGTAGGATTAGACTTGTTTACTTCTCTCCCCGTAACACCAACAAATAGCTCCCTTTTATTTTGCTTTGCCCTTTGTAGCAAATTTTCCCCCGTTTTTCATTATCTTCCTATGGGTTAAATGAGTCTTTTTTTTTTTTTTTTTTTTTTTTGCGATAACCCCAGAAACACAGAATGCTTGTTGCATTGTTTCTTCTTTGTTGCGAAGTCCATATTTCTGAGCAATTTCCTCATGCTTCGTATCAACATGATGACGTACTTTTTATGTTCTACACTGGCCAAACACGTGTTGGTCGAGGGCAGCAGGTTCATCGAGTGTTATGAAACATTTCCTTTTCTTTGTCGTTAGATGGCACAACGGCCAATACAACCTGAAATTACGCTTCTCAGTCAATTGTTCTTTTCCTCTTTTTGTTATCTTTGAGCAATTTTTCCCCCTCTTGATTAGACATTTTGTTCACAGCCATTCAATAGAGTATGAACAACTGTTGTGACTTGTCCAATGATCCTTGAATAACGCGTTCATTATATGACGAGAAATTTTTAGTATTTTCATCATATAGGTGGGTGAAAGGAACAGCGAGCAATATTTAGAAAAGAAAATGGCAGCACCAACAAAGCTTCCTCCTCTCGTTATCAAGCTGATAACGATAAAATAAAGAATAACCGTATCTAAAGATTGCATCATTGTGTTAGCTTAGAGCAGTGCTCTCCAATCTTTTCGTTATAGCGACTCCCCTATTAGTCAGTAACGTCATTTCAGATTTTCCAAAGGGTGAGTGAGTGAGTTTTTGAGTTTAACGTTCCGTTCAGCAGCGAGGCTATATGAGATGTGGACCTACTGATTAACGTGGAATCCGAACCACATGAACTCCCGCCGGGAATCGAACCCAGGTCTTCCAATTTAATAAAGGGGGGGGGCAAGCTTGTTCACCGTCATTAGTGTTCCATGTTTTTTTTTTTATTAGTACGTATATTCAGGCCCGTATTTAGATAAGTGCTATTCTGTGCTCGAGCATAGGACGGCGGGGACAAAATTTTGGATTTTTTAAAAGATTCATAATAAAGTAATATTTAAAACTAGCAACCCGCAGAATTCCGTGCAAGCGCGAGAAAATATGTTAATGTGTTTAATTTGTTCTAATTACAGTAGTTACTAATTAGCTAGCTTATCTGATTATTTTTTAAGAAGTCATCCTCCCCCACCCCCACCTTAAGGGATGAGGATGAACTTGAACATCATGAAATCTGATACCGTTAAACTCAGCGACCTCGAAAACTATGAATTCAACACTAATATCTGTCGTTTTCGATTACTTTTAAAATCTCGTCCCCTCCCTGGGGAGTGGAATTTTACCTTGAAGTTGAATTGGATTAAAACTATCACTATGAATTCAGCTCTAATATTAGTCGTTTTCGATTCTTTTCAAAATGACCTAATGTTATTCTTATGGGGACTTTGCACTCCCATATCTCAACTCAGGTATGACCTAGGAACTTCGAACAGATCATTTGGATAATTTCTCTAAGAGCTTTAAAACACTAAAATTTCATGTTTCGATCTATTATGGTTTTCGAATTAAAAAGTGCTACAGATCCACAGCTTATGCTATTAAACCATTACTGACACTGAATAATGTAAACAATTAATTTTCCTCAAACCATGAATGGTTAAGCTCGTTGCCTTGTAATGAAAAGGTCCCATGCCTATCATGTTCCCTCAGGTACATGGGAATGTGTCCAGTATGTGCCTTATGTACCTCTCAGAGAGAAATCACATGGATGGCAAGTGATAGTCACAGTCTATGTCCGCCCCCAGACTGTGCCTCACATGTACCTGGGTAACGTGCCTAGTATGTTCTAGGTATGTTCCCCATGCCGTGAGCGTCAATGAATCACAAAATTACTCCCCCAAAATGTGTTAATTTGCCTATATGTGTAATGTGTTTACATTAAGGTGAGTCTAAAAAACACTTTAAAGAAGTACAAAAAACATGTACCCCAGGGTTGGCGCGAACCACCAACCTTTGGATTACCAGCCGCGTGCTTTTCCGACGAGGCCGACGAGGACGAAGGCAGTGAAGAGAACGTCGCTTGTAGAGGAATAAGTTGTTGAGGTCTTTTGAATTTGGCTAATCAGAGTACTGCTTTAAGTGCGTATATTCGACGATAACCGTTTGGGATCAGATAAAATCTGCTCGCCATGTAATTCAATAACAAAATGACGAGTGTCTATTTACTTTATTTCTTGGTTCATCCATATTCACTTTCAAATGATCGGCGACAGTTGGCATTTAATAAAGTTGATGCGTTTGTTGCTTCTAGTACACAATCACTTAGAAAAAGAAGCAACAAATGCATCAAATGTGGGAGATGAATTTAAAACATCTAAATGGCACATGCCTAGCACATCTTGTCCTGTTAGGGTATCTGAAACATTATGTACCTAATGGACGTACCTAGAACATCAGATATATATGTCCTAAGTGACGACATTAAAACAAATGACTGTTAGAGTGCGAAACTGAGCCAGTTTATGAATGCTATATATGTGGTACATAGTTGCAAATATCAATTAGGTGTAAGAAGTACCTAAAACTGTAGGTAGCTGAAGTACATACTTAGCACATGCATATCATATGTGCCAAGTGTCGGGTACCTAAAAAGTAGCTGGGACACATAAATGGCACATGTTTAGCATATCTTGTGCTGTTAGGGGGTGAGTACAGAAGTGGTTCAGATCCCAAGTTAAGCTGTAGGTCCTGCCCTTAGTGCGTCATCATTATCCCATGGAAGGCAGTGGCAAACTACCATAGGTTCGACTTGCCCAGGGATCTTTGGGTCAAACACCTACCTTCGGGCAGAACACCACATCATAATCATCATTGAGAGAATTAGGCTTTTGAAACTTACGTTTTAACTCGTAATACCTAAATTGCTACTCAACAAGATTTGGAATGATTGCAAAATCATAGCTTGTTTCCTTGTTTGAGACATAAGTTTATGCGGAAGAGGCGGCAAATTATTTAGAGCACAGGGGCGCACAATATATAAATACGGGGCTGAGTATATTAGTAACCAATTTGTTAAAATGCATATGTTTCTCAAACTGAAGGAACACCCCTTGCCTTCCCCCAATGAAGTCCCTGCTATTAGTGCATAATTTTACGTGATACCCCCCTCCACTTTGTTTTCTCCACATATCAAATACTCCGGTGTAGAACATCCTTTCGCTAGAGAATGTAAAAATCCCTTTTTAGGTAAAATTCCTCATTATTCAGTCTTATTTTCGTGTTCTTACAGTATTAAGAACAGAGCCATCTACTGCCAGCATTCAATGTTACTCGCACAAAATTGTAGAAAATATCTCGTGCTCGATCACGCAATTGTTAATCTGAACAAGAAAAAAGGAATTTACCATTATTTTATCATAAGTTCTTCATTGATTTTATATTCTGAATTTGTAGCAAATAATATAGCAACACTTTTGGTGCTGCCACACGACACAGCAGGGAGCCGTAATCCTCAACAGGGGCGGATCCAAGGGGGGCGTTTGCCCCCCAGAAGAGGAATCTTTCTTATTTTATATATAAATGAAACCTATCACAAAGTTTGGAGATCGTAAAAGTAGCTCTAAGTGGCAGTATTACAACCTACCGCCCCTCCCCCAAAAGTCCGTCCTGGATCCGCCCCTGATCTCCAAATTGGAAAACTCTAGCTTAGATTATTAGTATACACAGAACACAGCATGGAAATAAAATTCTTGGACTTATTTCATGAAGTGAAAAAATATTACCTGTACGAAGATGTGTATTTACCTTTCCAACAGCCATCACCTCTCTCGACGCAACTAACTTTATATGTTCCTGATTTCCTTCTTCCATCGTCTGCTGGTGATTACCTTTTGAACACACGTGTTCATGATTTGAAGCATGTGCTTATAGTAGTTGCTTACACGTGATGGTATGGAATCTTACAATATTATTTCGTTATAAACCACTCTGACTTCCTATATGGTCAAGGAGTCAGAAACGTCACGATAAATTTCTTTTAACAGGTATGTGACAGCAGTTGCTAGAACTTAAAACAAGAAAAGTAAAGAAGATCGTAATTTTATATACTGTGTTAGTAACGTGTAACTTACATTAAAGCAAATGGGTTAGTGGAGGACGGTAGCAAATAAAAACTTCTAAATTTTTGGCAGATGTCCTACTAGCGACTGAAGAATATTTGTAACAAAAACACCTTCGTTCTAAGATTCTGTTTGACAATGAGTAAGAGCTATTCATTAATTACCTTAATAACATTCATACACAACAGTCAATCTTCACAACATGTTTTTGCAAATGGATCCCTGGGATTTACACGAATTTGATATTCCTCCGTGGAAGCAACAAGACAGTACATTAAATGGCACACAACATTTTTACAAGTGAAAAAGATAGTTCATAATAGATGGAAATATAAACGAACACTTAGAGCACAATAAAATCGCCTATTACACACATAGTTCATAATAGTAGATGGAAATATAAACGAACACATAGAGCACAATAAAATCACCTATTACACACATAGTTCGTAATAGTAGATGGAAATATAAACGAACAGATAGAGCACAATAAAATCACCTATTACACACGTAGTTTATAATAGTAGATGGAAATATAAACGAACACACAGAGCACAATAAAATCACCTATTACACACATAGTTCATAATAGTAGATGGAAATATAAATGAACACATAGAGCACAATAAAGTTGCCTATTAGACACATAGTTCATAATAGTAGATGGAAATATAAACGAACACATAGAACACTATAAAATCACCTATTACACACGCAGTTTATAATAGTTGATGGAAATATAAACGAACACATAGAGCACAATAAAATCACCTATTACACACATAGTTCATAATAGTAGATGGAAATATAAACGAACACATAGAGCACAATAAAATTACCTATTAGACACATAGTTCATAATAGTAGATGGAAATATAAATGCCACATAGAACACAAAATAATCATCTATTACAAACATATACTTGAAATCAGGAAAATACAATAATAGCACAGATTACACGAAGACACATATACTTGAAACGATGAAGAACACAGTAAAAGCACAAATTACATGAAGACGATAACACTTGAAACCAGGAAGAACACAATAAAGGCATACACTATACGAAGACAAGAACACTTGAAACCAGGAAAAACACAATAAATGCACACATTACATGAAGACATATTCATATACCGTAAGACGGGTTACTTTGCACAAAATATGAAAAGAGTTTCACAGTCCTCTGTCGGTAAAACCATGAATTGTAAAGAGGAAGTTTCAACTGTCACTGTAAGATATAACATCTAACTATATTTTGGCTATAATTTTGGCGGTTAACGTCAGTTATAATTACCGGGAGGCTTCGTTGTTTTTGAGGTATAGAAAGCAGTCACTGTAAAGGCCGACAAAATTTGAAAGGTATCACCATTAAGAATTTCCGTCAAAGTTAAGTCAGTTTCGTAGAATACTATGTGTATAATTGGACTTTGAAGCAATAGTTGAAATTGAAATGCGAAACGTTTTAAAGTCATAAAAAAGTAAAACTAGTCTACCGGTTACTTTGTACCGGTCCAAAATAGCGCTTAGAAATGAAATTATTACTACTGAATCCTCCTGCATCCTAAATTTAGGTAACTTTCCTAATTAGGTAGATGCCGGAATGAATTTCTTCTTGGAAAATAAATTATGAACAGTGGCGGATCCAGAAGAGTAGTTTGAGAGAGGCTTCACCAACAAAGTCTTCGGTGTATTTATTTTTTATTTTTATTTATTATTTTTATTTTTATTTATTTATTTATGTATTTATTTTTAGAAATAACTAGACTTTTGAAAGGCTTGCAGCTTATACGCATAGGAATGATTAGCATTAGATTTTTTGCAAAAGAAATCATGCAATTTGGGTGGACTTCAGCCTGAAAGTCTCAAACCCCGTAAATCTTCCACTAATTATGGTTGGGATGATATTCTTGAATATAAGGAATAACCCAGACAAATCAGTTCACGGGGATTTTTTTTTTCTGTTCCTGAGTTGGCGTTTGTGTGGGACATATGCTGAACTATTAGAATGTAGTTCCTGTGCTGGTTACTATGGGGTTACTATGGGGCAACTATGGGGTTACTTTGCACCAAAATTTATATTTCAATAACTATGGTCATACTGAATGTTTACTAATGAACTTAAACGAATGTTTTCCACACATATCTAGCTATCATATGTTTAAAATACAGTGTTCTAAATGATTACGTTTCTAAGTTACATGCGATTTTCTTTAAAATTCCTTAAATCGTGTGCAAAGCAACCCCGTCTTGCGGTACTTGAAACTGAAAGGAACACAATGAAAGCTAACATTACATGAAAGCAAATATACTTGAAACCAGGAAGAACACAATAAAAGCACACAAGTACACATCATATGAAGGCGAATACACTTGAAGCCAGGAAGAACACAATAAAACAAAGAAGAATACGCTCAGAACAAAGAAAAATAGTTCTGACCAAAGACGAATACAAAAAGAACCAAAAAGGAACACAAGAAGAGCAACGATTGATTGATTGATTTATTTTGAGTTTTACGTGCCGTTCAGTAGCGAGGCTATATGAGACGTGGACCTACTGATTAACGTGGAATCCGAACCACATGAGCTCCCGCCGGGAATCGAACCCGGGTCTCCCACGCCAAAGGCGCGTACGCTTACCGCTTAGCCACGGAGGAGCTCGAGAAGAGCAACGAAGAACACCTGAAAATAACGAATAACAGATTGAGCTACAAAAAACCAAACAAATCAGTATCATCAACACACAACATTAACTATATATACACACACATTACATCATTCTACAATTCTTCATTACAAACGTACATACATATTACAACACAATAGACAAAGTAATCCTTTAGGCTAGACGTCCGTTCACCCTTAAAGGGTGGAAAACTGATAATTGTTAGATTAGATTAGAAAAATACTTTGTTTTTGCTAATTTTTTGAGTTAGGATGGTAACATGCTATATATACTTTGCTACTTCATACATTGATTTAATTAGCATGTTTTTAATTTTACTTTGCAGGTATGAAAGACATTTTCCCATTTCCATTAACTAATTAACCAAATAACCGTAAGTAATTATTGCTTTTTAACTTTTTTTAAAAATATTTTATTCTATCTATGTGTATTATTATATGTTCATTATATTACGGTAATATGGCCAGTACTTTTATCACAACAGTGGCGTATTTAAGGGGGTGTTTCCGGGCTTAAGCCTCCCCAAAATTTTATGTACTATTTTAAAGTAAATGAAATATCTTGTAGAATTTTCACATTTCCAGGAATAAAGCTAGCAAAGTACCGCCCCCCTCCGAAACAAAATCGTAAATACACCACTGTCACACAATTTCTTTATAATTTATTTTTTATAATTATATATTTATCATTCTTTATAATTCATTCGTTTCTTTATAGTTAATAATTTCTTTATAATTCATATCCACTTTAAGAGTAGTTCCTTTCTTTTCCACCTCTGTTTTACTCTAATTATAGAGAAAAGTACAGTGGCCGACAAAAGTTCTTTCTGTTTGGTAAAATTCATTTTTGGAATGACGGTGGTATGACCGGAACGTACAACGGTAGTGTGGCTGCAAGTTACAGAAAATTACATTCTTTTTAATTTGCTGAAAACTGTACTCAAACTCTCCTTCCATTCTGAAGTTATTTTCGAAATTAAATTCATCAAGGTAGGTACCACCCCGGCATTTGTCTGGTGTGAATGAGGAAAACCCAGGAAAACCTCATTCAGGGTGGCGTGTCACGATTTTTCGACCGAGTGACCCCACCGGGAATCGAACCCGGGACCGCTCGCACCGAAGGCGAGAGCGTTAGTGACTACGCTACGCGGGGCCACCTGAACAAGTGAAATTAGACTGATGTTAGTAATTTGCTATAATTGAAAAATGAGGTTAATATTGTGTTGTTTCTGTTCTTTTAGGAATAGAGATGGTTGATAAATGAAAGAGATTGACAGTGAAAGTAATGGTAGAATGAGTATGTAGGAGCAAAGGGAGAATCCCGAAAAAACTCACGGACACGATGTTGTCCACTAAACACTTGCATGCCCTTGAAGTTGAACCAGGAAGTCCTTATACCAAAAATGAACGCTCTAACAGTGGACCTAGTCAGGTCAAATTGAAGTTAGTTCCATTAACTTCTGAGCTATTCTAGACAGAAAAATGACATTTTCGGCGATAAATTTGAGGCAAAATTTGCTGCTTTGAAGTGTAATATTCCTTTGAGTACTGAGGCTATATGAGACGTGAACCTACAAATAAACGTGGGATCAGAATCATAGAAAATTCCACTGGGAATCGAACCCATGTCTCCCGCGTCAAAAGCAAGTGTACTAAATACCGTAATATAGCCAGATTTGTGATAGCCAGAAAGTTCGCACCGGTTCGCCTGAGCAGATTGTTAAAATTTATCAGATTTTCGGAAGCGGTTGCTAAAAGTATCTTTCAACCTCTAGGTTCAGTACTTTCGAAAAAAAAACATTACTATTTTTGAAAATCAATACACTTAATATAAAAGTGCTATATGACTTAATCCTACCTAATATTACTAGTAGCGTTGAAATAAATAAATAAATCTATATATATAAAAGAGAACGCACAAATCCTTTGTGAACTCATCACGCTAATACGGCTGAACCAATTTCTTTCATTTTTGGGGGGTTATTAGGATTTGGACCCTAGATGGTTTTTATCATATCACTTTAATTTTTAATTACCAGTGTCTTGAGATAATTGACCATTCAAGTGTCCATACGTACAAATCCTTTGTTATTAGTTCATCATAGGTAAAAATAAACGTATTTATATGCAACCCGCATGACCATGTGACTCGGCGGGTTAACATAAATGACAGGCGATATAATGTTAACATTTACTGGAATCTACTATGGTTTTTATCATATCACTTGAAAGCGAAAAAGTAAAAATTATCTAATTAACAAGGTTTATTGCGTTCCGGGGTGACCGCAGCGAAGCGGGGTGAACGCTGCTAGTATTTTTATAAATAAATAAAATAATTATATACTAATATTATTGGTAGAATATTAATTATATTGATATCGATTATTGATAATATTAATCAGATCAGTATTATTGATATTAAATTACTTACCATTCTTGCTCTGATAACTGTTGACAGATGAACAGATGCATAAAGCCTTCTACAAGACTCTAACATAGTTATACTATAGATTTGAAATATAACAAGACTGTTCATCTGACATTCAGGTTTATATACCATTTTGTTTTGAAATAAGAGCACTAAAAATACGTTTTTATCAATATTTTTTTGGGGTGATTTACATTTAATAAAAACAACCCAGTACATAAAGCTGGAAGGGTTAAAGAAAAAAGTTACATAAGAAACAAAAGGAATGAAAGTAGGGCGTGGGCGGAGTAATACCAGCTTCACCGACAGTTTAATAGTTCCTGTTGTGCTCCGTGCCGGGGAGAACTTGAACCGAACAGATGTTGTAAATCCTTCAGCAGCAACAGATGACGAATTGGTACAGAAATTTTGCAGGTGCAACTAAACGAGTTTTAAGACACATTCTCACAGACGAAGCATTCTGGGTAATTTCCTAGACATTATACCATAATGGCGGGAAGAGCACAGGGAAAGAGAGGTAAACCACTCAAATTAACACGAAATCGAAATGAGAAAGTTTGAGAATCGTTGCAAAATGAAATAGAAAATGACAGGAAATACGTTTAGTGGCTAAAAAGTAATCTTCTTGTTAAGTTAAAATTATTTATGAGACGTGAACGCACCATTTGGTCCAAAAGTTACATATCTCTCTATCTCCGTGTTTCTTTTTATTCCACAAAGTATTCCAAATAACGAGACGCTCTATATATTTTACGGCTATTAATGATTTACAAATGCTTTACCAACTAAATCATATATAGCTAACAACTGCAAAGAATAAATAAAAATGAAATGAAATGAAATCTTTGAGTTTTACGTCCCACGGTTATGCCGGTTAGGCTAAAGGAGACGGTGATTATGAGAAATGAATGAAATGGTGGAATGAAGAAAGTGGGAGGAAACGGGAGAACCCCGAGAAAACCCACGAGCACGGTGTTTGTCCACCACAAAGTCCACACGGCGCGGGCTGGGATCGAACCAGGGACCCCAAGCGCCGGAGGTGAACGCTCTACCACTGAGCCACCGCGCCCCCAAGAATAAATAAAAGCAGGGCGTAAATTGTAAGGGGAAAAGGAGGACAATTTCCACCACTTTTACACTGAGAAAAAAAAATGTAGGTGGCATACTTAAAAACGTAGGTTACATTCGTAATTCCTGTAGTTTCTGGACTTAACGTACAACCGTATATAACATCCTGCAGCAAAAGTATAGCTGAAAAAGTATGTATTATACGTACTGTCTGCATAAGTGCAATGACGTCATTCGTGTGACGTCATCTGCAGTAACAAGTATATACGGAGGTAATATCTAGCTTTGTGACGTCAGGGTCGTATGTAGCATGTGGGTTAATAATGACGACATACACTGACTATCAGGACGGAGCATGATTTCAAGAAGTATGCAATATACGTTCTGTACGTATGTTTCTTGCGTTCAACCCCGAGACAGCATCTATATTGTACTTGTGCCCCATACGTACGACTAGATACAGTATACGTATTGTACGTATGTATTATACAGATTTTCCTTATGTCGCACACAGCTTGTCCAGATACAGCATACAGAATATCCGTATGCACCATACAGAGTGCATATATGTAGCTTACAGACTGTCTGCATGCAGCATATAGATTATACGTATGTCGCGTACAGGTTGGCCATATGTAATGTATAGATCGGATGTATATAGCTAATAGGTTGCCCATATGAAATATACAGATTTTACCTGTATCGAATACGTATTGCCTTCTTGTAATGTATGGATCGGACATATGCAGGATCTAGAGTCTACGTATAGTGCACCATTATTAAAGTGCTGCAACATACTGCAAAGTGCATGATACATTCTTACTGTAATGTTGTCAAATATTGTTTTACTCTGTATGAAAACAAAAATAGCTTAAAATATGGTTGATCTCCTTTGTGCCAATAATAATAAAATTAACAATACTACACTTTTCAAATCTTAGTTTGGAGCAGTGAAACTGTCCAAAGAAATGTATTTACCTGCAGGGTGTCCTATAAGTTTGGGCTTCCTGCTAATTCGTTGGAAAGCTACTGCAAAGCCAAGTGTTGAAAAGTGACACAAGCGTTAATTTTAAAATTATGGGCACAAAGGAGGTTAACCATATATTAAACTATTTTCGTTTCCATACAGAGTAAATCAATATTACTGTAAGAATTTATCATATGGTTTGCAGTTAGTTAGTTGCAGCACTTCAATAATAATGCAAAATGCACAGCCTTATACAATCCTATATTCAAACTCAAACAAGATTTACGTACAATCATTTATTAAGCTGTTATCATCCATTGCTTGTACGATATAAAGATTAGTTTACCTCATTCCTTTCCTTAATAGTATCTTCTTCTAAAGTGCAGTTGTTACCACAAGAGGCCTGAATAGAATTTTCCAGAAATAACTTCTCTGTACATTTTAATTAACAGGTAAGTTATGTCTTTTCTTTTTTTTCTTTTTCTTTTTCTTTTTTTTTTAATGTCGCAATAATTAAAAGTGTAGTGTCAGCCGAAAACGTATTCGCTTACAAGATGATTCCTACTCAGTACTCGCTATTAAAAATGCAACACCAAGAAGGAGACTGGGTAGATGCGCCAAAGTTCCCAGGCCGATACCTAATAGTAAGTGCAGAATACTCTTAAACGTTCGCTGTATTCGCTGTGTGACAACGTGGTGACAGCGGAGGCGTTGTGCAGCCATCGACTAAACATATTTATTCTTCCCTGCTATAGACGTTCTGCAAATTTGGACTTTCCTGGATGCATCCTTCTTAGTGCAACATTTTAAGCAACGAGCAATTTAACAGTCTCATACATTGCTTAAAGAAAGAGCAATGATTCTCAGAATTACTCGGAAGATATATATACACAATTTAAAACGGTTATTTCAAACTTTGCAATTCAAAGCACGAAAAGAACTATAGATAAAGGAACACTGATTTTAGCCAAATAGTAATTAGTAAACTCAATCACACTCAGTACCATTAGTTGCTTGGTGTTATCCGTAAGTCAGAGATCACGGTATCTCATTTCGTGTAGATTTTTGCATTTGTTTAACGCTAAAAATGTATTTTATCGCTAATTGAACCCAGTACCATATATATACCGACAGGACGTACCTTAGTCACAAGGTGACATGAGTGAAACACTAAACTATTCGATTGACACCTGCGGTCTTGTCAACACTAGAGAAAGTTACAAAGTGATTAAGTAAATACGGAACATAGTTCATAGAAAGTATAGCGATGTATGAAGTCTCCGTTTCATACGACTTGGATAAAGGATACATCTGAAATAGCAACAAAGAAATATATAATGATTTCTCTGGATAATTTGGATTAGTCCAGAATTCGAACACACAACACGAACACACACAAGTCCAACTTTTTTTTTTAACTTCTTTCTTCGGATTCCCAATAAAGTTGACTACTGAAAAGCTGAGTTATAGATTCTGTATTAAAACAACACCTTCGCTAGACATGTTCAGTATACACATTGTCTTACATACAGAACAATACATTAGTTATTAATGCATGTCTGAAATAATAGTGCTTCGTATAGAATTTTACTTCATCCAATCGCAATAGCACAAAGATAAAAAATATTGCGAGGGATAATGTTCTTATTACAGAGAAAAAGAATTAAAATGACTTAACATTAACAATCATTTTCTTTAAACAGAGATAATATTTTATTATAATTTATGGAAGAAAGAAATAATTTGTAGTACAGTATCTTTATTAGGGTTATATATTCGTACAAAATAATGTAAGTACAACTGGGTCTGTCTTCAGAAAGGACGTACTTTTAGCCACAACCTACACTGCTTCTTTTGACTGTCTTTCAAGCAGAATCCTGGTTTGAAGCACGAAATACCTGCAACAAAAATCAGAAAATATTTAAAATGTTATATTCAGTGTGTTTAATTTGGTTGTACTTAACAATACAAAATATCTTAACCTTTTTGAGATTAAATGGAAAAAATCTGTTCGGTCAGGTATGGACTTTTGGGTTGCACGTAGAAAAAATATGAGGTGTTTATTGATGCTGAACAACAACTCAAAATGTATTACCATTCAAAAGTAAGTGGGTACCCCAATGGTGTTCGGGGTACCATGGGGTACCTAATGTCTGTATTTTTTAGATATATGGAAATGTATGTCTCTAAAATGTAAGGAACTGATATCTGTTTACCGAAAACCTCAACTCGGTAAGCCTTATGGATATCGAGATATGGGAAAATAAAGAACGACACCATAGAAATGTGGGGTTTGCGTACTAGATGGGCAGTTTCGGAAACGTAATTACGAGAGCTTACAACCACCTCAAAAGTAGTTTCAATTAAATACACTACACACACGCCCTGATGGGGGTTTTCGGGTACCATAATATTCGCAGAACTCTCATTTCTAAACATTCTAAAATATGTTTTAATAACGTTTTAAAGAACCTTAGAGGTGTGTGTTTACCGAAACCGCAAGTCGGTACGCCTAACAGTTACCGAAATATGATGAAATAAAAAGTGACACACCTCAGTACAATTTCGATCGAAAGATTAATTCAGCTCTAAATTTTCTTTGGACAATTCCAAGCGTTCATCGGGCTCTGAAATAAAGTGAACATTTTTTGTCTATCTAATATAGCAAACGAGATATAAGGAATTGTGTATTTTATGACGTCGTAAAAATAGAGACCCACATGGATTTGTACTTTTGAGTCTTTGCTGTAAGAAGAAGAAATTTTAGAAAACAACCGTATATACCTTAATAGACAATTAAATTGGCGGGGGCACAGTGGCTTAGTGGTAGAGTGCTTACCTCTGGTGTATTGGGTTCTTGGTTCTATCCGCGGCCAAGTCAGTTTGTAGTGGACATCGTATTCGTGGGTTTTCTCGGGGTTCTCTCTTTCCTCCCACCTTTGCATTCCATCAATTCTGCCAACAACATTCACTTGCTTTAATCAAAATCTCCCTGAGACTGAAATGCATAATCGTGGGTCGCTACACTGAAATATTTCCTTTTATTTAATTTAAAATTAAATAGGGAGTTAAGTATGATCGTATCTCTATGGGTTAAGTGAATACTCCAATAGTTTCTGCAAAAAAAGATTAGTTAAACACCCTACCACTAAGCTACTGTGTCCCCGCCCATTGAATTGTCTATTAAGGTATATACAGTAGTTTTCTGATTTTTTTTTCTTATAGGAAAGACCCAAAAGTACAAATATATAAAGATCTCTATTTTTACGCCATAAAATATATAATTCCTTTTATCTTGGTTACTATCTTAGATATTGACAGCGAATTTTCATTCTTTTGTACAGCTCGATGAACCCTTGGAATTGCCTGAAGAAAACCTAGGACTGAACTAATCTTTCGATCGAAATTGTACTGAGGTACTCATTTAACCCATAGAAGTACTATCTTATTTAATTTTGTTGCGACCAATAATTGTTTCCGAAATTTCAAGATCTCATACACTTTTATTTCACAGTGTTTCTCCAGATGTTAGATGTACTAGCTGGAAGTTTTGGGTAAACACATATTTCAAATACTGTTTACAAATGTCACATTATATTTTCAAAAGTTTTTAAAATTTAATATTGGTAGACTCCATGATGTTCTAACACCCCATGAATATATCTAATTACTTTAAGATGAAATTGCTACTGGTGTTTATTAACTGTCCATGAACGATTTCGGAAATTTTAGCATCTAACACGAAAACCCCTTAACTGTGTTGGTCCCCCTTTATTTGACATCATCTTGATGGCCGTTAGTCATATTTTAATTCATTTTCCGAATTGTAGCGTCAAGTATGCAAGACCCACATACCTATAGTATCTCTCTTTATTTTCCCATATCTCGGTATCCATAAGGCTTACCGAATTGCAGTTTTCAGTTAAAAAAAAATCAGTTCTTTACATTTTAGAGACATGTATTTCCATATATCTAAAATGCAGAAATTAGGGACCGAATTGGAACCCCATTGGAGTACTCACTTACTTTTGCATAGCAGGGTAAAAACGCCAGTGGTTCTCACTTTAAGGTTGAAAACATACTATTTTGTCTTTTCTCTGAGCATTGTGAATCTGTCGGAGCTATACCGTAGTTGGAAAGACTCACTGATCCTTCCTATAATGACCATGTAGTCAGAATTCAAAAAGGAGTAGAAGGAAAAATAATATTTTAAAATCCTTGCACCAGTAGTCCTCACCTTAAAATCAAAATGTTCCAGTAATAGTCAGGATTTTCTATCAGTGTTCGTCACTCAAATAACTTGACATAATTTATTCAAAAACGCACTGTGTATCAGTTTAGGGTTAAGAATACAATATAAAGTAGTAAGCTTAATAACTTTTCATCACTTTTAGCACTCAAGAAAGAAAAGAAAAAAACGTTTTTACATACTTTCTAAAGCAATTTCGGAAAGAAAAATGTTAACTGAATTCTAAAGTTAACTGTATATCACTTTCACGTTAAGAGTACAATATTAAATACTATGTTTAATAACTATACGTCACTTTAAACACTCAAAAATGAAAATAAACGTTTGTACATACATTTTGAAAACAATCTAAGAAACAAAATAAGTTAACTGAATTCAAAATTTAATTATACATCACCTTAAGCTTAAGAATACACTATAAAATACTGAGATTAATAACAATGCATTACTGAAGAATGAAAACAAAAATGTTTTAGCTACCGATATTGTATTTAGATGTTATTTCTCATTAACAATTTTTTTTTTTTTTTTTTTGAGAACTCGTGATCAAGTCTAGGGATGCACAAGAGAAAAGATTTGAGATTGTCTCCTCTCGAAAAGGTGCCGCGAAAGTTATGTATCGTCTCGAAAACTGGATCCGTTTCTATTGGAAGAGCTCTGTCTCGTCTCGAATTTCGTAACAAAAATTATGTCTCGTCTTGTCTCGTGTGCATCCCTAATCAGGTCCATAGCCAAAAACTTCATTTCCGAAGGGTTCGATAGGGCTTTGCGATATCCGAATTTAAATATAGATAATCGATATCGACAAACTATCGAAACTTGTTCGAAATATTGAAAAATACAGCAATATCGAAATATAAACAATATCAAAAATCGAAAATATAGAAATACGAAAGAGAGAAAAGAATATGGATATATCGATCAAAAATTTCGATATCGATGTTTTGATATTTGAAAATATCAACCGTTCGATTTAAATATCACACAGCCCTAGGCTCCAACTGTTGTCACCTTTAAAATTAATGTGAAAATTACTGACTAATATTCTGTAAGTACCATAAGACGGGATTATTTTGCACTTCAGGATTAACTTTGCACAAAATACGGCAAAAGTTTCACAGTCCTCTGTCGGTAAAATGATGGACTGTAAAGAGAAAGTTTCAACTGTCACCGTAAGATAGAACATTGACTATTTGGTTGGCGGTTAACATCAGTTCTAATTACCTGAAGGGTTTGTTGTTGTAGAGGTATGGAAAGCAGTCACTGTAAAGGCCGACAAAATTTGAAAGATATCACCTACAAGAATTTTCGTCAAAGTCAAGTCAGTTTCGTAGAATACTCTGTGTATAATGGGACTTTGAGACAATAGTTGAAATTGAAGTGTGAAACGTTTTAAAGTCATAGAAAAATAAAACTGGGAGAAGGTTGTTTCAGCCTCTAATCGGGGCTACTTTGCACCGATCAAACGTAACCCCTCAGATAGGAAATTATTACTACGGGTACCTCCTGCCATCTAACTTTAGGAAAATTTCCTATTCAGGTAAATGTCGGGATGGATTTCTTGTTGGAAAATAAATTACGAAAAGCGGCGGATTCAGAAAAATAGTTTGAGAGTGACTTCACACAGAAAGACTTCCTTTATTTAGAAACGACTAGACTTTTTGAAGGGCTTGAAGCGTAGACGCATAGGAATGACTAACATCAGAATTTTGTAAAAAAGAAATCCTGTAATTTGGGTGAGCTTCAGCCTGAAAGCCTCAAATCCCGTAAATCTTCCACTGATTACGGTTGGGATGATATTCTTGGATATAAAGAGCAACCAAGGCAAATCAGATCTCGAAGATTTTTGCTGTTCTTGAGTTGCCATTTTTGTGGGACATACTAAACTATCAGAACGTGGTTCCTATGTCGGTACCAGAAAATACATAATTTTCTTTACAAATATCAATAATTCGTACTAAGTACTGACACCGGTACCGTAAGTCCAACCTCAATATTTGTAGACTGCATGCAGTTTTGTGTAGGAAGTGAAATGTATCAATAGAAGAGAGAAAACACTGCACAGAAACATTATGTTCGTATGCTGAAAATACTTTTTTGTATGTGTTGCAAAGTATCTTCAGCTATCAGGTTACTTTGCAACAAAGTTTATATGAAATGAAATGAAATGAAATTTTTGAGTTTTACGTTCCACGATTATGCCGGATATGCTCAAGGAGACGATGATGATGAGAATGAATGGAATAGTAGAATGAAAATGTGTGAGAAAACGGGAAAACCCCGAGAAAAATCACACACAGTGTTTCTCCAACACAAAGCCCATTTAGCACGTGCTGGGATCGATCCAGGAACTTCACGCAGGAGAGGTGAACGCTCCACAACTGAGCTACCACGTCCCCCAAAACACAACCTCAGAATATATTTCATATAGAGTAGAAATAACAATATGTTGTAAAAAAAAAAAATGGCCGGTCTGAAAGGCATGTAAGCTAAAAAATTACAATTGCTACTCGATTTGTTTACTAGCATTGTTTAATTATCTACGGTACTGAACATCGCAACACCAACATCATTATGTTATGTCACATCCTTTCAAAACTATGAAAACTGCAAAGTACCTGCTTTGCTTCGTGATGTCCGAAGAGTAAGACGACTGAAGGCGAAAGCAGGCAAGTGGCATACAAATTTATGATGTTGAAGGCATTATTTTTCACAGCTATGGAGAAAAGAGATAGAAACAATAATAACGAAATCTTTGTTTTACGTCCTACGAATATGTTATGTAGGCTGACGGTCACAAATGAGTAATGAAAATTTATGATCTTGGAATACGATTTGGTGGAATAATGAGGGAGAAAAATAATCATTGATTAAATATTAAATTGAAAAGAAATAAGAGCCTGACGCTCAAATACTTATCTATCCGGCACCCATCTTGATCCCTCTAAAATATCATGAAATGCTTGATTGATTCTAAACCCAATAATAGTAATAATAAACACAGAATATATAATTTACGCACCTTGAAATGTAGAAATTAATGGTTGTAATTCCCAGCTTTCCAATAGACCTTTGATTTCTCCAAATGAAGATTCGGATATCTTGTTTCTTCTCAAGCAATAATGGGTTACAATAATCAGTTGCAGTCCAAAGCCAAGTCACTAAGTTAAGTATGAATATAAAAGAATTCATTAGTTAGATGCATACAAAATCCTACGCATGTAAATCCGAATCTACTTATTAAATTGTAAATTTAAACAAACTAAATTATACTACAGATATAGTGACATCAAACATATATTAAATAAGATATACAGGGTGTCTCAAAAGTCCCCTGACATAGGGTAACTCTGTTATTATCCGAGTTATAACAAAATGTCGGAGGGGAAAGCATCTCCAAATATGATGTGTCCAATCTAAAGTGAAGGAATTTTTAAAATCGGATGACCCGTTTGCGCTGTACACTCTTTATGCGCCCAATGTGAAATGAAAATGCAACGTTGCCATTTACCTGGACCCACAACATAAGTGAGTGAAGTTACTGTCTTTTACGCTAACATGTTGATGGCCAGCCTCCGTTTCAAACAGTAACTTCATTCACTTATGTTGTGGGTTCAGGTAAATGGCAACGTTGCATTTTCATTTAAAATTGGGTGCATAAAGAGTATACAGCACAAACATCTCGTCCGATTTTTTTAAAGTGTTCACTTTAGATTGAAAACGTCATATTTCGAGATTTTTTTTCCTCTTACATTTTGTTGTAACTCTGATAACAGAGTTACCCTATGTTAGGGAACTTTTGAGACATCCTGTATACATCATAAGAAGTTCCTTTCTAAATTCTACACGGATGTGGTTAAATTGAATGTGAGGTGGGTGATACACATTAGGCCTTTTGGGAGTACGTCACACGGACGACCGTAATTTTGTGTTCAAAATTTTTATGAACTGGTGGGATATGTGATACATATGGCCACGGGCTAGAATTTTCTCAGTATGTCAAATATGCAATCAGATTTCATGCAGCTTAATTTGGTGGAAAGCTATTGCCAATTGAACGTTACATTTACCTCTTTCTTGCAGATGTTGAACCATGCCGTTAGCACGTGAGGAATGGATCGAAATAATCAAACTGTGGGGCGGGAGGAGTATATGTGCAGTGGTTGCCGATTGCAGAGTCATTCACAATGTGACTGTGTCACATGTTTCAGTGTCACAGTAATTAACTAAATTTGAGAAGACGGGCACATTCGTGAACATACATCGTAGCGGTTCAAACTCGCGGGACCTTGTTCCTTCCCCATTTTGAACCGGTACATGAAAATGCCATTTACTCCATGTTTGCCTGCGCCGATTTTGAAAATTCCTTCACTAATCGATTTCTCCCGTTGAGTACTACAAGAACCAGTTAAAATCTCGCGGGCCCTTTATTCTTCCCCATTTTGAACCGGTACATGAAAGTGCGATTTTTTTTTCATGCTTGCCTGCGCCGATTTTGAAAATTCCTTCACTAGTCGATTTCTCTCGACGAGTACTACAAGAATCAGTTAAAATCTCGCGGTCCTTTTTTCTTCCCATTTTGAACCGGTACCTGAAAATGCGATTTTCTTCATGTTTGCCTGTGCCGATTTTGAAAATTCTTTCGGTAATCTATTTCTGTCGTCGAGTACTACAAGAATCAGTTAAAATCTCGCGGGCCCTTTTTTCTTCCCCATTTTGAACCGGTACATGAAAATGCGATTTTCTTCATGCTTGCCTGCGCCGATTTTGAACATTCCTTCACTAATCGATTTCTCTCGTCGAGTACTACAAGAATCAGTTAAAATCTCGCGGTCCTTTTTTCTTCCCATTTTGAACCGGTACATGAAAATGCAATTTTCTTCATGCTTGCCTGCGCCGATTTTGAAAATTCCTTCACTAGTCGATTTCTCTCGACGAGTACTACAAGAATCAGTTAAAATCTCGCGGGCCCTTTTTTCTTCCCATTTTGAACCGGTACCTGAAAATGCGATTTTCTTCATGTTTGCCTGTGCCGATTTTGAAAATTCTTTCAGTAATCTATTTCTGTCGTCGAGTACTACAAGAATCAGTTAAAATCTCGCGGGCCCTTTTTTCTTCCCCATTTTGAACCGGTACATGAAAGTGGGATTTTTTTCATGCTTGCCTGTGCCGATTTTGAACATTCCTTCACTAATCGATTTCTCTCGTCGAGTACTACAAGAATCAGTTAAAATCTCGCGGTCCTTTTTTCTTCTCATTTTGAACCGGTACCTGAAAATGCGATTTTCTTCATGTTTGCCTGTGCCGATTTTGAAAATTCTTTCAGTAATCTATTTCTGTCGTCGAGTACTACAAGAATCAGTTAAAATCTCGCGGGCCCTTTTTTCTTCCCCAAGCCAATATTTTTTTGTATATTTTGAATGTATTCAAGTATGGAACAAAAGTATTATATAATTCCCTTAGTAGGCTTCTCAACTTAATATTTTTCAACTTAAATTTTATTTATTTTAATTATTTATTTTCTTGTGACTCAATATTTAATTGCAATCGTTCATTGGGGAGAAGGGTGGCCATTCTCAAATATATAAATATAGTATTCTTAAAATTTATGTGTTCTCGTACTATTAGTTTCTTCCACTAGACCTGGAAATTGCAAAATTAATACCTGGAAAACCTGCAAAATTCAGGGAAATTGAGTTCCATATTTATGTATGAACACTGCTATTTACAATTTTTTTTTTTCGAATAGGGAGAACTGTACGAAAGGGTGGTTTGAGAATAGTATAACAGTAGGTTTCTGGGAGTGTTGTTCGAAATGAAATCTTTAAGTTTTACGTCCCACTATTATGCTGGCTAGGCTCAAGATGACGGGGTGTTGTTCGGTGGGGGTCAATGTTGCCAATTTTGGGTAAAGTCGCTAAATAAGGGGAATTCGACCTCAACGATAGCGTAGGGTGACCATAAAATTTTCAGTTAAAAACGGGACAGGTTCTTGCAACACTAGACTTTTAGATCTACCTTTGTTCTTATCAGTGCCTTGATATCAGAGTTCCCCCTCTCTCTCTTCGTTACAGAGCGGGTACTTATGAAAAAGGAAAGACACGTCGAAGTTTGTTTAACACACAACCAACTGCTAAAACCTCTGCTGCCTTTCGAGCAGTACTGCGAACTATAGAGTATGTTTAATATAGGGATTTTCAGTTCAATTTTTGCCGCTTTGTTATTATTAATACTTTTAAAAGGAGTAAAGGTACTGGGTTTGTTATTTACTTCTTTCATTTACATAAAACGGGACGAATACTACTTTTTTCCATCTACTGACGGGACGGCCGCGACACGCCCCTAAAACGGGACTGTCCCGGTCAAAACGGGACGTATGGTCGCCCTACGATAACGACAAAAAAAATTCCGATTGGAGACTTTTTTGGGTGATTTTTAAATGACGATTTACCTACTTACACATTTAGCGACTTTTTGCTGCAAACAAAATGTTCATCTGTAGAGAAGCATTATTAGTTCAAAAAAGTATTTACGTTATTTTTTTCTGTTTGTTTGTTTTAATCAGCGCAAGTGATGAAGAGTTTGGAAATACAGCGTACTCACTACTCCACAATCCTGCATTGTTATGTTACCCTTGCCCTCTAACGAAGAATAACTACAAACTTGATGTCCTTTAGTTCGCAGAGTTTCCGTTGAGAGACACACGTAATACATCATTACCGATAGCAACAAGATTAGCTATAGATGCGTGAAAAAAGGCGAAGAAGGTGTTTGTTATATTTGTCCTCTGGGGTCTTTTAATTATTCTGCACTTTTTCTTTTACAAAAAATTGCTTAACGTAAGTACTGTAGTGTTAATTATTTCGGAACTATTTTGACCACAACATGAACAAAAGTACCCGAAACAACCTGAAATGATCCCTGAATTAAAGGATTGGTTGCGCCCTGTTTACAAAGATGTGAATAGAACCAGCGGCGCAAATCTGTCTTCAACATTAAGGGGGGAGGGGAGGGTAAGACCGTTACCATACTTTTTTTGGCGATGTCCAAAATACTTATGAAGTTGAAAAACAATGTTGTGGAGGATCAGAGTTGTCTTTAGCGTTAGGAGGCTGCAGATTTGAGGCTTATTCTGGGGGACATCTCACGTTCCTTTGTAGCAATCGGACAAAAATCATCAAATTTCTCCCAAAAAACACATTTCAAATCGGATTATTTGGGAGAAGTCCCCCTCAGTTCCAAGATTGGAGGGGACATGTATCCGTCATCCCCCCCCGGGATTTGCGCCAGTGAGTAGAACATATTGTTTAGTTTACATCTACAACTTTTACAATGCTTATAGACAATGAATTTCTCGATTATTTCTTATAGCGACTTTTCACCCAAAATTGGAGTCGTCACCTCTCGTTTCGCAAACTTATTGCCAACATTTTAGAAACTGGCTGCGGGGAGAGCTACAATGGATGATTCAAGTTATTTCGTCGCTTCCGCTGTGAACCTAAGTACAAGATTCCAAAAGTCACATTTTTTTGATTCCAAACAATATGTCTGCTAGGTGAAAGCATAGACTGGAATGTGTTGCCTTTCCTGCCTTATCTTTAATCCCATAGTAGCTCCTTTCCCAAAGTTAAAAAAATGCAATTCTTCCTTTCTTAATAGTACTTATGACCCAAAGTATTACGTAAGCATTGTATGTTACTTATGTAGCTCACAGAGCCGCAGCTATGGGCGAGCAAGCAAAGCACGTGTCCCGGGCGCGTGGTTGGAGGGGCGCCTAAAAGAGAGGTTATATATTAGTACTTTTCTTGGCGGTATTTAATACTTTTCATCAGAGTGCGAAATCATGAAATCAAAGTGAGAGGAAAAAATGAAATGAAATCTTTGAGTTTTACGTCCCACGGTTATGCCGGTTAGGCTAAAGGAGACGGTGATTATGAGAAATGAATGAAATGGTGGAATGAAGTAAGTGGGAGGAAATGGGAGAACCCCGAGAAAACCCACGCACACGGTGTTTGTCCACCACAAGGTTCACTTGGCGGAGCTAGGATCGAATCCGGGACCCCAAGCACCAGAGGTGAACGCTCTACCACTGAGCCACCGCGGCCCCCGGCCGGGAATCGAACCCGGGTGTCCCACGCCAAAGGCGTGTTCACTAACCACTTAGCCACGAGGGAGCTCATCTGTGAGGCAGTGTAAACCCCCCAAAAAAGAAAGAAAATAAACGCACACTGGATGTTTGCGCAACTGAGGATCAAAACATTCTGAATGGAGTATGAGAAATAGTAAACGTCAATCAATGTGTGCTTTTGCTTATTCATTACTTCGTTAATACTTAATTCCTTCTAGAAATAGTGAAACAATACTATGAAGAAACACTAATTAAACTAATAACAATTACGTTGTATTTCTTACCATACCGTTTTTACCACCCATAGAATTTCAACCAAGCACTATACTGCATTAGTCACGCCGTAACGAAAGCTGAAATTCAAAGGCCTGGCATTCGTAACTGTTGAAGCTGTGTTGTAGCTACCTGTATATCACGCGGCCTGCGTTGGTACTCCTCAACATAAATACGTCACAGCCCAAAGCCAGGAAACATCACAAACAGAAGACAGGGGCACAAGCAGTGCCTGACACTTCACGAACTCAAACCCACCAAGACTCAACTCAACATGACCTTCAATTACGTTCTAGAAACCAAACCAGTGCTAAGGCACAAACTCACCAACTTCCTATATGAAAACACAAGAAAAAAATCTAACGTTTTGGTTCCAAAGTGATGACATAACAATAATACTAAAAAGGTTTTAATTTTCAGTAACCCAAACATTAATTAACTAGGGAACATAACAAAGCAAAAATAAATAAATAAAAATAAATTAAATTAAAAAATTAAAACCTGACAAGTAAGCTCTCCCTGACTACTTTTTTTTTAAATTTCAGTAAGGCTGTAAAATATGTCAATATCTTCGTAATATATATATATATATATATATATATATATATATATATATATATATATATATATATATATATATATATATATATCATTGTAAACAAGTTCTTTAAACAAAAGAAAGCTCTGAGAGCGCTTACCTCTGACGCGGTAGGTCCCTGGTTCGATTCCTGCTCCCGACAAATAGGCTTTTGGTGAACACTGTAGGTGTGGTTATTCTTAAGACTTTCCAGTTTCCTTACATTTTCTTGATTCCACCATTATCATGTATCTCATCGTCACCTTCTCTCTTACATTGATGTACAATCATGGGGCGTTAAACTAAAAGAAAAAAAAATCTTGCAAATATCCTAGTAAAACTGAGTTTTCTAAACTACACTAGTGGCCCCGCGTAGCGTATTCGCTAACGCTCTCGCCTTCGGTGCGAACGGTCCCGGGTTCGATCCCGGTGGGGAACTCGGTCGAAAAAGTATCAAAAGATTTTAAGTCCAGCCATCCTGAATGAGGTTTCCTTGGCTTTTCCTCATTCACAGCAGGCAAATGCCGGAGTGGTACCTAACATATAGGTCCCTGGCCGTTTTCTTCCTTCCCAAATCCAAAAATGAAAATGAAACCTTTGAGTTTTACGTCCCACGGTTATGCCGGTTAGGCTAAAGGAGACGGTGATGATGAGTAATGTATGAAATGGTGGAATGAATAAAGTGGGAGGAAACGGGAGAACCCCGAGAAAACCCACGCACACGGTGTTTGTCCACCACAAAGTTCACTTGGCGGGAGCTGGGATCGAACCCGGGACCCCAAGCACCAGAGGTGAACGCTCTACCACTGAGCCACCGCGGCCCCATTTTTCCCCACTCCATTCTTCCCTTCCTTTCCCCGGATAGTGTGATCACCGAGGGAAGTCATCCCTCATATGCGACGGGCTAACAAGGCCATTGATGCCGAAAGCCCAGAAATCTAAATCTTCACTACACAAGGGAATTTTCGCGCTGAAAACGGTTTATTAGCAATTATGTTAAGCAGCCCTGTAGTAAATCTGCACCAAGTAATAAATCGTCACATATAAAACGGAATGAATAAACACATAACATTCATTTTGCTACCTTGAAATGTAAAATGTTTCAAAACATTAATATTCAAAGATTTCTCAAAATTCAGATTCACCCATTCCATTGTCCTCAATCATTAACGAGTTTTACAATAGTAAGAATTGTATTCATAAACTACATTACTTACTTAGTACTATATTAAAGCAAGTTACACTAAAAGAATATATAATTAATGGAATATTTAACTAAAGTAATAGTTAACTAGTGTACTTACCCAAGCATTTGTTTCCTTCCTATCTCCTTTTCCGTTTGTAAACAACCTCGTTTCGCAAGCAAAAGACGGTAGTTCAATGACGTCAGCCATGGCGAAAGAAAGAGGTGTCTATAGGCGGCCTGGATCTCACACACAGATGGACGTATTTAACATATAGCTGAAGTATTTAACATACGTATACGCATGTAAAATACGGAAGATTGTTAGATGTCAGACATTCTGCAGCGACATGATGTAATATCTAAGCGGGTAAAAGGCAGTACCTATGTAGTATATGGATAAAGTACGCTCCGTACAGATTTCCTTAGTAAACATAACGAATCCTTGTATTTGTACAATATACCGCTGTCTGGATAATGGATTTTTCTCAGTGTAGCCCCCTTCCGCTCTGGAGGGGATGCTTTAACACAATGATGCAAATAACCACTCGCCCACTCGCTCGGGGCGAGTGGTTCATCGGTGCTGGCGAGTATTTAATATCATTCCAAAGGTAAGTAAACGATTTCTATTCTGTGATGTGGGCTAGTAACTTTTTCCTTGGACTAGTAATATTTTGTTGCTTATTTTCATCCCTGATTTAAGATGTTTTCTTAATCCAAGTGACACAATGAGAAAATGAACATATGTAGTGTTTCAGTCAATTAGTCCCTTTTTCATTTTATTCCTTTGCCCAAACGAATTAACGCATACAAATAGTCAAAGCATCAATGTAAAAAAAGTACTGTTCTACGTTTCATTACTGGCGAATTGAATGTATGATGTGTTCAATGTATCCCCCACGCCTATTGCGAACCTCCTGCATGTGAGTCGTGAATTTCTGGAAAATTTGTCTACAGATATCTCTATCGACGAATGTGCAGCAACCAATGATTGCCGTCTGCAAATCTTGCAGTGTAGAGGAGCCCTAGCGAACACTTTTTCCTTCAGGAATCCCCATAGGGAACACTCGCAAGGGGTTTAACTCAGGTCTGGTGGCTAACTAGGAAAATCTACAGTCAAAGAGCGCCGGAAATCGATTTGACACACTCGATCCTGGAACTTGGAGTGGAGATAACTGATCACTTCTGCAGTCGTGTGGGGTCTAGTTCCGTCTTGTTGGAATCACTGTCGATATAATGGGAACCTTTTCCGTTGCAATTCAGGAAGAAAGAAGGTCGCCAACATTTCCTTGCAATTTTCCGCAATGACTTGTCCATGGAAGAAGAAAGAGGGACTAATCAAAAAGTTAGATAACATTTCGCACTAACAGTTTGGCCGGGTAAAGGCTGGTCTCCTCGATCACTGTGGATTTTGCAGTCTCCAGAAACGGACATTTTGTCTGTTTACGTCTCCTGTGAGGTGGAAGTACGCTTCGTCTGTCATCCACAGTTCATCCAACACATCAAGATTTTCTTCCATGTGATTCTTCCGAATTCATGTGCGAACAACTACCTCTTAACACGGTTAACGTTCTTCAGCCCCTAGAATACATGAATTTTGTGGGGGATCATTTGCAGATCTTGTCAAAGAATACGCCAAATCCTAGTCAACGATACATTATTTTCCAAAGACAAACATCTCAACGATTTCTTCGTTGGAGAGTCTACAACACTGCTGATTACAAGATAGTTTTGTTTCACGGTAGATTTCCAAACTATGCGAATTCAATACTAAACCCGGAAGTAGTAGACCTATAACTTCCGGCCGCAATTGAGGGATCATGTCATAGATGAAACCTGTTCTTCTGACAGTGCTAGTAGTCGATTCCAAATTTTGTGAAGAATGTCCCGTTCTCTTTCAAATTTTCAAAAACCGTGTAGTTATTGTTTTATTCAACATTTTAGGGGCCGTTTTGAGCCCATAAGATTAACCTTGTTACAGGCCGAAACTACGGTGTTAGGCAACCAGTAGAGAAGTTACGTATGGTGGGTTGATGGACATTGCAGGCGCTCTGAATGGCAAAATCTATTGCATACGCAATGAGGCGTACTGGGACGGATATGGGTTGAGTTGATTTTGAGTTTAACGTCCCGTTCAGCAGCGAGGCTATATGAGACGTGGACCTACTGATTAACGTGGAATCCGAACCACATGAGCTCCCGCCGGGAATCGAACCCGGGTCTCCCACGCCAAAGGCGCGTACGCTAACCGCTTAGCCACGGAGGAGCTCTCGGACGGATATGGATTTATTAGGAAAAAAATCCACTTGATACCGTGTTACTTCTATAAATTTGCTACAAACTCACTAAAACATCTATACATAGCAATTAACTTCCTTTGTGAGTCTCTTGTTCTTTATTTGTGTGAGTAAGGAGACATGTACAGTGGGGAGGAAATTAATGGTCATAACAGAACGATGCGCTCAGTAGTTATTACAAATAAAAATTAATATTGAAACCGGAGGTTATGCTCTCTCTTATTGCTTCCTGTTTCAGTAGAAAAACAGTGCTGAGACGATACTCATTCTTTGTACCGTTAATGATCATCAAGTCATCGCCTATTACAGTATTACCTTTCCTAGTTTACTGGAATCCACATTGGAATTCTCGATACATCAATAATCACTTTCTGACTTTCAGAAAGGCTCTGTTAGAAGGGAAATATTGTACAAAAATTCTTACCGAATTTAGTATACCAAAAAAGAGCTAATTAGCTTAATAAAAGTACGTTTAATTCCAAGCAGGTAGTCCAAGCCCAAAGCAAACTCCAGATAAGGAGATATTTGTGCACGAGCTTTCACGTTGAGCGTGCTCTGAAACAAAAAAAATGTGAGGTCGCCATTATTGTTCAATTTAATTCTGGAATACGTTATAAGGTAAAATTAAGGATAACAATCTGGCCCTACAACTAAATGGTACTCATTTGATTGTTGTCAGTCTGATAGGAGATGATAAAGATACTACAAACAAATACAGGAGTTTATTTAAACGCCTACAAGGACGCAGCTTTAGAAGTAAATGCAGAAGAAAATTAAATACACGGAACTTCGCCGTAACTGCAATACTGGACATTACTCGTATGAATACGTTAACATTTTAAGTACTACTTTGGACAAAATGGAAACTTTCAAGGGTCTAGACCTTTCCCCACCCAGAGAAAATTGGCGTCTGGTGGGTCATCTCAGATACCAAATAATCAATCGTTCATTTTTCGAAAACATTTTGGATCCTAACTGTTACCAAAACATCTGGAACATTTATTCTCTCGCTGATAAATGATGAACATGATTGTTGGATACACCAAGACGGAACATCATTCAAAAAAAAAAAAAAAAAGCATATTCTACTATACAGCTATAGTGTACTTTTTCTGGTTAAAGAATAGTTTCCATAGGACTGTGGCGCATGATTCCCAGATGTTAACTAGTCAGGTTTCTTTCTTTCTTTTTTCTTTTTTCTTTTCTTTTTTTTGGTGTATTTAAAAGTGAAAGTGTTTAAAAACAATCCACACATTATTTAGCAGTTGAAGACAAATATCTATGATATTGAACCTCGAACACTACAAACGGTGGCTTGGAACATGGTGAAACGTATGGACTCACGTATTCATTTGTGCCATACCCAAATATAACCAACAGTTCCCACTATGAGACCGCTTTTAAATTGAACACCTTTTTTTTATATGTATATTTATGGCCGTTAGAATTGAGTGGTCTTGTTCACCGTTGTGCCACTAGAGGGTTTCAGAGATAATTAGATGGTCAGATCGTTTTTCTGAACAAAATTATACGTCATTTTATTAAATTACACAAACAAATGAAATTATTACAATTAATCTGACTTAAGCATGGAACAATCTACGGTTCTTTTTTACGCGGAACGCCAGGATAATTAAATTGAAACCTGCTCGACAAGTGAACAAAGTAATTAAAGAGATTAATAGTAAAGCATTGCTTCAGTGATAATAACCGATTCTGCCTAGGTGATAGTGATGATTATCTACAGACGCGAGGATGACAGGTTATTTGCGGCCCGAGTTATGTACATGACAGCTGCACTCAGGCATCATAGTGTAGGAAGCCATGGCCTACAACGACAGTTTGCTCCTAATACTCCTACGGGGAACATTGATTAGTGCAGCGTACGTCTAGGACATAAACTAAATCGTTCTCCTACTGGTTCAGCACTATCAGAGAAATGTGTACTTTCAGCAGAACAATGCAAGCCTACTCAAGGTTCGTTGTGCCTAACACGTTCTACAACCTCTGTATCACACTACTGATTTACCAAGGTTCGCTCGATGGTTCTGAAGTTGTAATCAATACTATACGGACACAATTATTACGACATTCACTTCGCACGTGTCATTCTCAGGGCCGTAAATTAGTTTTTATTTTCTGGGGGGCAAGCATTAATACGCATAGTTGAGCCCCCCAGAAAAGTTGTCTTTCTAATTCTTGGGCTCCCTCTATCCATCTTTCTCTTACTCTTTATGCCTCCCCGGAATCTGTGGGCCCTCCCGCATCGCAAATACAGGAGTTTATTTATATCTGCGTGGCCGTTAGTTACGCCCCTGGGCCCGTTCCATACATGACAAATTAATTAATTGGACAATATTGACAAATCTCAAAGGTATATGAATAAATATTGTTTCTAGGGCCCCTAATAATAGACACTTTTTATTGAAAGGGACCCACGACTGATTTTTGTTTTATTTACCTTTAGTGTGCTGTTTCGTTTATGTAATGTAGTGAACCTGTTTGATACTTCATTTATAAGTCCATGTTCGTATCGTATAAGGAATGAGAAAATCTTGTCTTAAAGTGAGTCCCCCTCGAACGGCGGGAACTTGCCCCTGCCCTCCACAAGTTACGGCTCTGGTCATTTTTGATGCAATACGAAGAATGACATCCAACCCAAGTACATATATATACACTAAGTAATGTTGTTGTTGCTGTGCACTTTAAATGTGTTACTGAATTATTAAAAAGTGTTGTTGCTTTTTTGAGAGTTACTAACGTAGGAACTAATTAAAGTGGAATTAAATTGCAGCTGAGATGTAAGTGAATATGTATACTTGGAATGAGTGGAAGATTGAGTACAATTTCTGTAATGTGGATTTCTAGCTGCCTTGTAGAAAATACTTATACCCCCCTCACACTGAAGTAGTGCTTGTGAACTTTGTTCTGTTCTAAGAAGTGTAACTAATTACAGTAAGAAGCCACTCGTCATCACTTAGATACAGAAGCAGCTTGTGTTCAACAATCCTTCTGCGAACACTTCTTAATGTACTTGTAAAAATGTTGTTGTTCTTCAGAGATACTTTGATTGTTACTGACATATGTATAGGCTAATGTTTCGTTTAACATTGTTTCTTAGCCTTTTAAGTACTCCTCAAGTCTTCGTAATTCTCATAATGGGAGGCACTAGAGAATGATATTTGATTTTCAGACTGCGAAACTGTGCCGTAAGTACTTAAAATCTCTCAGAAAAACAGAGTCCATCCGTCTGTCTGTCGATACTTAATTTTTTTTTTTAGTTTTCTGTCTCATGATTATGTTGTGTAAGCTAAAAGAGACAGTGCTGATGAGAACGAATGAGATGGTGACAAGAAAACGATATCTCCCATGCGAGTGAAGTTTGCTACCAGTAGCATATATTGGTTTGATGCCTTGGTCTACCACTAACCTATATAACACATGCACATTAATAAAAATGAAATGAAATTTTTGAGGTTTACGTCCCACGCTTATACTGGTTAGGCTAAAGGAGACTGTGATGATAAGAGATGAATGAAATGGTGGAATGAAGAAAGTGGGAGGAAACGGAAGAACCCCGAGAAAACCCACGCACACGGTGTTTGTCCACCACAAAGTTTACTTGGCGGGAGTAGGGTTTGAACCCGAGACCCCAAGCACCAGAGGTGAACGCTCTACCACTGATCCACCGCGGCCCCTGCACCTTAATAATAATAATAATAATAATAATAATAATAATAATAATAATAATAATAATAATAATAATAATAATAATAATAATAATAATGTTATTAGAGTTTAGTTTCTATGTTATTATACAGTCTTCAAAATAAGAGGAAACCCTAGAACATACTTTCCTTCTATCAAATAGATAAATATGATTTTCTCTTCACTAGAAAGACTTAATTTATCTTGTTAGTTATTGTGTAAAAGGATCCTGTATTTCTACCTTCATCTGCTTCGTGAAGTGACCCGTTTTGCTTTGGTATAGGTGGTAACTCTACTCATCAGAGCAGGGCTGCAAATAGGCAACAAAATTTTACTATCCCAAGAAAAAAACTACTAACCCACATCCCACAATAGAAATAATTTACTTACGGTCAGTATGATATTAAATGACCCACCGATAAACCACTCGTTCCGGGCGAGTGGTTATTTGCATCCCTGCATCAGAGTAAATGGAAGCTGTGCGAGACGCAAAACGCTATGGAAAGAGACTCAAGATGTCCGAGACAATTTCCAGCGACCCCCAAAATATGCTGTCATTACTCGTATAACTTCCTTTTAACCTTTGCGCACGGCCAAGAAACCGATTACTCTATAGGCAACTGATGCTACCTGGCAGTCTGTTCGTATGCTGTGTTTGGAGGTGAAGTGAAGGAGAATGCTCTGATAACTACACGATTCTTGCTTCAGTAAGTATCTAGAGAAGGTTGTTTCTGCTGCGTTGCCAAATCGGAGATCTCTTAAGAAGCGAGACAGACTGTGCACAACGAAGCTAGTGGATATTTCTAAATACATAAAGTTCTCAGAGACTTGTATCATTGAAAGAAGGTACAAAAGCATAAAGGGGTAGCTAAACAACGCGGCGTCCCGTAAAAGTATTGGCGCCCTATTAAATTAATATTGTTATCAGTTTACAAAGAAATGGATTTGGAAAAAGATTTTCTTGATCGCTTCGCTCGCAATCGAAACGTTTCAATAAGAGTCACAAGTTTTTACTTATTGTTTAAGAAGTTTATTATATATAATTTCTTAATGACGATTGATATACAATGTGCCGATATAGTGTACAGAGAAGCGTTTTCAAAATTAGAGACGGTTAAAGTCTGAAATGCATGTTCGGCGCTTTGATGGTGATGAATTTAGTTAGTTAATCCCGCTTTTTTACCCAATTGGATTAATCACGACAGTCGGAATGAAGGTATGAAGACGTATGCGCGCCGACTACGTGGATACTCCGGGACTCCGGTACCCACGCAAATAATCTTGTTGATGCACTGCACCCACAAGATTTTTAGTTTGGACCCGGGTTTGAACCGTTTCTCTTGCGTTTAAATCAGCCGTGTTACTGACTGTGCTAGAGCAGCCCCAACCGGTATATTTCACTTCATCACAGCACAGCCCTTTATGACAGTGTTCATAAAAGACATTATCTAAAAATAAATAAATCAAATATAGAGACTTCCCTCAAAACATATAGGCTAACATGTTCCGCCATTTATATGCACCCGCATAGCTAAATTTTGGAAAGTCGGGGCCGTTGTAAAGACAAGAGGGGTGAAGAGACACACACAAGCTACTGTTTGCGCGGGAATATTAAAAATGAAGGCAAACAAGGGGCGCTGAAATCTCTAGCTACGGCTATAGACACGTTTAGAGAACCTACAGTATCTTCTTGCGTTATTAAATTACCTAAAATTCATTTCATAATTAGAAAACGTATTCCCGGTGAGAACCTTTATACGTTGATTACGTAGGTCTACTATATTAAACTTAAACCAGCAATTTTTTTTTTAAACTGCAATTTCATTCCCAGTCGAAACTGGGCGGGCCACAGAAGGTAAACAGCTCCCTGCTATTTTGTTTGGAATGATAACAGCGCACCCTAATACTAATAACTGTATTAATTAATTGAAATTTAAGTCAATAAATTAAGTATGAATCCAGCAAACTGTTCATACTTAATTTATTGACTTAAATTTCAATTAATTAATACAGTTATTAGTATTAGGGTGCGCTGTTATCATTCCAAACAAAATAGCAGGGAGCTGTTTTAGATCTAGTGATGCCATGCAGATATAACATTAATAAATGTTAACTTTTTACTTCTTATTAACAATCTATTTGCAACATTATAATTGTTTAGAAGTCTGCTATAGGATGTCATCTTTCAAACATTGTTTAAATAATAAAGTATAACAAAATTTCAAAGGAAAATTTTAAAGTATATAAATATATTTACTGACTCGTTAGATGGCACAGTGTAGGAAGTACAGAGGATTACCAGAACATGTCTGCGCTTGTCAATAACAACAGTAAAGGCTCACTTTGAATATAAAGGAACTGAAAGAGTTTATGAAAATTAATTAATTAAACATTGTGCTTTGTACAGGTTGTCAGTCAATTTTCGTGTAACGGTGAAAGGTAGCTGAAATGAATGGTTTAATTTAAATTACCTACAATTAAGAGCTTCACCCACGCGCTCCGAATTTCTGTTGCGTTTTCCTAGAAATCAAGTCTACAAGAAATCAAGTTAGAACAAGTTGAGGAAAAGTGCATATAATTCACGTCTCCTGGATGCAGTGACGTACACACGGGATGGGATCTAGAGGTCTGGATCCTTCCTCAGAAATCCCGAGGGGTATGTAAATGAAATTGACTACGTTTGTGACTTAATAACTCTTGAACCACCAGACCGATCCCAATCAAATTTTCAATATTGATGAGGTTCGGACTTAGGATGTTTTTTGTCATTTCACTTTCTTTGACGGCAGAACTTCGGGGAGGGGAGCGGGGAAATATATGAAATTGATCGAAAATGACCGATATTAGTGTCGAATCCATAGTTTTCGGGGTCGCTGAGATGAACAGTGACACTTTCGATGGCGTTTAAATCTAAATTCAGACCCGCAACTTGGGGAGTAGGAAGATATATAAAAAAATGGTCGAAAATGGCGGATATTAGTGCCGAATCTATAATTTTCGAGTTATTTATTGTTACTTTTCGTCTATGAGGATAAATATTGAAGATTTATAAGGAGAATATACGATGCTTATCTTGAGATGAGAGATATCATGTCAAAAAGTGTTTGTAGCTATCTTTTAATCTATTACGATTACCACTGCTATCTTTTAGTCTATTACGATTATTGTTGAAGCCAGAAATGTTAGATTTGTACCATTTCCGGCTGGAACACAGATGCAATGAGTTGGAATTTGTCTTGCCATACCGAATACATAAAAAGAAACCGTGTTTAACTGTCTTACGGTTTTGACTCTGATTTCTGTTCGCAGACAGACAGACGAACTGACGTAGTTGTTCTATAAGATTTCTTTACTTATGCATAACATAATTCAGAAGTCTTATAAAGAAACGTTAGAGAAAGTGAGTCTAGAATAGCGACGAGCAAGTGGAGCACGATTTTATATACATAATTGGATAAGACACTCTATTCACCCTGTAGAATCCCGAAGTTGTATTCAAATAGTATTCATAGAGGTTTTAAATATTATCAGTATTTAAACTTGTAATCCACAGAATTCGAATTCTTTATAGACAAGTGCTGACTTGTTTCTAAGCCGTTGAAACTTCGTCTTAAAACGGATTATTGGTGAGTTGAAAGCTTACATTTGAATGTGATTTATCATTATGATGGATTAATCACTAAATAACACCTCTCGACGAAGTAGTTCAGGTCTTCTGAATGTGAGAAAGCTAGTCATAAATAGATGTGGATAAGTAGCTGCGAGGAAGGAATTTGAATCAACACTTGATTTAGGTGTCCTCAAACCTTTTGTTAGTACTTTTTTCTGGGAAGCGTGCCAAACTCAAATGAAATTGCTTGAGACCACACACGTCAACAACTTTGTGTTACAAAGTTTACGGTACGAAATTTCTAACGCTAAGAGATCCCTCGCGTGTAGAGTTCGTGCCAATGTGAACTATATGAACTGAAGTCATCATCATCTAAAGTAGAGTGAGCGGGATTGAGATGACGTACATTTTTTTTTGTCAACGAAAGAGGTTTATTTTATCACTTTATTACCTTAGAATATAAATTACATTAAATCTCAATTTTTGAAGAACAAAAAAAAAAAAAAAAAAAAAGTTAATTTCTGAACTATAATGGCTTGAAAATACGTATCCTAAAAACAAGCCTTTTAGCTCTTTTGCTTAAAAGGATAGGACATGTGACGTAATGAACAAATGCTTTAGAAAGTACAATTTATTCTTACAACTACTTGGCGGCGTGTAGTGGTGTGCTTTTGCACTCTTTTCATATACTTTCTGGTTATACTAAGCAAGATTCATGGAACCATCTTTCGCATTTGATAAATTATATCCAGTCTGCTGTAGACGTTATATTTTCATGTAGTTCTAGGCACTCATTTCAAAAAGTCGGTAATGGAATCGTCGCTGTCACGGAACAAAAGCGATGATGCAGATGATGATGAGGGGGCTGTTGTAAAGATGGTAGGACGTCTTTAGTGGGGAAAAATCGACTTTAGATTTGAACTTTATTTCCTTAATAAAGAAAAAAATCCATACATGGTGATATCAGATATTAGCTTTCATTTCGATATTTTTGATCTTGTACAGTAGGAACTGAAGAAATTAGGACAATTACGTACTTCGTTGTGAGTCTTTGGTTCTTGATAACTTTTGCCATTGACACATTTCCTTTTGCTGTATGTACGTGATTATGATGATCTAAGGTAGTTTAAAAGCTCTATAGAATCTCTAAATTTACTGGAGAGTGATTATCACATTTCGTTACTAGACAAAAGCGGGTAGCTACAGAGTTTGTAACGGTTTACTGGACTTTTGAATGTTTTATATAACAGTAGAAAGTCGTGTCATCTGTTTCGCTTTAAAATTATGTCGTTTTGTGCTATTACATCGATATGAATACTTTTCAAGATGAAATAATTAGATATTTAAGTAACACTGACTTAAATGTGCACAACAACTGCAGAGCGGAGGCTCAGCGGTAGAGCGTTGGGTGTGTGGGATCCCTGGTTCAATCCCAGCTCGTACTAATTGGAATTTGTAGTGGACAAACACGGCGTGCATTGTTTATTTCGCGGTTTTCCCGTTTCCTCTCACTTTATTCCATTTCATTCATTGTCATCATCATCACCACCCTTAGGATTGGTGTATAATCGTAGGATGTTAAACTAGAAACTTTATTTCATTTTACAGCAACTACAGAAGTATATTAGACAAGCTTTCTAAATGCTTACTTAGAATTATCGTCTCTGCGCCTATAAGATCTACGGCTTCCACAGACAAGCTTTCTAAATGCTTGCTTAGAATTATCGTCTCTGCGCCTATAAGACCTACGGCTTCCACAGACAAGCTTTCTAAATGCTTGCTTAGAATTATCGTCTCTGCGCCTATAAGATCTACGGCTTTCACAGACAAGCTTTCTAAATGCTTGCTTAGAATTATCGTCTCTGCGCCTATAAGACTTACGGCTTCCACAGACAAGCTTTCTAAATGGTTGCTTAGAATTATCGTCTCTGCGCCTATAAGATCTACGGCTTCCACAGACAAGCTTTCTAAATGCTTGCTTAGAATTATCGTCTCTGCGCCTATAAGACTTACGGCTTCCACAGACAAGCTTTCTAAATGCTTGCTTAGAATTATCGTCTCTGCGCCTATAAGATCACAGCTTCCACAAAATAATAGTAATAAATGCCCAGGGTTTGTACGTGAAGTAATGAGACTGGGTCTGGTATAAAGAATTTATTTATCCGATCGGTTATATATCCGATCTTCAAAATAATCTTTTTCGACGGCGATACACTGTTGCCAACGCAATTCCCACGCTGCAAAGGCTCTTTGGAAGTCAGTTGCTGTAACCTCTTTCATAGACTCTGTAACAGCCCATTGGATGGCGGAAACATTGTCGAAACGGGAACCTTTCAGGCTTATCTTGAGCTTCGGGAATGGAAAAAGTCTGGCGGGAAAACATTGGGGCTGTACGGTGAGATGGGCTAGATGGGCGGTCAGAACGAAGGTGGTATGTGCTAGAGTGTTGTCGTCGTGGTGGAACATCTAGCGATCGGTAATCTCCAGTCGTTTCCATTTGACATCTCTATGCAGGCGCACAAAGACTTCTTTCCAGAAAACAGCGTTGACGGTTCGTCCCGGAGAGACAAAAACTTAAAAACTGCTTTTGCACCACGCATGATCCTCACTGTGTCAGAGATCGCCCGCAACTGCAACCCGGTGCGTTGCTTAGCTTAGATCCCTACCGTAAATCCCCGCCAGAGAGCACGCTGCTAACAACTGTAGCGCCGCGCAGTGGATAATCTCATCACTTTATGGACAAACCCAGTATTCTACGCATTAGGAATGCTCTGACATCTTACAAGCTGTGATGTTTCTTTAATTTTTACATTTTGGTGAACGCAGTGCTTCCTTGTTCTGATAAAAGCTTCTCTTTAACTGTCCTGTCTTCAATTGTAAAATACTAGCGCCAATGATCTATTCCTTCTTTGTTAATCAAGGCATGCACCATGTGCTCCGCACGCCATCCTACGTTTCAAACTGCAAAGTGTTCTTATTGTGTACCAGCCTTTGCAAAAAATTACAGAACACAACGATTCGCAACGCAAAATTTGCAAAAATCAATAATAACTATTATTGTGAACTGGAGCGCAGATTTTACTTTGCGTTGAGATGTTCACTCAATCTATTACGGAATAAGGCTCTAGTTTTTCAGCAAATCTCTTCGTCTTCCCATTATAATTATCCAGTGGTGTACAAAAGCGGGATTCAGGGTTTAACCCTTCGCCCCTTGTTCTAAAAAAAAAATGAACATTTATTATAGTAAGGTATACGCGGTATAAACATATACAAAAATCTTGATAGCGCTAAAAGGAAATAAAATTCAATGCTTGAACCACCCAGACGAAATTCTGCATACGTCACTACAATTATCTTTTAATATCGTGTATCAATTGCTGACGCTTTCTCTTTCCCCTCTCCCATTTTCGTTCCACTTTTTCTTTGTTTCGTCCTCATGATATATTTTCTTGTTACACAATTTTCTAATTAATTTTCCTTCCTGAGGGAGACTGAGGTGTAGAAGGCCGATGCCCTTCTCCATCATCTGCATATCGAAATGCAGATGAGGGGCACATTTGCATATTTATATGTAAATATGATAATTTTGTGGTATAATTAATTGCTTACCATTAGCATATTCTATGCATATTATTTCAATATTATTAGAAATGAAGTGTAAAACACCCAGCATAGTACGTAAATATTAATACAAGATTGTATTATATTGTATTTATTTCTTTTGTGTTTACTCCATTTATAGGCATTATATAGTGTATAAAAGGGTTGCATAAAATTACTGCGTCGTTGCATAATGTATAGTTTACAGGGGATGATGGAAGGAATGATATTAAAAGCAGAGATGAAGGATTAATTTAAATAGGAAATGAGAAGATTCTATAGGAATCATACATGAAATTTCAGAACGCTTGGAAGAGAGCTAGCGCTGAGAGAAGTTTTTTTTCTTTCCCGACTTGCTGTCGCCTATACTACAAGATGTGAGGTCTCTCGCAACTCAACATGGAAAGAAATTACCAGAATAGTAGCTAAATAAGTATCTCAATACACAGAAAGTAGCCTATGAACTTCCTTGGTGAATCTACACTGAGTTTGATACAGTGTGTTGAAGCAGAGCGTTTGTATTGTTTCAAAAGCCATAAACTTTTTCACTTCTACATGCGAAATTTTAGCTTTCTATAGGTGTGATTTCCAATGCACCGAGTTCAAGCGTCATTTCCTCCCCCCCTTCTCACCAGAGACCAGTAACCTGGCCAGCGAGCCTTTTAGTTACTTCCCAAAATGCAACACCATTTTAAAATGTATACCCTGATTTGACTTATTTTCTGTGTTTAATATTAATATTTACGTACTAAGCTAAACACGTTCTTGGAAATACCGCACAAAATTCTGATTTATTTTATCAGCGTGTTTCCCTTATCGAACAAGACACTTGGATCTTGTATTTGTGAAAAATAAAAAATTAACAAAAATGTTTCCTTCAATCTCTCTCCAAGCAAACATGGCTGCATTAGTAGCAGACAGTTTTGAACGACAGCCACAGAAATTGGGTGTACTGCTGCTTCTGAGAGAGATGACAGTTCCTAAATTGTATATATATGTATTCTTTGTATGTTTACCTTTATTTTGATGTATAATATCATATGTTTCTAAAGTTTATTTGTATGTAACAAGTGAAGGAAAACAAAAGTGTGCGAAAAACTTTCATAGTTTCTGCTGCGAGCAAAAAGTTCTGTGTTGGCCGTTCCTCAGAGTGGGGGCAGCATGTGTCAGCCAAGAAAGGGTGAATTTGGCTACGGATGGTAGCTGAACAAGTGCATTGTGCAGGTCGGACCACACGCAAATCGCCTCGGGGCAGAGAACCTTTTGTCAAAGGTTGCTTGAGGAAGCGAGTTTCTTCGTTTCCTTGTTTTTACCAGAAACATATACTCGTTTTCGAGAGAGAACGGGGTAGTTCAAGCTAGACTCATGAAGCAACAAGATATAGTTTTTCGGTTCGAAGGAAGTCACTTGACTTCTCTGACAGAGTGTTCGATACCCAGGACGAGGTGTGAGCAAGTTGTTTTCCGGCTCCCCTGGATTTGTCCTGTGAACAACTGAATACGCGAGTGTGTAGAACTCAGTTTGTTTTATATGAAGCTATAATCATATTACAAAAATGTGTAAGACCTACACATATCTGCAGTTTGTCATCAGTGGTGCTTATTACATATAGTGACAATGGAAGATAAAATTTGAGATCAACAGTTTATAATTGTTCATTCTCTGAGTGCTATGGACGCTCAATAGAGACAACATAATTTGAATCTCGTCGCACCTCCCAATTTTAATATGGGAAACCCCAGTTTTTCAAACATGGAAGAAATACATACTTTACGATATCTCAGTTAGAGATATAAAACCTAGGCCTGTAACGCCTGTAAGCTGTGCCTGTCCTTGGACTTTTAGCACAAGGCTTCCAACAATTATTTTGCTTGGTTATAGGATCTACTAAAGTTCCTTCATTGAACGTGTGAAATCCAGCTTACCGTATCTCCTACAGAACATTTTACATTTCAGTGGAATGGGAATCTAGGAGGACACTGTGTCATACAACATAGAACTTGTGAACAGCGAGTGAATATCGGAACAGTGAACTAGTATATAAATTGTGTTTATTTTTATCTTCAATCCGTGTATTTATATCACAGATATTGAAATCTGTTTTTCTGTGAAATACCTCTCTCCTCTAAAAACTGTTAGAGACAAGAAACTCAAAATTATGAGGAGATAAAAGAATGTTGTAAATATCTCTATATATATATATTTTTTTTCTTTATAAAGGTCAGACAGACCTTTCTAAATTCAGGTTCATCCTACCTTCTCCTTTTTGTTATTTTTATAATGATGAAATAGTGTGTTAAAATTATCAAGTATATCTCTATTTCTAAAAAGTGTGTGTGTAGTGCACTACGAAATGGTGATAATTATTAGTGTATCGAAGTTTGGATATCAACACATTCATCCTATTTTATGTTCCTGATTCCGTTGTGGAAAATAAAACTGCCAGCTCTTACCAGAACAACTGTCTATTCAATTTGCTGTATGGTGAGTACCTGTGCTAATGATATGTTTGTTTCAGGAGTGTGATTCAAGGAGGCATTTTCCCCTTGATTGTGTATGTTTGACCACCTCTCTGTATGGGGCTCAGAGAGAATTCTGCCCAAGGAACCAAATAACAGTCATGAAATAGTGAGATTACATACAGGCTGCTACCTGTAAATTTTAATGTCAGATTAAATTTTTTTTAACCTTATTTGAAATATATAACTAACTCACTATTGTAGCATCTTTGAGCATGGCTGTTATGCAGATTGCCCTGAGATCTGCTGTTCCACAAACATAAATATTATTGCTCTACCGACTTCATAAGGGAGTGGCGGCCCTTACAGGAGAGAATCTTATCTCCAAGAGGGAATAAATCTTTACTAAATTTTGTATTTGCATTCTATGCAAATATTTCAGTTAATTAAAATATTCCCAGCCACTCTCCTTCATTATTTATTTTTTTTTATTTGTGTTGGTGTCCTTAGGTAAACAGTAGTTTCGGCTCTGGCTACTAAGCACCTCACAATAACTTGGCGCCATCAGCGTAAAGGGCATGAAGTATATGTTATATACTAGCTGGTCAACATACAGTTGGTGTTAAAATTTCGGTATATGTTTTGTTTCTCTTCCCGAAAAATTTCCAAGAACGTAGGTGTCTTGTGTTTTGAAATTTATTTGTGTCTTGAATATTTTGACAACCATTACTGTGTTTAGAGAATTCAGTTTTTTTTAGAACTTTGGGGGAAAGAAATTTTGTTTTTCCGTTTGTATTTGTAAATGGTGTTAACGCGAGCACAGTCTCGAAGAGTAAGAAATATGGACACAGAGTTTGTATTTGAAGAGTTCGCTCAGAGAGCTGGGGAGCTCTCCGATGAGAATAGAGTTGATGACGCGCAGAGCGCTAGTGAGCGTCCGGTCAGCGTTGTGGGAGACGCTGATGCGGTGGATACGGTTCCGCCAGTCCCCAGTAGGGATCCGGAAGTACCATTGCGGGAGGAAAGGGAGGTAACCACAGAAAATACAGAACAAAGTGTTAGCCCAGCCGAAAATGTAGGTAGCTCTTTTGAAAATATTAGTACCGTGCAGTTAGCTTCCATTTTGGGTGAACTTGTTAAGAAACTTGACGAAAGTACGAGGAGACAAGAAGAAAAAGCAAGTCAATTAGAAGCAAAATTTGAAGAGAATAGTAGAAGTATACGGGAAGATTTTAACGCAAAACTAGAAGAAAGTACGAGAAGACAAGAGGAGAATGTGAAAACTTTAGAAAGTAAATTAGTAGAAAATGCACAAAGTTTAGAAAAGAAGTTAGAAGAAAACTCAAAGGGTGTAGAAAAAGCTATAGAGTCAGTCAATGCTCGTCTTGAAGTTCGGTTAGATTCCATTACTTCGAGACTCGAGCAGAGTGAACGGGAATTGACGGAGCGACTTGAAATCACTACTGTAGAGCTGAGGGGGGAGATTGAAGGCGCTCGGGAAGATCTCAATTCTCGTGTCACGGAAACCACTAAGAGATTAGAAGAGAATTACTCAGAGCTTTCTGAGAGTGTTAGACAGGTCTCGTCTCGTGTAGAACAGACCACACTTACTCTGAATAATCAGGTCAGGCGAGTGGAAGTGAGTTTCGCTTCCCAACTAGCCAGAATCCGGGGGGAACTAGAGCAGGAAACGCCACTCGATGAGATCAGGTCGGAATGTAACGGTAGCATCCAACAGATGCAAGAGACCGTTCATGACGTGTGTGCACAACTCGAGAAGAAAATGGAGGAGTGGAAGAGCTCCATTCAGAAGGAGACGAGTGAGGTGATAGAGGGGAGACTCGCTAACATCTCTGTCTCCGGCACACAAGAAAGACCGCCATCTCCAAACGACATCTCGAGTCGCGATCTGCCTGGTTCTCAACCTGGGAACCTCGCTACTTCCCGCGAGACAGAACCTGTCCCGTCGACGTCTCGCTCATGTAATCATGAGACGAGACAGAATCTCGCAACAGCTTTTGGTCTCATACACAGGGATGTTACCTTACCTGTGTATGCAGGAAATGAATCTGAGACCGAAATCTATAACTTTCTCCAAGATCTCGACCGGTACTTTGAGGTCACTGGAGTACCGGACGAGATGAGGCTCAGTTTCATACCGCGAGCAACTCGGAATACTTGTTACCAGTGGTTTCAAGTTAACAGGAACAAAATCCACACTTACGAAGATTTTGTGCAAAACTTCAAACAGTGTTACCTTAGCGAAGAGCGGCTGGCAAACCTAAGGGCGACTATTCTCACCTCCCACTTCGATAATCGTGTACACAAATCCCCCGCAGAGTATCTGCTGGATTTGTTACACAAAAATAGCATATTAGAGCCTAGAATGTCTGATGCTACATTACTGAAGGTACTTCCGCGTCATTTCCCGAACTGGCTATTTAGGGCGATAGTCTCTTCTCGCCCAAAGACAATAGCAGAACTTTTAAATCTAGTACAGGAACTGCAGTCGTCGATGACGAATCGCGACCAGTTTTTCCAGAGTAACCAGAGGAAAGGGGTCAACATGCTCCAAGTGAGCATGGAAAATGAGGACAATAACCCCTCTGGCCACAGTGGTAAGCACGCTGCTCGTAAAAAGAATAGAACGAGAGAAAACCAGCGTCCTTATCAGAGAACGAGACATCAAAACACGAATCAAAACAACCACCAGCGATCCCCGCCTCGCCACCAGAGCAGCGGAAGTGGGTCGTCTGGCTGGTCACGTGGGGGGAACTCCCACTCCTCTCACAACAACAACGTTCGTGGAGCCCGCGGTAGGAGGGGAGGGATGCGCCAAACGGATAGACCACAGGGAAATTCCTTCCGTCACGAGGACCAGGAAATCCAGCTTTTGGAACACTATGACCGGGCGCCTCCTCCTACCAGCCAAAACCATAACATTACCAGGAGTAACCAATCCTCTTCTTCTGCTCCCAGAGAATGAGGATTGTCCGCATGTGCTTGGGACAACGGTAAGATGACTATGGAGAATACGAGTACATCTGAGTTGACAAATGTAAATTCCAAGTATGTGCGAAATTTAGAAGAAAATGGAGAAAATATACACTTATATGAAAATTCATGTGAAACCGCAGTTAAAGAAATTTTTGAAAATATAGAAGAAAAAGAAGAAGAAAATTGTAAAATTTGTTTAAAATTTAAGGCAAAGAAGCATTTCAGTGAAGGCATGTTCAAAAATAAGTTAACCTTGTTAAGTAGGACTGGAGAACACATCGATTTAGATAGGGCTGTATATGAAGAGGCCAATGGCATTTTTAAGAATTTATTTGATTCAAGTAATGAAGAACTACCCAGTAATAACGTCATTTCACTGCCAGAGATTAATGTACTTTTGTTTGGAAAGGAAGTTAATTCTTTATTAGATACAGGGGCTACTTGCTCCGCCATTTCTAAAGAAATTTGGGACTCTGTCTCAAATAGCCACCCCACACCCGCATTTTTGAGTGCTAAGAATATACGGGTTACGTCTGCTTTCGGAAGTAAATCAGCGACGATCATAGGCCAGACGCTGTTAGTCATTCAGATACATGGGAAGGAATTTCATACATTAGGCATCATTATTTCAGGTCTGAACAGATCTTTGATTTTAGGTTCCAACTTCTTTACAGAATCTCGTGCCGTGTTAGACTATGACACCGGCCTTCTACATCTCAAACATCCTCATGATGTAGAAGTCAAGTTTAGATCCGTAGATTGCGAGACTGAGGATCTAGTAGTTCGTTGTTTAGAATTGAATGGTGAGTGCGAGAAACCATATAGTTTCATAGAGGAGTTAGATACTTTTGAATGTAATTTTTCCCCGTCAGATGAAAGACGGAAGGCCATACGGGTTAGCGCACAGAATGAGCATAAGACCTGCAGAGAAAAGGCTGCTCGTGCCCCGAACTTGGATGATGGTAGATTCCCAAGTGCCCAAGAAATGGCAGTTCATGTATTCCCACCAGAAGAGTGGTTGAAAGTGAACACACGTGCCTCCCATTCCGATATAGAAGATTTTGTCTCGAACTACTCAGATCTCTCAGCCTCACAAAGAGAGAGTTTGAAAGCTGTTCTTTTAAAGCACCAGGCGCTTTTTGATATCAAGCCAGGTTGCATAGCTAACTACGAGCACGAGGTTGGAGTAACGGACGAACGTCCCATAAAAACTAAATTGTATCCTTACCCAAAGAAATTCAGGAATTTAGTATCGAATGAAATTTCGCGTTGGGAAGCCTGGGGTGTGATTAAGAAGATGCCTACAGCTTATATAAACCCTCTGGTAGTGACGCCGAAGAGTGACGGACGCATTCGAGTTTGTATAGATGGAAGAGCTCTGGCCAAAATTTCAGGGGATCTCTCTGACAGACCTATGCCACCCCTATCTGTTCTCCAAGACATTTGCGACAACTCTTGGTTCAGTTGCGTAGATGCAACCGAGATGTTTTTACAGATTAAAGTGAAAGAAAGTGACCAGAAATATCTTGGGTTCCTACATGAAGGCATTTCGTATGTTTTTCAAAAACTTCCGTTTGGGACAAAACAGAGCCTTGCTTCTTGCGTAAGAGCATTAGATATGCTGATTGGATCAGAAGCTAGAGAGTACTGCGGCGCTTATGTTGATGATTTAATTCTAGCCGACAGGAGCTTCGATGATCACTTAGTACACCTCGACAGAGTGTTGGGTTTACTCACTGCGGGCGGCCTAACTCTCAGGCTGAAAAAGTGCAATTTTGCGAGAAAATCATTGAACATACTTGGTTTCCATCTTTCGCAATCCGGTATCGGCAAAGATCCGGCGAAAGTGAAGGCGGTGTTAGATTTTAGGACACCACGTAACGTAAAGGAACTGCGTTCCTTCATTGGCTACTGCCAATACTATCGTTGCTTTAGTAGGAAGTACTCGGAAGTTCTCCATCCGTTGTTCCAACTGCTAAAGAAGAATGTTAGGTTCAAATGGGAGCCAGTACATCAGGCAGCGATGGACAGGATCAAGCAGATCTTCCAGGAGGAAGTAGTACTGAAAACCGTCCTGCCTGACAAGCAATTGATTCTTGAATGTGATGCGTGTGATATTGCGTGTTCTTCTCTGTTGTACCAGCGTGATGACAATGATGACATCCGTGTCATTGCTTTTACATCACGTGTGTTCAATGCCGCACAACGAAATTATTCTATAACGGAGAAGGAATTTTATGGACTCATAGATGGCGTTGTTAAGTTTAAACAGTACTTAGTTGGTACTAAATTCATAGTACGCAGTGACCACCTTGCTCTTAAGTTTATTCTCTATTGTAGACTTACAAACCAGCGCATCACCCGGTGGGCGATGTTGCTCTCAAATTTCAATTTCGAATTCCAGTTTGTCAAGTCCAATGAGAATCTGAGTGATTATCACTCTAGGTACCCTCCTCACACAGAAGAAGACCTCAGTGTTGCACGGAAGCCTATCCTCCAGGAGTCGCTGATGTCCATCCTGACGGAAATCCCATGTGAGTTGAGGAAGATGATAGCCATACTACCGGAGATGCAGTCTTCAGATCCTGTCTACGGCAAGATCAAGAAAGAGGTTGAAGAGAAGACGGACTCACCAAAGGTGAATGGTGCTTGTCACCGTTTTGAAGTTTTGAACGGGCGCTTATGCAAGCGTGACCGGGAAGGAGTCCGAATTTGCATCCCAGAAGTGTTAGTAGTTCCACTGCTCGATTATTACCATTCAGATCGAGGGCACATGTCGGCTAGCAAACTACTTCCACTTCTATCAGAATTTTTCGTATGGCCAAAGATGAGGGCAAGTGTGAGGCGTTTTTGTGCTTCCTGCGAATTATGCCAGAAAAGCAACCCCCCCCAATGTTATCGTCCGGGACCACTGAATCCCGTCGTAGTGGAGAAGCCAGGCTACTTGGTCTGCGCTGACTGGTTAGGGCCTCTAACCAAGGGAATTGGGGGAGTCCATTACATATTGGTATTTTATGATGCATTTTCCAAGCTAATTGGCTTGTACGCATGTAGAAAGGCAAACACTACCACTGCAATAAGGAAACTGAAGGAGTATCTGAAAGTTAACCCTAGTGTGGAACTAGTCTTGACAGACAGAGGGTCACCTTTCCAGTCTAACCGCTGGAAAACAGAGTTAGCAGATCTTGGTATCAGGCACATCACGTCGACGCCATATTATCTGCAAGGTGAAATGGCAGAGGTAGCTGTCAAGGCGACAGTACGTTTACTACGTAAATTGTGCCATGATAACCAGAGATTGTGGCCCAAATACTTGGAAAAAATAGAGAAGTGCTTAAATTCGGCCAAACACCTGACCACTGGCGTGTCAGCCTTTGAGTGTCACTTTGGGCAGTCTATGTCTAGAGACATAGCCAGGCTGTTTGAAATCCCAGAAGTGGATCAGCGCCATGACGTGCAGTACTATGTAGAAATTGCAAGAAAGAACCACAAAAGGAATGCTGCTGCACGAAAACGCAACTTCGACAAGTCACACCGTACTGTAGAGTACAAAGTGGGTGATCTTGTTCTAACTAGAGTTTTTCCCAAGTCGGATGCTCTAGCAGGTGTGTCGAAGAAGCTCTTGCTCTTGTACTCGGGACCATGGCAGATTGTCGCCACCACTGGTCGTAACATGTACACACTAGGGGATCCAGCGACAAAAGAAGTCAAGATGACAAGAAATGCTTTTCTATTGAAACCATACGTTTCTAGAGAAGAGAAGGATCACAGTGGTACTGGTAAATAGAGAAGACACAGATCACACATCTAAGCATCACGTCACCGGATTTGACAAAATGTGTATATAGTGTTAGTGTTAGTGTATATTTCAGTGAAATAGTGTATTAGTGTATTAGTGTATGTATTGGGAACCGATGTCATTTATGTTTATGTAACTCAGGGAACACTGAATTCTCTATATTTAGCTTTTATGTGTTGATTTTCATTTATTATGTTTACTGTGTGTTTAACTTTGTTTTTTTTTAACTTTGGATGTATTGTGTACCTCTAATATTTCAGGAACGAAAATGTGCCCTCCGTATGATCTACGTCCTGTACTAGAAAGTACAGCACCTAGAATCATAGGGGGGAAATTACTGTAGAAGGCCGATGCCCTTCTCCATCATCTGCATATCGAAATGCAGATGAGGGGCACATTTGCATATTTATATGTAAATATGATAATTTTGTGGTATAATTAATTGCTTACCATTAGCATATTCTATGCATATTATTTCAATATTATTAGAAATGAAGTGTAAAACACCCAGCATAGTACGTAAATATTAATACAAGATTGTATTATATTGTATTTATTTCTTTTGTGTTTACTCCATTTATAGGCATTATATAGTGTATAAAAGGGTTGCATAAAATTACTGCGTCGTTGCATAATGTATAGTTTACAGGGGATGATGGAAGGAATGATATTAAAAGCAGAGATGAAGGATTAATTTAAATAGGAAATGAGAAGATTCTATAGGAATCATACATGAAATTTCAGAACGCTTGGAAGAGAGCTAGCGCTGAGAGAAGTTTTTTTTTCTTTCCCGACTTGCTGTCGCCTATACTACAAGATGTGAGGTCTCTCGCAACTCAACATGGAAAGAAATTACCAGAATAGGAGCTAAATAAGTATCTCAATACACAGGAAGTAGCCTATGAACTTCCTTGGTGAATCTACACTGAGTTTGATACAGTGTGTTGAAGCAGAGCGTTTGTATTGTTTCAAAAGCCATAAACTTTTTCACTTCTACATGCGAAATTTTAGCTTTCTATAGGTGTGATTTCCAATGCACCGAGTTCAAGCGTCATTTCCTCCCCCCCTTCTCACCAGAGACCAGTAACCTGGCCAGCGAGCCTTTTAGTTACTTCCCAAAATGCAACACCATTTTAAAATGTATACCCTGATTTGACTTATTTTCTGTGTTTAATATTAATATTTACGTACTAAGCTAAACACGTTCTTGGAAATACCGCACAAAATTCTGATTTATTTTATCAGCGTGTTTCCCTTATCGAACAAGACACTTGGATCTTGTATTTGTGAAAAATAAATAATTAACAAAGATGTTTCCTTCAATCTCTCTCCAAGCAAACATGGCTGCATTAGTAGCAGACAGTTTTGAACGACAGCCACAGAAATTGGGTGTACTGCTGCTTCTGAGAGAGATGACAGTTCATAAATTGTATATATATGTATTCTTTGTATGTTTACCTTTATTTTGATGTATAATATCATATGTTTCTAAAGTTTATTTGTATGTAACAAGTGAAGGAAAACAAAAGTGTGCGAAAAACTTTCATAGTTTCTGCTGCGAGCAAAAAGTTCTGTGTTGGCCGTTCCTCAGAGTGGGGGCAGCATGTGTCAGCCAAGAAAGGGTGAATTTGGCTACGGATGGTAGCTGAACAAGTGCATTGTGCAGGTCGGACCACACGCAAATCGCCTCGGGGCAGAGAACCTTTTGTCAAAGGTTGCTTGAGGAAGCGAGTTTCTTCGTTTCCTTGTTTTTACCAGAAACATATACTCGTTTTCGAGAGAGAACGGGGTAGTTCAAGCTAGACTCATGAAGCAACAAGATATAGTTTTTCGGTTCGAAGGAAGTCACTTGACTTCTCTGACAGAGTGTTCGATACCCAGGACGAGGTGTGAGCAAGTTGTTTTCCGGCTCCCCTGGATTTGTCCTGTGAACAACTGAATACGCGAGTGTGTAGAACTCAGTTTGTTTTATATGAAGCTATAATCATATTACAAAAATGTGTAAGACCTACACATATCTGCAGTTTGTCATCAGTGGTGCTTATTACATATAGTGACAATGGAAGATAAAATTTGAGATCAACAGTTTATAATTGTTCATTCTCTGAGTGCTATGGACGCTCAATAGAGACAACATAATTTGAATCTCGTCGCACCTCCCAATTTTAATATGGGAAACCCCAGTTTTTCAAACATGGAAGAAATACATACTTTACGATATCTCAGTTAGAGATATAAAACCTAGGCCTGTAACGCCTGTAAGCTGTGCCTGTCCTTGGACTTTTAGCACAAGGCTTCCAACAATTATTTTGCTTGGTTATAGGATCTACTAAAGTTCCTTCATTGAACGTGTGAAATCCAGCTTACCGTATCTCCTACAGAACATTTTACATTTCAGTGGAATGGGAATCTAGGAGGACACTGTGTCATACAACATAGAACTTGTGAACAGCGAGTGAATATCGGAACAGTGAACTAGTATATAAATTGTGTTTATTTTTATCTTCAATCCGTGTATTTATATCACAGATATTGAAATCTGTTTTTCTGTGAAATACCTCTCTCCTCTAAAAACTGTTAGAGACAAGAAACTCAAAATTATGAGGAGATAAAAGAATGTTGTAAATATCTCTATATATATATATTTTTTTTTCTTTATAAAGGTCAGACAGACCTTTCTAAATTCAGGTTCATCCTACCTTCTCCTTTTTGTTATTTTTATAATGATGAAATAGTGTGTTAAAATTATCAAGTATATCTCTATTTCTAAAAAGTGTGTGTGTAGTGCACTACGAAATGGTGATAATTATTAGTGTATCGAAGTTTGGATATCAACACATTCATCCTATTTTATGTTCCTGATTCCGTTGTGGAAAATAAAACTGCCAGCTCTTACCAGAACAACTGTCTATTCAATTTGCTGTATGGTGAGTACCTGTGCTAATGATATGTTTGTTTCAGGAGTGTGATTCAAGGAGGCATTTTCCCCTTGATTGTGTATGTTTGACCACCTCTCTGTATGGGGCTCAGAGAGAATTCTGCCCAAGGAACCAAATAACAGTCATGAAATAGTGAGATTACATACAGGCTGCTACCTGTAAATTTTAATGTCAGATTAAATTTTTTTTTTTAACCTTATTTGAAATATATAACTAACTCACTATTGTAGCATCTTTGAGCATGGCTGTTATGCAGATTGCCCTGAGATCTGCTGTTCCACAAACATAAATATTATTGCTCTACCGACTTCATAAGGGAGTGGCGGCCCTTACAGGAGAGAATCTTATCTCCAAGAGGGAATAAATCTTTACTAAATTTTGTATTTGCATTCTATGCAAATATTTCAGTTAATTAAAATATTCCCAGCCACTCTCCTTCATTATTTATTTTTTTTTATTTGTGTTGGTGTCCTTAGGTAAACAGTAGTTTCGGCTCTGGCTACTAACAAGTAAACCTTACGTTTGGGTGAATCGAGTTGCTGATTGAGACACATATGAGAAAGCAGTACTAAGTGTGGTTAGTATTTCAGTGAAGTTGTAGGTGCGAAGCTCCAGGGGTTTAGGAGATACAGCTACCAGAACATCACATGGAAGTACAGAATAGTCTTCATACAGTTGGAGGTAAAAGCTCTGTAAGACCTCTTGTAACAACAAAAGGTGAATAACAAGTATATGGGTACATATTAGGACTAGGGGAAGTCATATAGTAAGGGTATACCTGACGGCGGCCATCTTGAAATCCGCCATTTTGAATTAAGGTTAAGTTTTTAAAATAGGAATAGGGTCATGTGATACATGATTTAAGGCGCAAATTTAATCAGAAGAACAATGGTGACGTTAATTTTGATTTACGCGGAACTGGTAAAAAGTTAAAGGGAAATTAAATATTGTTGCAGCATATGTATTAATCCCTTATCCCACCTTGTAAATTTTGTGTTAATGATAATAATTAAATAAAAAGCAGGTGGATAAAGATTAGGTCTATGGTAAGAGATGCCTTGATGGCGGCCATGTTCAAATCCGCCATTTTGAATCAGACAAAAGTTTTAAACAAAACGCATAACATTGACACCTTATTAATAGCAAATTTTACCATAAATCCAACGGTATAACCGTGCTTTATCATTAACCAGCATTTGTTATCGCATAAACAAGTTGCTAAATTAAGGAAAAATGAGCAAAGGACAATTGAGTCATAATTGAACTTGGGTCTTTCTTCCAGAAAGGTCCTCAATTAGTACAATCAATATGAAGTTCAGAAAAGCGTGCATGACTTGCACAAATGCTCTGCTCACAGTGAGCACACCTGACAAAGGCAATCGCGTTACTCTTAACCCATTTGTTGTTAACAATTCCGTCAAAGCAGTAGTCGTAAGGAGCGATCCAACGTCCAGGTTCTTCATTCAAATATCCAGCCTGATTGAAAGCGAATCGAATCATATTGCGAAAACGAGGAGCACTGAACTGGTAAATTGTAAACGACTGAAGTTGTATGAACCTATCACGATGCCATATGTTCACGTCACTTATTAATATTTATCCATCTGCTTTTTATTTAATTATTATCATTAACACAAAATTTACAAGGTGGGGTAAAGGACTAATGCTGCAACAATATTTAATTTCCCTGTAACTTTTTACCAATTGCGCTTAAATCAAAATTAACATCACCATTATTCTTCTGATTAAATTTGCGCCTTAAATCATGTATCACATGACCCTATTCCTATTTTAAAAACTTAACCTTAATTCAAAATGGCGGATTTCAAGATGGCCGCCGTCAGGTATACCCTTACTATATGACTTCCCCTAGTCCTAATATGTACCCATATATTTGTTATTCATCTTTTGTCGTTACAAGAGGTCTTACAGGGCTTTTACCTCCAACTGTATGAAGACTATTCTGTACTTCCATGTGATGTTCTGGTAGCTGTATCTTCTAAACCCCTGGAGCTTCGCACCTACAACTTCACTGAAATATTAACCACATTTAGTACTGCTTTCTCATATGTGTCTCAGTCAGCAACTCGATTCACCCAAACGTAAGGTTTACTTGTAAGCACCTCACAGAGGGAAACACTGGAAAACCCCAGTCAGGATGGTCGGCAGAGGGAATCGAACCCACGACCTCCCGAATGCGAAGCCAACGCTCTACCACTTGAGCTACTTCGTTCGGTGGTATTTAACACAATATCCATTTCTTCGCGATTTTCCCTCCTCAGATACATAATGGAGACATGTGAATGGTACTGTTTGAACGGCTATTCTATTCTGAAGAGAATGAGATACGAACCATGATCCTAGGGTAGCTAGGGATGTCTCATCAAATGTTTACCTGAAATCTATGGTGTTGTGGGGATATTCTTAGCACATTGGTAAATATTTTTTCCTTTACTTTTCTAGATAGAAGCCTGAAATTTTGCATAAATATTCAGTATACCACTTAGTATTTATCAGTTGAGTTTGAGATCTATGCGTTAACACAGAGGGGTCTAGAGGGCAAAACGGGAAAAAAGGAATTTTCCAAAATTCCCTAGTTCCCTCAATATTTCACGCCTCAGTGACATGATAGGCTCATACGAGTAAAATCGTTTGAAAGGCTATTCTATTCTGCAGAGAAAAATGTACAAAACATGACCCAAGAATAAGTTGGGATGTCACAGGAAATGTTTATACTACATCCGGGTCTTTTCGGGTCATCTAGAGCATTGCGTGGATGATCTTATGTCATTTGTAAATATTTTCCCCGCTCTTACTCTTCAAGATAGAAGCCTGAATTTTTGTACACTCATTTGGTATACCCCTTAGTATTTTTCAGTTGATTTTGAGATCTGTGCGTTAACACAGAAGGAGCCAGGGGGGCTCAATTTTTTTAAAAAATTTCAGAAAAAATCCCAATTTTTCTTAAAATATCCGGCCTTAGGGGCATGATAGGGAAATGTACGTGGTACCGTTTGAAAGGTTGTTAGGTTGTGAAAAACCGAGGTATGAACCATGATCCTACGATAAATAACAATGAAACAATACCTGTTGGACTGAAAGTCTATAATTTACGTTTAAAAGGCAGGATTTTAAAAGGGTTAATCCTCCTCTCCCTTTGCCGAAAGGGCATAGTCACGGGACGTTAAACTGTAAGATTTCATTTTATTTTTTTCAATTGCTTTTGTTTCTCTCTGTCTATCGTATACTTTCATGTCTAATTTTATATGTGTTAGGAAAATAAATTATATAAAATTATAATTTCTTAAATTTTTATACTTTCAACTCTGAAATATCATATTCCAAATATCCGTTCGAAAAGTGTTAATAAATCTCCAATAATAATATCAGTAACGTTCAATCGACATATCCATCCATATCAAATACTAAACTTGTTACTTGTATTCGTTAACTAAATAAAAAGTGTAAAGAGGGCAGTGTAAGATTGCAATTTTACATTCTAGTATTACTTAATATTTAATGCAAAAAATATATATATTGTAATCAGCATTAAATACATTTAATTTATTTCTTTCGCGGCTTAAAATATACATTATCTTTGTTATTCTTTAAATGTGTAACATTTGTCAGCATTCATATCCTGAAGATATAATGTGGTGCCTTTGAAATTTAATCCAATGTTTAACCATTATGTTTCTACACGTTACATTTTAGCCCACAGTTTGTTTAATTTTTTAATTCAGGGTGAGCATAAAGTCTCGCCCTGATTACAAAAAATTATTACAGAAGAACCGTTTGACATAATAATGTAAATACTGGTCAGTTACATAGGTTAGTATTACAAGTTTGTTTGTTTTTTTTTTTATTTATTTATTTAAAGACCACTTACGTTTAGTGATGGACAAACCGATTCACCTCTGAGATCGCCGCTCAATAGTTCGCTCACCAAAAAGAATCGATTCATTTGAACGATTCAGTGACTCACTTATATTTTTACAACAGGGCGAGGGGGGAGTTAAAAACTGAAATTGTATTATCAGACTAAATGCAATACATAAAATGAATTTAAAAGATATAACTCCAATTTTAGATTACAAGCATACTGCTATTAACAAATTTAACTTTAAAAAATCACAGGAAGTTACACTTTTAGGCTAATGCAAATTACAATTAACAGATATAACACACAAAAATGCAATTCAGATACAAAATACACATACAAATTAGAGTAAATAAAATTACTATTAATAAGTGTGAAAATACATCACAAATGCAAAAAAGCTATATGCAAATTACAGCCTAAACGAATCAAAATATTACAACGCAAAATATTACAACTGTAGACTCAATGCTATAGCAATACAATTTTAGAATTACTGCAAAAGTGTTACAACTTTAAATTCAATGCCAAAAATATTATAATTTTATTACAACATCGTGAGAAACTAAATTTTTCCTAAAAATGTTGACCACCACTCCCCCCTTAGAATACACATTTTAATCAAAGTAACGAGTTCCCCTGTGGTTAAGCGGTTAGCGTACGCGTCTTTGGCGTGGGAGACCCGGCGTTTGATTCCCGGTGGGAGCTCATGTGGTTCGGGTTCCACGTTAATCAGTAGGCCTACGTCTCATATAGCCTCGCTGCTGAAATAGAATGAAATATTTTATTTTAATGACAAACGATTAAGCCCTGTAGGCTAAGGAAGACGATGATTAAAGCAACTGAATGATAATAGAAGAATTGGTGGAATGAGAAAGTGGAAGGAAACGGAGTATTTGAGAAAACCCACGGACATGATGTCCACCACGAACTTACTTGGCCGGGAAGCGAACCAGGGACCCCAAGCACCAGAGGTAAGCGCTTTACCACTGAGCTACAGTGCCTCGCTACTGAAAAGGACGATAAACTCAAAACCAAATCAAACCAGGCCCGTAGCCAGCCCCAAAATATAGGGGGTCCGGTGGATTTTAGGGAGGGCGATCCAACCATATTATAAGTCATTTGCAAGCTTACCATGAAAATTTTAGGGGAGGCAGTAAAAATTTAGAGGTGGCCCGGCCCCCGTGCCCCGCGTGGAGACGGACCTGAATCAAATCAAAGTAACATGATAAAAACTGAATTCGAAGTAGGTGTTAATGACTATATCAAAAAATTAATTTTAAACGGTTCAACTGTTTTCCCTTGGCGTGATTACAAGATTCTTGTCATTTTTATATAATAGACGTATTGTGTCAATAACATAATATTGCGGTTTAAGAACAGTTTTAAGTACAGAAAACCTTAACACAGGCATCAGTCAAACCCATCCCAACCCTGTGTGCTTCCATAAAATTCAATTATGTTGTAGGTACAACTTACGGGAAATACGTTTTGAATTTTGTACATCACAATCTTAAGAATTTCCATATAGGCCTATACGCACGAACAAACACAGAGTGACTAATCAGTTCTTCTCTCTACTGCTGGTGCGCTGTGCACTCTGGTCTTCATTAATTTCTCAACTGAATATTCAATTGTCTATGTGCGATTGCAAGAGCGGATCCAGGGAACAGGAAAGAACCGGCTCTTACGGGCTTTTACGTACTTGACCTACACTCCCATTCTGCAGATTTGATTTTAATTGATAGTTAAAAGTTTACGTTCTATACGTAAAATATCAATGTGAGTCCAACTGGCACATCAAAGTGCTAAACATTTACATTGTTGGTACTCTTTAATTTATTCATGCCAGAGTTACAAATACCTAAGGCAACGTACATTTGCCGAACTCGACTGAAGAGGCGCTCACCATAGTGAGAACCAGCGAAACTACCCCTCCAAAACAGCAACTAACTGAATCAACCAACAAGATTAAAAAGCAAGAGGGCGGTTCACGAATGAGCGACGTACAAGATTCACGTACTCCAAACATTGTCACTCCTAAAGAATCGTGGCTTCCAGAGAACAGTAGTTCAAAAAGAACGATGACTCCTGAAGAACCACGAGTCCCGAAGAACAATGACGAACCACGACTCTTGAAGAGTCATTATTCTCGAAGAACCACGACTTCCAAAGAACGACGACTCCCGAAGAACAATGACTCTCGAAGAATCGTTGCTCATTTCTAGTGAATAACGACTCACTCACTCATCCAAAAGAGTTGGTTAGAAGAGGCGGCTCACTCGCGAGCGATACATCACTACTTACGTTAGACCACTTCAACGAGTGGCCCCTTGGTAGCATTGCGCTTTCTCCTGCTTCGATGCCATTTCGTCAAGTAACCCGCGCGCGCTAAGTAACGTACTGCGTCACTCTTGGGTAGCACTAATGCCATCTATTGGTCTTTAAAAATACTAACCTATACTAACTATACTAACCTATGTAACGGACCAGAATTTACATTATTCTGTCCAACGGTTATTCCGTAATAAATTTTTATAATCAGGGCAGAACTTTATGCTCACGGTGTATATCAACACGATCAAATTACATGAAGTTAAACACGTCATCTTATAACAACATTACCTTTTATTATTCTTTCACAACTCCATTAATAATAAGAATTTCTCTTTATGGTTGTCATAGCAACCTTTAGATAAACAACTATCTGCTGTTCTGGTAACTAGGAGTACAGTTTATACATATAAAATCAACATAGATTTTCAGCTACTACGACTGAAACCTTATTTCTTTTTTTTTTATTTAGAATCAACAACATATTATCTCTTTTCTTCCTTTTCTTCTACTTAACAGATTGTGTACTTATATGCACCGTTGCCCAAAATCAAGATACGAAAATGGAAGTAATTTATCGCATAGATATACAATATCGTTGTATATATGGCTCCCGACAATGACTTCTTGAATTGGTAACAATTTAAGAAAGAATTCTGGACCGTTACATAATTTTACATATATGGTTACATTACTTTTCGAATAGCCCTCGTATATATAAATTACAATCTATATATACACGTGGGCTATTCGAAAAGTATGTAACCATATATGTAAAATTATGTAACGGTCCAGGATTCTTTCATATATGTATGTATGTATGTATTAATTTCATTCTATACCAACAATAATCTTACATTTATTTAATAATCACTTATATTTTAATTTTATAAATTATCGTCGAAGAAGACTTATTCAAAAATATGATCAATTTATTAATTAGGTCCTGAAATAGATTCTTTAAATCAATATTATGGGAGCTCATTGACGAATCAACTCAGTATATGCTGAACTTATTTTAGCGGGTACCACCCGATTTTCAAGTCCTATATCCGTCCCCCGCTTAATCATATCTTAATCACGAAAAACCACCCGCTTTTTTGGATAGGAAAAAAATCTAAGACGACTTTGTTGATAAAGTATTGTTATATTCAACGTAAACCGCTACATCTGTGTGTCAATCTCCATCGCGATTGAGTTAAATTTGGAGTAGCGCTCAGGCTCAGGCTCAGCTCGCATTTGCCCAGTGCGGGTGACAGATATTGTGAAACCGTGGTAATTTTATATGTTAGTACGATCTCAAGTAGCAATCTTTAAAAATGGTTAGAATTCTATTAGAGTTGGACCAAGACTCCTGAATATGTCATACTTTCCTTATGATAAAAATTCAGAAATTATTTTGTTTCTTAAAGAGAAAACTGTATGAACAATATCTGCCATATATCTTTTTTCTTAAAAAAAAAATTGCCTTATAAATATCCTTATAATTACAGTTATCTTTACTGTAATACTTAATAATTACTTTACAATTCGGGACACATTTGTTGAACTTAATAAAACATTAAAGGGAAAAACTAAATTTACTTTAGCTTAGTTTCGTTAGTTAAGTACATGGGAAAAGTCACCCAACAAAGGAATTACAAAAAAAAAAAAAAAAATGGTCAGAAGGATCCCAGGTCAGTATTTATAATACACAAGTTCACATCAGTACTTACGGTTTAGAATTCCACGTTTCTCTAATTTTAAAATATGGTAACCCTAGGTCAACTGAGACAATGATTATGATAATGAATGAAATGATGGAATGCAGGAAATGTGAGGAAATAAGTGGACTCTCAGAACACCAAAGCACACGGTATTGGTGCACTACAGAGCCTACTTGGCGAGAACTGTAATTGACCTAGGGACTGAAGCCTTGACTCATCCTTATATCTTTCCTGTTCAAATGAGCAAAATTTTTCTTCTTGTATAGACTAATATTTTAACATAGCCCATAAAATTACGTAAGGTGCTCAGAAGTTCTTTCAAAATTCTTTTCATTCTGAATAACGAAATATTTCTTTTATATGACTTAACAATCAAATTCGATCAAAGCTTTGTTTTATGAAAGGAATACCGTACCAAAACTATACTAAACGCAATGTTAACTTGAGAGCCGGATCACAAGCGCATTACTACATTGTTGGCGCGCGAAACTTTACAAGGGAAGCCTTTATGTGTGTGTGTGTGTGTTTTGGTTTGCATCGTCTGCTTGGTTGGTTCTCAATCGCCAATTGTTTCGACTGGCGCTGCTCTGGGTCTCAGCTGATACGCAGGGAGCGGTGATTTCTTGTTCATTTCCTGCCGCTAACAAAAAATATATTTCTTGGCCTATTTGTTTTTAATAATAATGAAGACACGACAAGATGAATAAATGTATTGGAAATTCGCACGTGATTTATTTGTAATCCTCACAATTAAAACCCGAGAGAATGAACACTATTTTGCTTATTCGTTTTCATTGATTAAGGTAAGAAAGGATAAGAAATGAAGTTATCTTCATATGTCTGCCTGCAAAAGGTCAATTGTAAACAGAAACACACGAGCAGCTACCCTCCCACACAATAAATTAAAAACACTTTCTTTTCTTTTCTTTTTCTTTTTTTTGTAAGCAAAGCACTGCAACTTTTTTTTTTAACAATGCACCGCAACAAACACTTACAAGAGACACTCGTTAGATGCCGCCTTCACTCCTTTCTTTCCTTCTCTCTTTCCAGTTCTGAATCGTGACGTCATTTTCATAACCCGTTACTAATGAATCTAGTATCTTTTATTTTAAATATTGTTGCTGTATTGGCGTTTTTATATATTTACATTCAATTAGCTCTTTGAATTGATATCCTAAGTAATGTTTTTCGTGTATAACGTGAAGAACTATGTAACGTGCGCGGAGTGGCTCGAATTGAAGCTGCGTATCTCGGCTATCAGGATAAGGTCGCGTTTAGTATAGCTCTTTTCAAGTCCAATAGCCAAACAAATATTTTTATGTACGTATGTCAATCTGATTAAATGAACCGTAAAATCATTTATGTTATTTTTTTTTCATTGTTGAAGGACAAACAACAATAATGACTAAAAGTATGCGAGTGATATCGTACAGAATTCTTTTTTTCCTCCCCGGAACTCCTGCAAAAAGAAGAGAGAAATTGTGCAGGATAAAGATGAAAAAGAATGTATTTGCCAATGTTAGTATTTCTAAACAATTATTACAATTTGAAATATTCCTTAGAAAGGTATATTGCACTATACCTTGATTTTTTTTTTTTTTAAGTTCACATTCCTTATCATTATGAATTTCTATGTTCATATACTCAGTCTTGAGAAAGAATTTTGCTGACATTTGAATCATGCATATCGGCGTTTGATGTCTTCCTTTCTGCATGATTTATTGTATTCAATTTGTTTTGTATGCATCCATGGAAGAGAATAACTTCCAATTGTATGGACGTAGTATTTATGTGAATAGAATTTTGATTTCTCGTACATTTTCAAGTGTAACATTCCTTCGTAGTTGGTGTAACCTAGGAAACATAAAACTTTCATACAATCAATCAATCAAACAAAATGTTTTCGTTTTAGATGGATTTTAAGAAAGCATTTTTAGAAAAGTTGCCATATTTTCAGAACGTTATATCAAGACACTTTACTGAAAGAATTTTTGAACTATATATTCCGATTTATAATCATACAATGTATATAACGTTTTAGAGGTGCAATCTCTGCTAATTACTAGTCACTATGTGGACTAACTGATCCTAGAAACAGACTTCACGAGACAGGGGAGAGACTACCATTATCACAAGACTATGGGACTAATTCTCTATGAGTCTTCGCAAAAATTTGCTGATCCCAATGCAAAGCAAATGCACAAAAAGCAAGTGTAACTGCTATACTAATTAAAGCAATATCTAAAACCAGCGTCGTAACTTAAACTTTTTTCTGGGGTGGGGACAAACATTAATACGCGTATTGCCCCCCTTAGAACAACTTTTTTCCTAATTCTTGGGCCATCTCTTTCCATCTTTCTCTTACTCTTTGTGGGCCTCCTGCAGCCCGTGGGCCCTCCCACACGCCCCTGGGCTCTTTCCATATGACAAATTAATTAAGGGGACAATATTGACAAATCTCAAAGCCATACGAATAAATATCATTTCTAGGGCTCCTAATAATAGACATTTTTTACTGAAATGGATCAACGAGTCATTTTTGTTTTATTTACCTTTTGTGTGCTGTTTTGTTTATATAATGTAGTAAACCTGTAGGCTTCATTTATAATTTCATGTTCGTATCGTATATGGAGTAAGAAAATTTTGTCTTAAAGTGGGCCTTCCTTAAAGTGGGCGAGAAGCTTCCGTGGGGGTGGTTGCCCCTCCTGCCTCTCAACAAGTTACGAGTGTCTAAAACGCGTGTTTTGTGTTGCGTAAACGCAAACTGCACCGAAATAGGGCCCGAAGACGCCATAGAACTACGTGCGTGAAGTTGTCACCCGTCTTTTCAAATCTTGGTTCAAAACCTAAGCCAATCATTTGCTTTTCGTTTCTTATTGATTGTATTGAAGGAAAGATAGTTTGTTTGGAAAAATATAAAGCAATGGTTCTCAATCTTGTTTACGTGGCGCTCTCATTCATAAAGTTTGCATACTTGACACACTCCTTCGTATTGCTCATTGGTCATACGTACTTTTTGACACTTCTGCGATTTTATAATAATAATAATAATAATAACAATAACATTAATAATAATAATAATAATAATAATAATAATAATAATAATAATAATAATAATAATAATAATAATAATAATAATAATAATAATAATGTCACACTGACTGACAAAAAAGTTAAAGCACAAAGGAAGGAATAATCTAATATCGACGTAACTTCCTATTGTGCATGCCATCCCCAGAGTTACAATGATCTGTGATGGCTAGAATGGCTACCAGGGTGCATTAGTGCTGTCACCACGAGATCGTATCATCAAACCTGTTAGGGCGGATTTTCATGCAATCGTTCGTTACGTTCGATGCTTGCGATTTCTGTGTAGCCAATAGAAAGCTATTACACGTAGAACCGTACCGGTACTTAAACAACAGCGCGTCAGACGGTTATTGGACACTGTGAAAGACTACGGAGAATATTGCATGTTCGTGTGTAACAATGTTACGAACACTTGACAGATTTTTGAAAGGATGCTGATTGTGGATCTGTATGTGGTCTTCTGGTCGAACCATGCAAGATACAGGCATGTAAGGCATTCGGATTTGACCGTGGCACAATGTTAGACTGAAAGAGAACGTGGAAGAAACTACACGTATATTCAGGGTTCCGGTCGTCCAAGTGTGACCATACCAAGGGAAGATCGGCGAATTGTACCCCAAGCAAATCGTAATGTCTTCACATCTGCACCTACTATCCGGGCACAAGTAATGGACTCATTACAATACCCCATGGCATCCCGCATCAATGGTCGGAGACTAGCAGAAGCCGAACTACTGAATCACCTTTCCATTCATATTCTGCTATTAACATCACAACACATGCAGCTGCAGTTGGAATGGTGCTGTACCCAGGAAGTATGGATTGCTAACCAGTGGCGTCGCATTTTCTGCCATGAATGTCGGTGTACAGTTTCTTAAGGCTAAATTGTAATTCGTCTTACAGAAGGTGTTTTATTCAGAATTTCATGTCTTGTTTCTGTCATTTCCTTACTTACACCCTCTTAATCACTCTTCACGCCCCAGTTTGGGAACTTCTGACATTAAAAAGAATTTACAAAATAAAGTTGAGGTCTGGCTTAACATTACATTTGTTTCTCAAATTTCAAATTTCGATTCAAAATGCAACCCAGTATTTACTTATATATTTATACTTTTCTATATAATTATCTAAATAGAGTGTGTATAAATTACCTGTGTATTATATCTAAATTTATCTTCCAAATAAACGATTCCTTTGGGTTTTGAATCGGAATTTAATACGGAGGTACCAGTGTAAAATAGGGTACATTCCAACTTAACATTCAAAATATACTATTTGTTTACGTTTTTCAAACCAAATCTTCATCTACAAAAGAATAAAAAAACTTACGATTGGCATAAGTTTTGAATCGAAATTTGAAAATGGATGGACCATTCTGAAGTTAGTAACACCCTAACTTTCTTTTCTAAATATTTTTAACGTTTTACGAAAGAAACTATTTTTCCTTCAAGAGAATCAGCAACAATCGAAATTTCAAATTTGAGAAGCCACGTTGAAGTTAGCCACACCCCACCTGTATTTTGTAAATATATCTTTACACTTTTGGAAACAAGCGATTTTTTCTTTTTAAAAAAAGTTAATAAACGGAAAAAGATTAATTTTAGTTTTGAATCAAACTTTGAAATTTGAGAGACCAGTGTAAAGTTAGCCATATCAATTTTATTATCTCTTTATTTTTGGAGCGAAAAATTTATATTCCAAACAATCAGTAATACATTAAATTAAACGATTGTCTTGGATTTTCAACCGAAATTTCAAATTTGGTTGACCAGGTTAAATTTACCTACACCCCAACGTAATATTGGATATATATCTTTATGTTTTTCGAAACTACTTTTTTTCTTCAAAACAATCAGTAGTAGACGAAAAACAAACAGTCGATTTTGGTTTTGAATATTTGGACATATTTTCTTCTTTTTAAATCATGTATCGTCATGCAGCTTGTATTGGTTATCCACCAGAATATCTGTACTTGAGAGCATGAAGTGCATAAGCCTAATTTTGGCGAAAATGAGTTAAAAAACCGGTTTTGGATATCTTTCGGAGGTCTGCAACGAATAGTTGATTGTATTTTCTTCTATACGGGTTGATGGCGTAAATATAGTATGTCCAATATGTATTTAGTGCTTAAGTAAATCTTTTTCCTGTTTTCTGGAAAACAAGAATTTGTGACTTACGCACTTCATGGTCTCAGGCACAGATATTATCCTGTACATCAAATACTGTTTGGTAAGACTTGACCCACTCGACGCATTTGTTATGTGTTATGAAGACTGAATTATTAATTTTAAATGTAGTATTACTATCACTTACCTTATTCTATTCCCAATATAGCGCCATAATTCGAAATTTACTTCCAAGCAATACCACGCAAATCATCCACATTGTATTTCTATTCAAGAAGTCGAATTCACAAGACAAAGGATCAAGATCAAAGAATTACTTTTCTCTACTTGACGTAATCCTGTAACTGCTAAATAGCACATTTTAGTAAGCGTATGTGCGATAGTGACAATTGTGTGTGGAACTCCTATCACGTTTCTCCACTCTTCGAACTCTTTATATATATATGTATTATTATATGGTCTGTCCTTATATTATACGAACTTGACACAAATTGGAAACACATCATTCACATTTATAATACTAATGTCTTAATTAAAAATAAAATCTGATCAAAGCAAATCACTTTTAATAAATAATAATATCACAGTTTCGGCAATGTATCATTGACGAAACTGTAACACTATTATTTATTAAAAGTAACACATTACCGAAACTGTAACACTATTATTTATTATAAGTAACATATTACCGAAACTGTAACACTATTATTTAATATAAGTAACACATTACCGAAACTGTAACACTATTATTTATTACAAGTAACACATCGACGAAACTGCAACACTATTATTTATTAAAATTAACACATTACCGAAACTGTAACACTATTATTTATTTAAAGTAACACATTGACGAAACTGTAACATTATTATTTATTAAAAGTAACACATTACCAAAACTGTAACACTATTATTTATTAAAAGTAACACATTAACGAAATAGTAACACTATTATTTATTATAAGTAACACATTACCGAAACTGTAACACTATTATTTATTAAAAGTAACACATTACCGAAACTGTAACACTATTATTTATTAAAAATAACTCATTCACGAAAGTGTAACACTATTATTTATTATAAGTAACATATTACCGAAATAGTAACACTATTATTTATTGCAAGTAACACATTGCCGAAACTGTAACATTATTTTTTATTAAAAGTAACACATTACCGAAACTGTAACACTATTATTTATTAAAATTGACACATTACCGAAATTGTAACACTATTATTTATTAAAAGTAACACATTACCGAAACTGTAACACTATTATTTATTAAAAGTAACACATCGACGAAACTGTAACATTATTATTTATTAAAAGTAACACATTACCGAAACTGTAACACTATTATTTATTAAAAGTAACACATCGACGAAACTGTAACATTATTATTTATTAAAAGTAACACATTACCGAAACTGTAACACTATTATTTATTAAAAGTAACACATTACCGAAACTGTAACACTATTATTTATTAAAAATAACTCATTCACGAAAGTGTAACACTATTATTTATTATAAGTAACATATTACCGAAACTGTAACACTATTATCTATTAAAAATAACATATTACCGAAACTGTAACTCTATTATTTATTAAAAGTAACACATTGACGAAACTCTAACACTATTATTTATTAAAAGCAACACATTCACGAAACTGTAACACTATTATTTATTAAAAATAACACATTATTGAAACTGTAACACTATTATTTATTAAAAGTAACATATTACCGAAACTATAACACTATTATCTATTAAAAATAACACATTACCGAAACTGTAACACTATTATTTATTAAAAGTAACACATTCACGAAACTATAACACTATTATTTATTAAAAGTAACCCATTGCTACAACTGTAACACTATTATTTATTAAAAGTGTTCTGCTTCGGTCAGATTTTATTTTTCATTAAGGCAACGTCAGTGGTCGAAGTGAGACGGTATGAGGTGGTATACCGTACCGCTTCTGGTTTTTCAGTGATGAAGACATACCTCCTCTGGTTTTTCAAAGATAAAGACCTACCGTCACTGAAGATTATATGCTTAATACCTTTAATAAATCCATTTCTATACACAGTAATTGACGAATAGCTTTGCACGTAAAAAGATATTATTTTTTTATGTAGAAATAATTTCTAAGTTGCCAACACCGACATTTTTGTTATCTCTTCCCTACCTTTTGTTTTAAAATGAGGCGTCTTCAAAGAAGTTCACCTAGTTTATATTTTGATGTGCCATATTGAATTGTTTCTTATGTATGTATGTGTGTTCTTGCATATAAATGTGTTTTTGAGCATGGGTGGATTTAGGGGTTTTCTGCAATGGGGGGCGGATCTTCCGGGAGTTCGGATTATTCTTCAGTGGAGTGGGGGTCCGGGAGTTTTCCCGTAGGAAACTGTTTAGATACAAACTCGGTTTTTGAGCATTTTCGTTCATAATTCTCTCTAATACAACATAAGGAGATTTTTTTTTCACAAAGGTATTGGCGGGAATCAAAGTCGCTCCATTTCCTCTCCCCTTCCCGTAGCTACGGAGAATCTCTACAATGGTTTTCAGTCATTATGAAAATAGAAATACAATCTTTTAGATAACATACCCTCAGTGTATTTCAACATTTAGGTAGCCGGTATGTCGAGTCAAAATCGTAATAAAACATACCGCCTCTGCTTTTGTTTTACTTCGAACACTGGACAACGTGTTTTGAAGCTAGAATGGACGACATTCAGATACAGCTCACAGATGACGAGAAGAACCCTAAAACATGGGTAGCGGGGATAGATCAACGACACGGTCAAGTCCATTTTCGGTTTTTGAGGTGTGGTCTGTACTTAGATGTCGTCTGCTACTCCGGTAAAGTTATATGTGTGCTATTCCGTGGTGTCATTTGAAACCCCCGTGCGAAAAGTGGACGAGCCCATACCTACGTCACACTGCTTCTGCTAGGGTTCTTCTCGTCATCTGTGAGGTGTACTAATGTCTCTTTTAAAGTTCAAAATTTAGAAACAATAAAATTACACCCAAATTAGAGACACGCACTTAAAAGGTTCTTGTAAAGAATCATCTTTCTTCCTTTCCCCCCGAAATTTTACATTCATCATTGGAAGTCAAGGTCTAGTGCAGAATGCTCCTCTTTAGTGCGAGGGGTTCTTGGTTCGATATCCTAGACCATGTGAGAGTTTGTGGTGGACAACATCGTGTTCGTAGGTTTTCTCGGGATTCTCCTGCTTTCTCTCACATTCCGTTCCACCAAATATTTCATAGCGATTCACTTCCGTTCCGTTCTCCTTTTTCTCAAAGATACAAACGTAGGACATGAAACTAAATATGTTATTTCACTTTCATTTCAAACATTTAACATCCACGGACGTTTAAACTAGTGGTGGGCACAAAAACCGGTTTTTCGGTTTTCGATTTTTAGAAAAACCGGTTTCGGTTTTCTTCAAAACCGGTTTCGGTTTTTCAAAAACCGGTTCGGTTTTTCACCAAAACCGGTTATCGGTTTTCTCCAAAACCGGTTCGGTGTTTTACCTGGTCCGGTTTCGGTTTTCTTCAAAACCGATTCCGGTTTTTTTTCCAAAATTTGTTCTATTTCTGAGCAGAATGGTCTTTCTTTGTTCTCCGGAAACCGAATCCATTTCCACAGAAATAGTTTTATGTGTTTTCGAAAAGTTTTCGCCGAAACCAGTTTCGGTGAAAACCGAACCGGTTTTGGAGAAAACCGAAATGTCGGTTTTTCGGGTTTCGGTTTTTGTAGAAACCGGTTTTCGGTTTTTATAAAAACCGGTTTTGCCCATCCCTAGTTTAAACATTACATTCAACATCACCAGTTACTCTCTCCTGAAACAAATAAAACGAAAACGGATGGAGTAGAGTGGTATTAATTTAATTAAGTGCACGCTGTCGGTTTCACAGAGAACAGTGAAATTAATTTAATTAAGTGTACTACACTGCCGGTACTACACTAAGTAAGCAAACTCTCGGATGCAATTGTCTCATGGAACAAAATGTAAATTTGTTGTCAAATTAATACCTTTATGAGGAACATCAAGTGTGAACGGATATATATAAAGGTAACCAAGAAAGTTTTGTCGCTTTTTAACCTATCACCTTCGAACATCGATATGTCACCTAAGACGTATCTGGAAGATCAAAAATAGTCCTCATCAGCATCGATGATCTTCTGCCAACGGTTTGGAAAGCCATGGATTCCATCACAGTAGAACTTGGTGGGCCGTGAAGCGAGGAAGGTATCAAGTGCATTTTGGACCTCTACTAGGGATTTGAACTGGCGTCCTTTAAGGTGATTGCACAAGGAATGGAACAGGTGATAATTGGACGGTGCAATCTCCGGGGAGTATGGTGGATGCAATCAATAGTCTTTCCCATCCAAGGCGTAGAATGGTTTTCCGGGTCATTCTAACTACGTGGGGCTCAGTGTTGTTCTGTAAGAGGAGGATCCCTTTGCGATTCAGAAGTGCTGGCTCCAGAGTTTCCAGTTTTGCTTGAACACGGCTCAACTGCCGACAGTACACAGCTGCATTGATGCTCTGACCAGCTGGTAGCAGTTCCCGATGCACGATGTCGCGAGCATTACACCAAATACACAGGAAGACCTTTTTTGGTGCATTGCTGGTTACGGCTATTTTCGAATCGGTTCATGGGATGCCAACCAATGATGGCGGCGCCGTGGAGCTTCGTACAGGACCCACTTCTCATCACATGTCAACACCTTGTCCAGAAATAGCGCTTTCCTCAGACGAGATAGCAAAGAAACATAGGTGTCTGCTCGCGTTGCCTTCTAGTCCGGAGTGAAATCATGTGGGACCCATCGACCCAACTTGTAGTGCTTCCCAAGTTGATGGAGGTGAGGCCGAATGGTTTCTCCACTCACACTGAATTGTAGTCCGAATTCCTCACAAGTCTAGCTAATGTTCGCTTCAATTGCTGTCTGAAGATCTTTATTTTGTACATGTCTTGATCTTCCGCCACGTGGTGCGTCTTCGGGTGTTTCATCACCGTCCACAGTCATTACCGATCTGTCGTCACTGCCAGCTTAGTGACGTCACCCTCACCAAAGGCCTGGCATATCTTTCGCCTCGCTGCAGCGGCGTTTGACCCCTGTTTGAACTCGTACAGCATACACGCCCCTATGACGCTGTGTGGGTATCCCATGTTCACTCTGTCCTTACGCAAATTCATGGTGTAAGTGAACTTCCGCAAGCAGGTAGTATGTTGGATATACCCACAGCAATTGCTTACTTTCACCTTATCTCTATTCACATTCAACTCACGGTGTGAGAGCCATTGTAAAACTCAAGGTTACTAGAAGGAAAGGTTGAGCTATAAGCACAGACGCTTCGCTCCTCGTTTTGCGTGACGTCACCAGCGAGGAGCAGCAAGTAGGTACAGAGGTGTACGAAGCAGTCAGAATGTCTTTTTTCTTTCTTTATGCATAACATTTTCGCTGTCACAACATTCTCCTTCACACAAACTACAAATAAACAAATAAATAAATAATAAATAAGCCAGCAATAAATAGAACATCTTCTTAACGCAATTTATATTATGGAAAATTAACGATGTACTTGTGTTGCATGATCATTTATTTATTTTTTGATGAGATAGATAATTGTTGAATTATAATTACATTTTAAATGTATTTATATCTGAAATGTTGCTGTGAATGTATTTAAGCAAAGTTGCAGATAAATATTTGTTTTACCAGAGTAATCTCTGAAATTTTCGGTGCCTGGAGTTAAAGTAATTGCGGAACCAATGATAAGGTTAGTTCCACACCCGGCATAAATAGATTACTTTGTGATTACTGATAAGAATATCTCAATAAATACTTAAAACCACGGATAATAATAATAATAATAATAATAATAATAATAATAATAATAATAATAGATCGTCGATGCATTCGATGCAAGCCCTTTGATACCTAGCGTTTTATTTTGTTCAATATACGGCACTCAGGCTTAAAGTTTAAAATTACCAATTCATATCTTCTCCACATGATTATTAAAACGGAACCCATCCGTGTTAAACGTCATCTCGACTATCCATCACAGATTATATTCAATGTAGCCATTGTTGACGCTATGATTGCACTTCGTGACATTAACAGTACACAGTCCGGAAAAATGTATTTGGTTTAGGCCCTATATCTAAATATTTGTATGGTAACTAGTGTTAACGAATCCAGACGAGACGAGAAATTAGGTTTTCTCGTGTTGTAGACTCAATTTTCGAAAAAAGCTTTTTTCTTCTCGCCTCGAAGTTTCCCTAGCCTCTTGTATAAATTTGTGTACAAAATTTGTCCTGACTTCCTAAAGTCACGAGAGATCCACGAAGGATGAGATATAACAACATTTATACCATATTTATTATTGGAGTATATTGTGTAATGACTTGTGTATCTTTGAATGCTCTTAATTGTGTTCTTACAATCACTTTATCAATTTATAGTTGTTTTTTTAAACGATGTACTATGCAACACTAAACCAGTATTTAAGGTTTAATACTTCGGTGAACTCGTGTTGCCAATGAGACTTGTGAAGTTTCTCATCTTGCCTCGAAAACTCCCATATTTTTAAATTTAAACGAATTTAAAAGATTCTTCTCATCTCGAATTGCAGACGAGGCGAATTATTTCTCGCCTCGGTCTCGTCTCGTGGACAACACTAATCTCAACAATGAATTAGAAATAGTTAACCTGCTAGTTTTCCTCAACGGTCAAACTCTTCCATTCTGTGGTGCAAGGCGTGGGGCAATCACCCCACCTGTTCTACCCACACGACGTCCCGGAGTTTTACTCTGATTTCTAACTCAAATAAACATCTAGAGGACCAATAAGCAGATAAAATATTGAAAAATAATTTTAAATTGTGAACTTCATGCATACATAGAAATTTATGAAAAAGAATAAGGAAAATAAACTTACTTTATTTTACTTTGAAATCGGGAAATCGGCTCCTCCTAGAAAATTTTCTTCGGGTGCCTGACTGAGGACCTTTGTCTTTTCTTCACTATTTTGGCATGGAGGGACTAAAACTATCAGTTGCGTATGAATAGAGCAAACCAAAGGTGTATACATGCATAAAGAAATCGATTGATTGTACAATTGATAATAATTTAAAACGACTTTTAACTCTAAAAGAAACCGATGAAATATAAGTGTCACTGTTAATATTAAACAAACTGAAAATAGTTTGAAAAGTGTATCGGTAAATATCGGTGTTTATTTGCCAATGCCGATACCGACACTCCCAAAAGTGGCTGATATTACCGATACCGATATATCGGTACAGCCCTAATTCTATAATGTGGAACACTTGGAGATGAAAGACAAATACACGTAAAAATACATATGTATACACGTACTCAAGTTCACACTATCTTGCAATATTGCATGTCTGTACAGCCAAGCCCACCTAAAGAAATCTTCCGAGATATAGACCTTTTCTCTATTAAATAATATTCGTCCACGTACACCACTAGAAAAGAAAGCAACATAATTCAACATAACAAAAACCCAAAATAAATAAAGAATTGTTTGTGGTCTTACTAGCAAATCTTCGCGCGCCAAGCAGACGACAAGCTCTAAGTTCCTCGCTGGTGACGTCACTGTGAAGAGAGCGTGAAAGTAGAGGTTCGGGACATAGGTTAAGAGCACCCCCTGGTAAAACTGACCTCCACAGAAAGCGACAGAACTTTCTTGGTTATCTTTCAAGAGTGAAAGGAAGTATGAAAAGTTCGTAAATGGCGATTCTCAGAATTCATGTTTCATGAGACTCATAACTTCAAGAAACATCATTAGTCATACAAATTTGCATGTTTTTACAATTTTTATACTAGAGCACGCCGTTACCAGAGATTGAAACTTTATGAGCTTCAGATTCTCACGTTACGTTTCTTTGCTTTCTTTCTTTGTTTTTTTTAATGTTATGTCACACACAGCGTTCACTGAACCGATTCATCTACTAGATTCATAGTCCTTCCAAGTGTTTATTCTGAGTTTGTCAAATTACTTTTAGGAGTGTAATGTTCTATTCCAGCTACGAGACTATGTGAGACATACGTTAGTGTTTAAAATGGGGTTAGAACTATTTATTTATTGGTTCAGGTACTCAGCGATTGAACTCGGGATCACGCGCATGAGAAGAACCTCTTTCATTCAATCACGAGGGAATACACTGAAGAGAAGTAGGGAGAAGTAGTCTACACAAATCTATCATGTAGTTGGCATGTTTACCACCAAAAATGTATATTTCTCCATCTGTCGAACTCTAACAGTTTTCTTCTAACTTGAACAATGTACTGTAATATTTACTCGTTGAAATATTGTATTTAATTTCACTTTGTTTCCCCAACGTTTGATAAAATACCTAAGAAAGTCTCCAATTTCTTTGTAGTCACTCCTGTACTGTCCATGATTCACATTAAATTATACAGTAATGAAATGTACTAACAAAATTAACGGACATGCCCATGTATCCGACATTTTGTTCTCGAGTTATGGCTGTTTTTTGCATTTTTCGGTTGATCAGAGCGCCAAAAGGAATCATATTTACCCCACGGTTGATCCTGTACGTTTTCTTATCTTAGCGTCAGGAATCACCTCCCAAATATTTACGACGCTATCTTGAAACATTCTGTATATACAGTATGGCCCAAAAGTAGGTATACACCGCTACATTTAACAAGTATAACATTCTAGCTTATAGGTTTATTTGCTTCGACTGTTCCGAGCTTAAGATATAAGTAGTGCTATCAACGGGTCGGGTTGAAGACCGACCCGACCCGACCCGTGACCGGAATTGACTGACCCGACCCGACACGACACGACTGACCCGAACCGTGATCCGACCTCATTGACCTGACCCGACAACCCGACCCGAGCTGACCCGACTGACCCGACCCGAATAACCCAACCCGAGCTGACCCGACTGACCCAACCCGACCCGTAACCCGACCCGTGCTGACCCCATCCGAGTCGGGTCGGGTCGGGTCACGGGTCGGGTCGGATCAACCCGATCCGTGTGAAAGCACTATGGTCACGACACTGGGTGAACGCCAAAATGCACTCCCATTGGGAATTAAACCCGGACCACGTGTACCGAAGTCTTATACGTTAACCACTAGCTAGATCGAGGGGGGGGGGGTGAGGTGAGGTGATTTTGAGTTTTACGTCCCGTTCAGCAGCGAGGCTATATGAGACGTGGGCCTACTGAGTAACGTGGAATCCGAACCACATGAGCTCCCGCCGGGAATCGAACCCGGGTCTCCCACGCCAAAGACGCGTACGCTAACCGCTTAGCCACGAAGGAGCTCTAGATCGAGCGGGGGATTTGTATATGCATCTTAATGAATATTTCGCACTTTTGAGGTTTGGTTATTTCTTTTTATAACTGATACCAATGCCTGACGTGGGAGAAGTTTATTTTTTTTTTCTTGCTTTAGTTCTATGTGACGAAATTTTTATTCAAGGTCAGTGTTCTCACCTGCTTGGACGGCAGGGGGTCTTCTCGGAAGGCAATAGCAAGAGTCTCTTGGCGGAGACAAAAGGAAATCGTTTAACTACAATGATAAGGGTTAAGGAAACAGGAGAACACCTGTGATTTTTTCCAACCCTTCAACTTTCATTCCAAAATAGGTTCTTATGATTCCGGGACCCGTGCCACTTTGATTTTTCTTTCTTGGTAATTAAAACGTATTTTATAGTATATATAGTTGCACGTAAGAAGATACATAATATGAATTTTGCAATTTAAAATTTAAAAATACAGTATGATATTTAATTACAAAGAACTAATTTTATTTCATCACTTTTAGCCCAACAAATGAAATTCAAACAATTCGCTCCCTGGGTCTTGGTCATCAATACTTCGTCTTATTCTTTGTCTTGCAGTCAAGTCTTGGTCCTGCATTTTGTAGTTTTGGTGGTCTTTCATGCTATACAAGAACCAAGAATGCTCGCCTCATCGGTACAAATGAAGACCAAGTGTGATTTTGATTATGGTCATCGGCGCAAATCTATCTCCAAGATTGAGGGGACGGGTAAGACCGTTTCCATATTATATATATAAGCGATGTTCAAAATATTTATGAAGTTGAATAACAATGCTGTGAAGGATCAGAGGAGCAGAATTGTCTTCAGTGGCGTATTTAGGGGGCAATCGGACTCAAGCTCCCCCCGAAATAAATTTGTTAGTTTTTCGCATTCCACGTACAACAATGATCCTTGTTACCATTTCTAAGAATGTCATTGACTTTCAATTTTCTTATGCTCTTTGTTCAGAAATAATACTGTATTTGTCAAATTTCATTCAATGTAAGAACTGCATCCTTTTGTTCTTTCTTTCGTCCTTTCTACTTTTCTGTTTCTTTTTCTTGATGTTACTTTCTTTCATTTCGCTATCATACATTATCGACCGTTGTCAGTTGTGATTCAAGTCGGCCGTCATCAGTAACACCAAAACTAAGAAGAGTTGATAAGCGAAACTGGTGTTCCACACCAACTTGCACGGATATCAACATGACAGGACTTTAGTTATAACAAAAGAAAAATTATATCGTTTGGTTATTTTGAAAAGAAGGAAACGTTTGAATTAAAGAAAATCAAAACTGTGGAATAATTAGCCCGGGAAATTAGGAAGGCCAAGAGGATGCTTCCTTTTTCTTGTATGAATAGAATAAAGGGTTAGATTCACTCCTAAATTTTTGTCGGTCTGCAATTCTTGCCATTATAACTTCAATTTATGCATAAACTAAAATATATTTAATTCTCAAACTCAGGTGGGCAATTGCCCACTTCCTTCCTTGTGTTGGCATAGCTCCTCGAAACAAAATCCTAAATACGCCATTGGTTTGTCTTCAACATTGGGAGGTGGGCAGATTTGAGGCTTATTCTAGAGAAGGGAGAAGAAACTCATATTACGGTAGATGAATCTGATTTTTGAGGTGAACCTGTTGTAGAGTATATTATATATTAGGCGATGTAGAGTACATATCAGTATTACAAATCACTGCCGTGAACACATTCTGAAATCTGAATACACATATTTATAATTGGTATGTTTCTAATTAGGCATCCACAAAGATCAACGTTAATTTTTTTTATAATAATATAAATAATGACTTCCCCAAAACTATGAAGAAGGAATATCAATTATGTTTGACGCAACAACACTCTTATTTGAGCAAAATGATGATTATCTCAATAGTATTACAGGAATCGTTACAGAAATCTGACGCATGTCATATACTCTTTAGTTAACAGATATAACCTTAAGATTATGGAGAAAAATATTGCAGCAATGAATTCTTTTCTTTGCTTACGAAACATCCTCCCTCAAAAGAAAAATTGGGACACGCGGAAAGTACGTAGGAACAAACCATGGTTCGAAATATCAGAGAAGAGAAAACAGGCAAAATTACGTTGGCTACAAAATCCGAATGAAATAACTACACAAAATTTCGTTGATATCAGGCGGGAAACTTCCAAAACTTTTAGAACAAAGAAACGAGATTTTTTGAAAGCTAAACTTAAGGAACTTGAAGATAATAATAAAAATAAAAACATTCGGGGCATGTATAAAAGGATCAATGAATTTGAGAAAGGCTATCAACCTCGTGCTTATATTAACAAAAGCTCATGAAACAGTTCTCACTGATACAGATAGCATTTTAAATAGATGGAAAGATTTCTTTGACGATTTGCTTAACACGCAGCCAAAAACTAATGTGCGTGGAGAAAGGAAGATACACACCGCAGAACCATATATTCCAGAACCCAATCGAATAGAAGTAAAAATCGCTATAAAGAAATTAAAGAAACACAAATCTCGGGTGTAAACGAAATTCCAGCTGAGTTAGTTTTAGCTGGAGGCAAAAAATTGTGGAACAAGATACACAAACTCATTCTCCTTATCTACAACAACGAAGAATTGCCACAAGAGTGGGAAGAATCAATCATTGTTCCAATCCACAAGAAAGGCGACAAAACTGACTGTAATAATTATCGAAGCATCTCTCTTCTGTTAACATCCTATAAAATCCTTTCAAACATTGTATTAGCAAGATTGACCCGATACGCAGATGAAATTATTGGAGATTATCAGTGCGGATTTAGACGAAATCGATTAACTATCGACCAAATATTTACCATTCGCCAAATACTCGAAAAGAAGTGGGAATACAATACCCCGGTACATCAACTATTTATTGATTTTAGAAAGGCTTACGACTTGGTTAGGAGATAAACATTATACAACGTTCTTACAGAACTTGGAATACCGAGAAAGCTAATTAGATTAATTAAGGTATGTTAAAATGAATCCCAAAGTAAAGTCCGGGTAGGAAAATTTTTGGCCAGGAGGTTTCACGTTCAGAATGGCCTGAAACAGGAAGATGCGTTGTCGCCATTATTATTCAACTTTGTCCTGGAATACGCTATAAGGAAAATCAAAGATAGCAAAGAGGGGCTAGATTTGAACGGTGTTCAACAGGTTATGCGTACGCTGATTATGTAAATTTAATAGGAGATGATAGGAGAACAATAGAAAGAAATGCAGAGGTCTTATTAAATAAACGCTTGCAGGGACATGGGTTTAGAAGTATATGCAGAGAAAATTAAATACATGGAAATGCGTCGAGACCGTAATACGGCACGTTATGAATGCGTTAAAATATTAAATAATACTTTTGATAAAGTGGATACTTTAAAGTATCTACGATCAATATTAACAAAGGAAAATCTTATTCACGAAGAAATTAAATGTCGACTAAAAACAGGGAATTCGTGTTATTATTCAGTTCAAAATCTCTTGTTGTCGCGAATTCTGTCGAGGAATTTGAAGCTTAAAATATATAAAACGATAATCATTCCTGTTGTTCTGTATGGTTTCGAAACAAGGTCGCTTACTCTCAGGGAGGAACATAGATTGAAAGTATTTGAGAACAAGATCCTGAGACGAATATTCGGACCCAAGGTGAACAGGAATGGGGAATGGCGGAAACTTCATAACGAGGGACTACATAAATTATACGGCTTACCAAACATTGTTAGGGTCATCAAGTCTAGGAGGCTTAGGTGGGCAGGACACATATGGCCAGGATGAAAGAAAGTAGGAACGCTTTCAAAGTGTTAACGGTAAGACCAATCGGAAAACGAACATTAGGAAGACCTAGGTGCAGATGGGAAAACAATATTAAGGTGGATCTCGCAAAAATAGGAATACAAAGTAGAAACTGGATCCAGTTGGCTAAGGATAGAAGTCAGTGGAGAGCTTTTGTGAACGCGGCATTGAATCTTCGGGTTGCTTACGAAGCATGAGTAGATGCCTAGGCTGATTTATACTACAAATAGATGAAATGCGCATTTACTGAAAAAATGAGTTCTACTGACATTGGATAGTCTATATACTTCTCGTGTGCTAGGGCCTAGGTGAGAGGAGGAGATAAGATTTCACATCCAGGTTACGTCACGCACATTCGCACGCCTTCATTTTCATTAAAAATGGAAAAGCCAAGAGAAACCAATTTCATATCACTTTCCTTTGTGACAGTCGAACACAAATCATCACACTTATTTGCAAAAAGCACTTTTCAAATTGGATTATTGGGAGAGCCTCCAGTTCCAATGTTGGGGGGACATGTCTCCCCATTTCCCCGGGATTTGTGCCCTTAACTACAGCTGAAACAAATTTCCAGCATGAGGAGAGGGGCATATCCTCCTCTGGCATTTATTGCAAATGGTGCCCAAGTAGCGGAAGTGGAATTAATACATATTGATGAGACTACTAAACGCACTACTGCTCGAAGTACAGGTTGAAGTACTATAGAATAAGACTCTTATTTAAAAAATGGAAAAGCCAGGATAAATCAATTTACATTCCTTTATGACGGTCGGACACAAATCATCACACTTATCCCAAAAAGCACTTTTCACGTCAGATTATTGGGGGGGACAGTCCCCACAAGGTCCAAGATTGGGGGGCATGTCCCCCTCGTCCCCCCGGGATTTGCGCCAGTGATTATGGTCTTTCATACTATACGGAAAGCAAGAAAATATACTCATCGCTACTTGGTGATCACCAAAACAAGGCCAAGAGCAAGATTGCTATGCAATTCGTCTTGCATATCCAATCTTTATCTTGTTCTTGTATCGATGTTCTTGGGCTTGGTGAAATAAAATGAAATATTCAGTTTAAGGTCCCTCGATTCTGCACCGAGGCTAAGGGATACGGTGACCATGAGAAATGAATGAAGTGGTGGGATGAAGAAAGTGCGAGGAAACAGAACCCCGAGAAAACCCACTACACGGCGTTTCTCCACCACAAAGCCTACTTAGCACAAGCTGGGATCGAACCATGGACACCATGCATCAGAGATGAATTCTCTACCACTGAGCCACCGCAGCCCTGCTTGGGCTTGGTCGTCCATATCTAATCTTTCTTTTAGCCTTGCTTAAACAATTTCTAGTCTTGTTCTAAATCCAGACTCCATATTGGCGTAGATATTAATATTACAGTCAATTGGTAAAATCAATCTTCCACATTTACAAATTAAAGTACACACAAGTACAAAAATAAGCATTTACTATAAAAACACTAACTGCAAGTGTTCAAAATAGATTTATGGCATCTATAAAATCAATTGAAAATTACTATTTTTAATTAGGCAGCTAGTGAAAAACAGCAGCTTTCGACTCCAGCTGAGTTTAAGCTCAACCTAAACTCAGTTGACCAAAGTGAGCTGACCCGACCCGACAACCCGACCCGAGCTGACCGATTGACCCGACCCGATAACCCGACCCGAGCTGACCCAATTGGCCCTACCCGACAACCCGACCCGAGCTGACCCGATTGACCCGACCCGAGTAGCCTGACCCGACAACCCGACCCGAGCTGACCCGACAACCCGACCCGAGTTGACCTGACCCGACCCGACCCGTTTGAGAGCACTAGATATAAGTAAAACGACATTAAGAACAAATAATAAAGAAACTAAGTCTACCTGATGGATAACAATAAGAAAAGATTTAAAAAGCAATGCGTTGATCAGTACGGGACTGTATACCTACTTTTGGACCACCCTGTATAATAGTCATCTGTTTTCTGTATGGGTAGGAATGGAGTGATTTACGACAGAATAGTGTGTTGTCATAGTGAAAACTTCTTACAGAAAGGAGATAAATATTGTGCAGAAACTACTCGCAAACTGCATTGAACCCATGCGCTATTCCACACTCCGTGACTACCAACCACGAAAAGAACAAATAAAAAGTGCTGCCAACTAACGAGAACAGAAATGGCGGGCATTTCAAAAGTTGCGTCCTTTATGAAACATCCTTTATATAAACTCAGGTTGCAATTACAACCTGTCCACCTAATTTTCGCTTCTGTTTCGACCCTCTAAAATTTAAATGGCGCATTTAGGGTCAACCATTGCTTAATTTTGTCAGTGTCGGATCCAATAAAGTTTGAACAAAATTTTCTCAGATGGGCCTTACGAAGTGCATTGTTTGAGAAACACTGAACGATACCCTCTTTGACAGATCTGGAAATTCATTGTACACGATCATTGAAATATTGAATGGCATTTTATAATATCTAATGCTTGTAAAATACCGGTACTAAATTGTTAATGTCGACTCACACTTCACTTTGTGTATTTAAGAACATTGTTAAGGTTCAAAAAAAGTCTGATGATTAGACATCTTTACCAATTGAATCATCTCTTCATGTTGGAGAAAACAGTATGGCTGAGTGTTAATCCCCATGCGTAGTTTCTGAGGAAAGCGTTTTCATTTGTAAATTCCTCGCAAAAAAAAAAAAAAAAAAATTCTGTAAGATAGTATTAAAACAAAAGTCACTCTGATGCACACCCTAATGGAGCTTTTCATTATGAGATTAGCATACTGAGAAAAATCCGTTGTCCGGACAGTGGTATATTGTAAAGATATAATGTATCATTATGTTTACTACAGAAATCAGTACAGAGCCTACGTTATTCATATCCTATATGTGTGCTGCCTTTAGATGTTACATCATGCCGTTGCAGGATGTCTTTCGGATATTAAATACGTATATGTATCTTACATATGTCAGCTATATGTTGTATACGTCCATCTGTATGTGAGATGATGACCGTCTATATACAGTTTTTTCGTTCGTACGGAAAGTACGCATATTCGGAACACTTATACGGGAAATACGTATAAAATATTCTACTTCAGTTCTACGTTTTGCTGTACATTAACTCCAAAAAACCATAGGATTTACGCATGTAACCTACGTTTTTATGTACGCCACATACGTTTTCCTCGGTGCACAACGGCAGAGTACAGAGTGTTAATAATGAGATACGAGCCTCAAACTAACATTAAATTTTCTACTTGATTTGATTTGAAGTTTAGCGTCCCTTTCAGCAGCAAGACTCAATGAGACGATGACCTACAGCTTAACGTGGGATCCGAAACACATCAGAGTAGTACGGGCCCCACTTTGCCTCACTTTGGACTTTGACCCCGACCTTTGTGACGTCATAGGTCAAAGGTCAATGACCTTGGCCCGGGGTCAATGACCTAGGGGTACCTAGGACCACCCCCTCTAAATTTTGGCAGGGGTACCATGGCCCACCCCCTAAATTTTGGCAGGGGTACCTAGGACCACCCCCCCTTAAATTTTGGAAATTGCCAAATTTAAAAATTTGGTATGGTAGCCTAGGACCATAGTATGTACCTCTATCAGTATTGGGTGTCTATGTCGTTCCCTTTCATGGGTAAAAAATTGCCAAAATTCAAATTTCGGGGGTTTTTGACCTAATTTATCCCCTTGGATGAGGTGTTATTACCCTATATAGTTATATGGGCGTATACAGGGGTCCATTACCTTTCATAAGACATGGGTATATTAATGCACCCGTTGAAAAATTTGGGAGGGGTACCTTGGCCCACCCCTTCAATTTTGGAAATTGCCCAATTTCAACATTGGGTATTATAGTACAGGATCCTAACATGTATTATGATAAATTTGGGTGGTCCACCTCGTTTCCTTTTAGGGGTACAAAATTGTCAAAATATAAACGTAAGCAATACGTTGTACCACGTGTTTGGTTTTTGGCTCAATTTATCCCCTTTGATGAGATGTTATTACCTTATATGGTTATATGGTCATGTATAGGGGTCCATTACCTTTCATAAGACATGGGTATATTAATGCACCCCGGGAGGGGTACCATGGCCCACCCCTTAAATTTTGGAAATTGCCAATTTCAACATTGGGTATTATAGTATTGGACCCTAACATGTATTATGATAAATTTGGGTGGTCCACCTCGTTCCCTTTTAGGGGTACAAAATTGCCAAATTTTAGTACAACCACATGTTTGGTTTTTTTGGCTCATTTTATTCCCTTGGATGAGGTCCTATTACCTTATATGGTTATATGGTCATGTATAGGGGTCCATTATCTATTATAAGACATGGGTACATTGGTGCACCCCGGGAGGGTACCTTGGCCCATCCCTTAAATTTTGGAAATTGCTCAATTTAAACATTTGGTATTATAGTACAGGTCCTCAATATGTATCATGATAAATTTGGATGGTCTACATCGTTCCCTTTTAGGGGTACAAAAATTGCCAAAATATAAACGTTGTACCACGTGTTTGTTTTTTTGGTCCATTTTATCCCCTTTGATGAGATTCTATGATTACAGGGGTTCATTTCTTATCATAAGATATGGGCACCCTTCTTAAATTTTGGCAATGGGGGTCCACTGAAATTGTCCAATTGAAGCATAGTACAGGACCTCAATATGTTTCGGTGGTCCTATTACCAAATTTGTTTAGTACAACCACGTGTTCGGTTACTGACTCAATTAAGGTTATAAGGTATGGATGGGTATCCCCTTTCAATTTGGTAGGACCCTTCGGGTGTAGTACAGTCACGTGATCGATGATTTGGTTTTGATGCGCGACGAGGTCCCTGGTCAATGTTCTCTAGGAATTAGGCGGAAACTTTGAAGAAGATTCTTGGCATTTAAAACTTTTTTTTCAACTTTTCAAACTAATAAAATCAAAACAAAAATTGAAACGAAAACTTTTAAACAAAAATCTTGAAACTAAAAATTTTTTCAAAACAAAAATTTGAAACGAAAAATTTAAAACAAAAATTTCGAAACAAAAATTTTCAACAAAAAATTTGAAACGAAAAATTTTCAAACAAAAAATTTTGAAACAATAAATTTACAAACAAAAAAAAATTTTGAAACGAAAAAAATTTTTAAACAAAATTTGAAACAAAAATTTTGAAACAAAAAAAATTTTTAAACAAAATTTTTGAAACAAAAATTACAAAACAAATTTCAAACGAAAAATTTTCAAATAGAATTTAAATCAAACAGTGATCAGCTTTCACGGTTAACCGTTAAACTTTATCCGGTTTTTAACTATTCGATTAACAAATAAACGGTTTTCAACTATTCGATTAACAAATAAACGGTTTTCAACTATTCGATAAACACATGAACGGATTTTTCCTTTTTCACACCAGTGAGTGCAAGAATTGTTGTACTCGCTTTAAATACGCATCATTTTTGAAACAAGGTGTTAGTGTTCATCATGGATACACAGTGGAAACATCCATTTACCTGTATTCTCGCAGGGCCTAGTGGGTGTGGAAAAACGTATTTTGTGAAGCGATTACTGTCACATCTCCCAACCATGATCAATGCAAAATTTCGTAAGATATACTGGTATTATGCAGAATGGCAAGACGTGTATTCAACAATGCCAGTTCCAGTAGAATTTCACGAAGGACTTCCACGAATGAAAGATTTTCAGCCTCAAGATGGACCACATTTGATTATTATTGATGACCATATGCGAGAAGTGAATAGTGATATTGTTGATATGTTCACAAAAGGATCACATCATCGAAATATTAGTGTGATTTTTATAACACAAAATGTATTTCATCAAAGTAAAGCAAATAGAAATATGAGTTTAAATTGTTCGTATTTGGTGTTGTTTAAAAATCCACGTGACAAGTCACAAATCAAGCATATGAGTTATCAAATCATGCCTGAGCATCCACTGTTTCTACAAGAAAGTTATGCAGACGCAACAAGAAATCCACATGGCTATTTACTGATGGATCTTAAACAAGATACACCCGATGAAATGCGATTTCGTACAAATATTTTTCCCGACGATTTGCATCATTATGTTTACGTACCAACAAAACATGTTTAAATTATTGTGCATGTGAAAAGAATGACTTAGTCTGTCACGATGTCTCCTACAGTGAAACACGCTGATCTGCTACGTGCTCTGCACAAAGCTAAACCAAGATTGCGTAAAGCTATTATTGCCAATGCAGACGCTTCATTAATTCATAGTATTAATGTTGTTATAATGTCTTAAAAGGCAATGTTCCACTGACAAGTGCGCAGAAGTCAAGATTAAAGCGTTACAAGAACACGCTCCGCTATCTCGTAGACAATACAAAATCATTGGATAAAAAGAAGAAACATTTAGCCGTACAACAAGGAGGATTCTTACCTGCATTACTTGCACCTATTGTAGGAAGTGTGTTATCCAGTATTTTGTTTAAACAATAAACTTCATGGAACATAGCAAGAAGATGGTTTTAGTGCCACCAGAAATGCTTCAACGAATGCATGCATCATCATCCCGTGTGAGTGAAAATCGAGAATCTAATCTCGATCGTGAAATGCAATCTATATTGAATACATCGTATCCAAGTGATGAAGAAAAATGGAATCAGTACAATAGAATATTACAGAAATATCTTTATGTGATACGTAAACAAGAAGAACCAATACCACTTACAATTACATCAATGAAACCTGATGGTGACGTCCCGAATGTTGACGATAGCACGAAACAAGAAATTTTAGCCGCAATACCACAAATGTATCGTAAGAAAGCCGAACTACTATTCCGTCGCTTAAAACAAGATGACGCAATTACGTGGGATCATAAAGGAACAGTGTACATCAACGACAATAAACTACATGGATCCAATATTGTAGATTTAATGTGCGATGTGACACGACCGAGGAAACATTCTAATCCTCAAGGCTGGGAATTGTTTTGCAACTACCTTGCATCGTCAAACACACCTCAAGAATTGATTGGTAATCCACGAAGATTAAACTATATTGTCAAGAATAATAGTACAACAGCATCTGAAGGATCTGCACCACCAAAACCGGCACCTGAATTATTTTCTTCCGGAGAAGAAGAAGAAGAAGAAGACGATGATGATGTTTTAGAAGTCCGACCAAAAAGAAAACGTATCATTCCACAATGGTCAACGTACAAACCATGAACAAAAAGTTGAAATCCATTTATTACAATCCAGCACATCCTGCATCGTTTTCTACTGCAAAGAAATTATGGCAAGCCACAGGAAAATCTATACCTCTAGCCAAAATAAAACTTTGGTTAAACAAACAACCTACCTACACGTTACATCGTCCTGTACGTCGTCGTTTCCGTAGAGATTTTTATCTTGTCAACAATATTGATGATCAATGGGAATGTGATTTAAATGATTTACAATCCCTTCAAAACTATAATGACAATTACCGCTATATTCTTACAGTGATTGATGTGTTTAGTCGGTACGGGTGGGCTGTACCACTAAAATCAAAAAGTGCCGAGGATATAGTGAATGCATTTGAAATGATTTTCCAGGAGAGGAAACCAATTGTACTACGTAGTGATCAAGGAACTGAATTTACCAACAAGACAGTACAAAAGTTTCTCAGAAAACACAACGTGCAACATGTTACAACAAAGGATCCAGATATTAAAGCCAGCATCGCAGAAAGATTTAATCAGACATTGAAACATCGTATGTGGAAATACTTTACCAAATATCAAACATACAATTACATCAAAGTATTGCCTTTACTTGTAAAAGCATACAATGAAAGTCGGCATTCCAGTATTAAAATGGCACCTGCAAACGTTTCTCAGGACAATTTACTGGAGGTGTGGCATAACTTATACGACAAAAAGCTACAACGTTCAAAACAAGATACGGATTTATCTGTTGGTGATACTGTTCGTATAAGTAAAACAAAACGTATCTTTGACAAGGGTTACCTCGAGAACTGGACTTGGGAAATATTCAGAGTAAAAGCCATTGTACCAAGAAACCCACCAGTGTATCGACTAGAGGATTTAAATCATCAACTTATCGATGGTGTTTTCTACAGAGAAGAATTACAACCAGTGCCGCTCCCTTCGACGTTCCTCATCGATAAAATATTACGTACAAGAACAAAAGGTCGCAGAAAGGAGTATCTCGTCCAGTGGAAAGGATATCCTTCCTCATTCAATTCGTGGATCCCTGCAACTTCATTGAAGAAGAAGAAGAAGAATGGAACCTGATCAAGATTTTTACGTTACACTTCCCAGTAATAGTTCCATGGATTATTTTCCAGAAAATACATTGACTTCATATATTACGAAATTACAACGACGTGTAGAGTTTCGCCAGAAATGGGATGTGGCAATTGTAGAGATTCATTATCCACATTCTTTGCTGAACATTAACAGTAAAAACAATAAAATATATTACAAATCATCAAGTAGTAATGATCAGGAACCGTGGAAGGTTGTAACGATCCCTGTACGCTATTATAACAATATACGGGATCTTATTCATGCAATTAATATACATCATAAAGAAACCAATTTATTTATATCTCATGACGCAACTAATAATATATGCCTCATAAGACATCCCAAAAAGGAAATCCATACTTCTGTACAATTGTCACCAAGTGTTAGTTTAATGCTTGGATTTGACCCGAAAAGTGATTTAAAAGATATGGAAAAGGGACAATATACACCGGATGTACGATTAGGCTTACCATCACAAATGTACGTCTATTGTGACATTATTGAATCTGTCATTGTTGGAGATACAATGGTACCCTTGCTACGAATTGTCAACATGGATCCTGTGAATCATACTTTTGGAAGTCATGCAGTACAAATCTTTAATCCTGCACATTATGTTCCGGTGGAAAAAATGAATTTTGAGCAAATACAAATCGATATAAGGGATAGCACAGGTCATCCTATGCCATTCACCTTTGGAACGGTGTGTACAAAACTACATTTCCGTCGTCGTCGTCATGACTGATCCGTATTTGCAATACTACCAAAAACAAGCGTTATCCGGTATCGGCAACGTCTATGTGGGAAGTCCCTATCAAGCAGGACATGGCATTGGAAGTTTCCTTGGTGGCTTATTTCGTTCAGTGTTACCACTTGTGAAGCAAGGCGCTAAAACTGTGGGAAAAGAATTATTAAAATCAGGTGCCAATATGATTAATGATGTTGTGATCTCGAATCAACCGCTGGAAGAATCGTTTCATCAACGGATGCAAGAGGCAAAAACGAATTTACAAGAAAAAGCTAAAAACAAGTTGAAAACTATGCTGGGAAGTGGATATCATAAACGAAAATGGGATGACTGCTCTCAGTTTGAGGTTGACCTTCCAACGATCAACAACACCATCAATCCTACAAAGAGACATAAATTATCACATAAGAAGAACAAGAGATCATTGGCATCGTCACCAGATATTTTTGATTAATTCAACGATGGCTTTCTTACATCATCAATCCTGTGAATGTGTAAAAAGTGAATTGGACATTTTTTCAACGTTGCCCACGCAAACCAGTGTTCTGGACAATCGTATTATTGGCTACAAACCAATTAGTTCAATAGCTGAAAATTCACCAATAGAATTTGTAGTGAGTGGTAGCAGTGATGAATATATTGATTTACCACAAACCTTATTATACATCCAAGCACAAATTGTGAAACCAGATGGTTCCTCCTTCACCGAAACGGATAAAGCAATTGCACCTGTCAATGATTTTCTAAATGCTATGTTTAGTGAAGTACAAATCTACTTGAACAATAAACTGATTTCATTTCCGTCACATAATCATCCATATCGTTCGTACCTGGAAAAACTACTCAATTATAGTGATGGAGCTAAAAATACACATTTACAAACAGCAATGTGGTTTCAAGATACGGCTGGTCATATGAACGCAACCACAAGTGAGAACAAAGGATTTCAACAACGCTATGAACTGACAAAACAAAGTATGAAATTCGATATGATTGGACATCTTCATTGTGACATTTTTAATCAAGATAAATTTTTAATTCATGGAGTGGAATTACGTGTGAAACTTATTCCTGCAAAGCCAAACTTTTGTCTCATGGCCGGTGAAAGTGGTGTCAGTGCAAAAATCAATATTCTAGATGCATCGTTACAGGTGAAAAAAGTCAGCATCAGCCCTAGTGTCAAATTGGCACACAATAAAATTTTACAATCTACACCGGCAAAGTATCCTCTGACAAGAGTTCAAATGAAATCATTTACCATCCCGAAGGATATACAATCCAAAACTATTGATAACCTGTTTATGGGAACATTGCCAAATCGTATTATTGTAGGATTTACATCGAATGAAGCATCCAGTGGAACTATTACCACCAATCCATTTGAATTTCAACATCTAAACATTAATTTCTTTACACTGTACGTGGATGGAAAAGCTGTACCTTCAAAACCATTGCAACCCAACTTTGAAGAAAATCTCTACATTTCATCGTACCACACATTGTTCTCAGGCTCTGGCATACATTTTACCAATACTGGAAATACAATTTCAAGAGCCGACTACAAGAATGGATATACACTGTTTGTATTTGACCTAACTCCCGATTCTTCTGCTGGAGATTGTCACTATTGGAATTTACAACGACATGGAGCCATCCGATTGGAAGTTCATTTCCAAGAGAAATTAGCAGCACCTGCAAACTGTATTGTGTATGGAGAGTTTTCCTCACTCCTAGAGATAGACCACCAGCGCAACATTATCCTGGACTTTTAAATTACAAGGTACGTATACGTTATGTATCATTTCCATTCACGATGTTGAATACATTACAATTAGCTAGTGCTTTACACGGTAGTCCATTATTCAGAAATCATTTTACCGGGGTATTTGCAAGCGATGAGTTGCCCTCACGGATTTCTCTTCCTCTGGCAATCATTGTAAATACAGATCCATCCACAAAACTAGGAAGTCATTGGATTGCAATTTATATTGATCATCGCGGTGTTGGAGAATATTTTGACAGCTATGGCCTTCCTCCTTATGTACCACAACATGTTGCATTCTTAAAACTTCATTGTATATACTATAAATATAATAATAGCCAAATGCAAAGTCTTGGTTCATCCGTATGTGGCTATTATGCTTATTTTTATTTGTGCTGTAAAGCCCAAGGAAAATCTCTGCGTGAAATTCAATACTTGTACACAACAGTACCCACGGTTAATGATCGTAGACTGCTGCAATATACCTTCCAGGTAATTTTATCATATTTATCATTGTAAGTGTATTTGTTTAATCATCATCTATTTCTATACTAATCATCTTTTTCCTCGTTCTTTTTTACAGAATTCACAATACGAAGCTTTGCAAACGGGTGCTATGCTGCAAAACATGGAAACAAATCATTACAATCAAGAAGAGGAGGCGGTCTAATGAAGAAACCCAGCTCAATATACAAACATTGTCAATAAGAAAGAAAAAGAAGAAACCAGAAAAATGAATAAAATACAATTTATGCTTATTTATGTGTTTTTATTGTCCATTCCATATACAACGTTATCAGATTCTCCTAAAGAACTGTGCGATATAAGACGAGAACCCTGTGCAAAGTCTCCACCTAATTCCTAGAGAACATTGACCAGGGACCTCGTCGCGCATTAAACCAAATCATTGATCACGTGACCGTACTACACCCGAAGGGTACTACCAAATTGAAAGGAGATACCCATCCATACCTTATAACCTTAATTGAGTCAGTAACCGAACACGTGGTTGTACTTAAAAATTTGAAAATAGGACCACCGAAACATATTGAGGTCCTGTACTATGCTTCAATTGGACAATTTCAGTGGACCCCCATTGCCAAAATTTAAGAAGGGTGCCCATGTCTTATAATAAGAAATGAACCCCTGTAATCATAGGATCTCATCAAAGGGGATAAAATGGACCAAAAAAACAAACACGTGGTACAACGTTTATATTTTGGCAATTTTTGTACCCCTAAAAGGGAACGATGTAGACCATCCAAATTTATCATGATACATATTGAGGACCTGTACTATAATACCAAATGTTTAAATTGAGCAATTTCCAAAATTTAAGGGATGGGCCAAGGTACCCCTCCCGGGGTGCACCAATGTACCCATGTCTTATAATAGATAATGGACCCCTATACATGACCATATAACCATATAAGGTAATAGGACCTCATCCAAGGGAATAAAATGAGCCAAAAAAACCAAACATGTGGTTGTACTAAAATTTGGCAATTTTGTACCCCTAAAAGGGAACGAGGTGGACCACCCAAATTTATCATAATACATGTTAGGGTCCAATACTATAATACCCAATGTTGAAATTGGGCAATTTCCAAAATTTAAGGGGTGGGCCATGGTACCCCTCCCGGGGTGCATTAATATACCCATGTCTTATGAAAGGTAATGGACCCCTATACATGACCATATAACCATATAAGGTAATAACATCTCATCAAAGGGGATAAATTGAGCCAAAAACCAAACACGTGGTACAACGTATTGCTTACGTTTATATTTTGACAATTTTGTACCCCTAAAAGGAAACGAGGTGGACCACCCAAATTTATCATAATACATGTTAGGATCCTGTACTATAATACCCAATGTTGAAATTGGGCAATTTCCAAAATTGAAGGGGTGGGCCAAGGTACCCCTCCCAAATTTTTCAACGGGTGCATTAATATACCCATGTCTTATGAAAGGTAATGGACCCCTGTATACGCCCATATAACTATATAGGGTAATAACACCTCATCCAAGGGGATAAATTAGGTCAAAAACCCCCGAAATTTGAATTTTGGCAATTTTTTACCCATGAAAGGGAACGACATAGACACCCAATACTGATAGAGGTACATACTATGGTCCTAGGCTACCATACCAAATTTTTAAATTTGGCAATTTCCAAAATTTAAGGGGGGTGGTCCTAGGTACCCCTGCCAAAATTTAGGGGGTGGGCCATGGTACCCCTGCCAAAATTTAGAGGGGGTGGTCCTAGGTACCCCTAGGTCATTGACCCCGGGCCAAGGTCATTGACCTTTGACCTATGACGTCACAAAGGTCGGGGTCAAAGTCCAAAGTGAGGCAAAGTGGGGCCCATACTACTATCAGCTTCGGCCGGAAATCGAGTCCTTGCCAATGGCACGTACGCTAACCGCTTAAACGAGGGAGCTCTTGTTGTTAAAAGATAAGACAGCTATTAAGTCTTATAGAACATCGAACTACACTATAAACAAATTACGATACTTGAGGGTACATTGGGGCCATGGTGGCTCAGTGGAAGAGCGTTCACTGCTGGTGCATGAGGTCCTTTGGTTCGATCCCAAGTTTCGCAAGTGAACTTTATGGTGGACAAACACCTTGTGCATCGGTTTCCTCGGCATTCTCTTGTTTCATTCCACTTTCTTCACTCCAACATTTCATTCATTTCCCATCATCACTGCCTCCCTTAGATTATCAGAGGTAGATTATCATGCGTCGTTTTCGAAAAAATCGAAAACTTAAGGCGCTAAGAAGTATGTCGTTCGTTATCATTAGTAATTCCCATAGATCTTATACTCTGCTTAGTCAATTAATAAGTAAACAATCTGATAGTAAGCAGATTGTTTACTTATATATGTACTGTATATCGTAAAAAAAAAACTAGTATGCTGTTAAGTTGCAGATTGTTCTTTTTAATTTTTTTTATTTGTCTTCTAAAGTTGACACAGGCAATCCTAACAATGGGACTTATACTGCAAGTAAAATTCTGATATTAACATCCAGGCACGCACACAGAAATTTCTGTTCGGAGGGACCCATGCCTTTGGACAAGGTGCGTTCAACACTACAAGCCAATACGTCTATTAATTACTGAACGTGTGTTATTGTGCACCCAAAAAGACGATAAGTAATTGTAAAATACTTCCACCTACGTACGTATATCTTCAGGAAAATAGTTCTATTGAGAAAGTGTACAAATAATGTTGAGTTACGAAGTTCTCGGGGGATAAGGACCCAGTAGAACTCCCCGTAGGTGCCCCCCGGGGGGGGGGATAGTTGTTAACATTACACGGTTAACAGCTAAATCTATATAATAAAATGAGAGTGACTATGTGACAATAACTGTTGAACCTCCCGACCGATATCCATCAAATTTTCAACATAGATAGGTTCGGGCCTCGGATGGCTTTTATCATTTCCCTTTGACGGTGCAACTTATTTATTGCGGAAAAAAATAGACATTTAAAAATGATCAAAAATTACAGATATTAGTGTCAAATCCATAGTCTTTCTGGGTCACTGAGATAGACGATGCCATTTAAATCGAAATTTAACCTTTTATGTCCAAAATGAAACGTAGTCTTCCCGTGCGAAGAACGGGTTCTGCTATTCTTTTTATATAGGTATATTTTTAACTCTAATTGAGTACTTTTTTCGAATGTAATATTAGAAAAAGTATTGAGCTTCATGTAAAAGGTAATACTTTAATATATATATGAAGCAATACGAGTAATCTCTCTCAATTAACGAAGCCGTACCTTTGTGCTGTTACAGGACGCTGATTCGTAGTTGAAGAACGCTTGAATTAAAATAGAACAGAAATGAAAACGAGATTTCTCGAACGAATGAAATTGCTTTTCTTTCTTTTTAAAGACAAAAACGTTAAGATTATGCAGACGTTATTGTTATTGTCTTTCAATAGTCTTGTCTGAAACTCTTTGATCGAATTTAATGAAATTCACATTTTAAAGTCTTTGATCGTGTATGCATCGTGTATAATGAAATTCACTTCTTACATATCAGTATCTTTATATACATACAAAATCAAATAATTTATGTGTGTTCCCAATAACTAACTAACTCTATGGCTTATAGAACCAGAAGGTTCAATACCGCTCTCCACTGACTTCTCTCCTTAGCCAACTAGATCCAATTTCTACTTTGTATGTCGTTTTCTGCGAGATCCATCTTAATATTTCCTCCCATCTGCGCCTAGGTCTTTCTAATGATCGGTTTCCGATTGGTCTTCCAATTAATACTTTGAAAGCGTTCCTACTTTCTTCCATCTTGGCTATATGACCTGTGCACTTGAGACTCCTAGATTTGATAAACCATAACAATGTTTGGTAAATCGTATAAATTTTATGAAGTTTCCGCCATTCCCCATTCCCGTTCTTCTTGGGTCCGAATATTCGTCTCATGATGTTATTTTCAAATACTTTGTCTTCGTTCTTCCCTCAGAGTAAGCGACCACGTTTCGCAACCATACAGAACAACAGGCATGATTATCGTTTTATATATTTTAACCTTCAAATTCCTCGACAAAATTTCGTGACGACAAGAGATTTTGAACTGAATATTAACTTTACATCATCAGCATACGCCATGTAGGGTTGCCATAATTTTTTGATTCAAAATACGGACAAGCCTTAAACTGACGTCCCATCAAAGGTACGGTGCCCAAATACAGAATAAATATTTTGAAATTTCTTACCTATAAATCACCTTTCTAGGTTATCGCACAATTGCTTACTGTAATACTTAAAACACTATTGGAAACTAACATGTTTTATATTTTTTCCATTAGCACAAATACCTAGGTATAATAAATCATGCCATTAGACTACGTATATTAAATCTAAGCAAAGGAACCCTGGAATGGAAAAATAAGTCACTTTTTAAAAATATAACCTACTTTATTAATAGTAACTAAAATATGTTATATGATGAAAACACAATTCTTTTTGCCCGAAATTTTAGCGATTCCCGACTCGGAAATTTTCGGGCAGCTCCAAAAACTGTCAAATACAAACATTTTGCTATTTCATGTTTTGTACGATACGAACACGGACATGGACCAAAAAATACAAACAGTCCGTACAAAATACGGACATATGACAACCCTAGCCATAACTTGGTGAATACCATTCAACTCTAGGCCCTGGTTGCTATCTTTGATTTTTATGTGTTTCCAATACAAATAAATATTAGTTCACAGACTAAGCTTGGTGCCTGTTTTGGGAAACGAAATGAAATTTGTAGTTCTGCTTCACACCTCTATGCCCTCTATAGTGACGGAGATGTATTAGACTATGAAAATGAATGGCTGATTTGATGTAATGAGAATACAGAAGGAAACGGGAAAGCCTAGAGAAAAAACAGATACAATATTGTCCACCACAAAATCACATGACCTATACTCGAACTATAAATCCCGCGAATCAGATCTGTGCGACGCAACTACAGGGCGATTCAAAGAAATGGGAAATTTTGAAAGTTGTGTTAGTGACAGTGGGTGTTTGGTAGCACTGAATAACGTACGCCAGCGTGTCAATGACACCTTGTCATTTAGTTATCATAAATGCTTAGAGTGGTGCGCAGCGTGCTTTCGCTATCAAAGCGTTAAGAACAATGACAGTGTGAAAGGGGCACATAGAAAATTTCGCCGTCATTTTAATTTAGGACGCCACGACCGTGTTCCATCAGCACATGCAATTAAAACATGGATACGTAATTTCGAGCAAACTGGTTCGGCAGAGAAAGAAAAAAAAAAAACCTCCATGCCAGGGTTGGCAACCGTCCCGATTCGGTCGGGACTGTACTGATGTCTGACCCATTTGTCCGGCGTCCCCATCAGACACTCGTCGGGATGCATATTGTCGCGATTTATCGATTTTCAAAGTTAATTAATATTCTACTGGGCCATTTTTACAATGGAATAACTTATCTTTCACAAGCATAGTTTTATGTATAGAATCAATGTAACAAATATGTGTTTTAGTTTGACTGAAGAAAAAATAGTTTATCAGCTCGTCTTTAATTTATAGTTATTCCCTAATGACATATATTTATAGTTACTCTTTTTGAGTTGATAATTCAGCCGATTATGATGATAGTATATTCCACGCAGGGCTAAAAATATTGTTTTTGCAACCTCTACATAAAAGGGACTGCTTTCGCAGTGACAGTAATAATAGCGCTCACTTCAACGAGTGGCCGCCACACTAACTATACCGGAGACCGGTCGTCTGCAAGATCTGCCAACATTTCGGTGTCTTCTGCTTCAGTTCCGGTTTGGCGTGCAAGCACATTACTTACATTAACCTAGGAGTATTATTCTGTTCTTCGACGTTAAGTTATAAAGTTATTTCTTTACATACAATGATGGATGATAATGAAGACAGCATTACTAATGAACTATTCACATCTAAATCCCGGGGGGAAAAGGGGGGGGGCTCCAACACAGATTGTCTCGTTCTGATTTTTTCTTAAGAAAAGTTGGCAGCCCTGCTCCAAGCCGTGTACGAAACTTTCATACACCAGACAATCCAAGCTGTTCAAGACCCCTGATTTGTCAGCGTGTGATTTCTTTTTGTGGGGTCATCTTAAAAGCAAAGTGTTTCTTAGTCGACCTGCTACAAATGGAAGAATTGAAAGCCAAAATCTGAGAAGCAATTGCCAAAATTCCAGTTGAGATGTTACGTCAAACCATGAACAGTGTAACGAAGAGACTGTATTAATGTTTGAATAGAGAAGTAGCTCATCTGCAAGCAGGCCCGTATCCAGGGGGTCTAGGGGGCCGGGCCCTCCCCTAAACTTTTGCGGGCCCCCCTAAAATTTTCATGGTAGGCTTGCCAATGAACTATAATATGGTGATAAACTATAATATTCTTGGGTCGGGCCCTCCGTAACTTCAGTCTGGCCCCCCCTATATTTTTGGGCTGGCTACCGACCTGTCTGCATGATGTCATCTTTTTAAAAAAATGTATTTTATGTATTCTAAAATGGCATTGTTTTTACTATTAAATGAGATATTTATAAAAAAATGTTTCCACGAAATTATTTAATTTTCAGAATTTTTCTTTTTTTCTTTTTCTTTTCTTTTCTTTTCTTTTTTTTGAGTCGCCTCTACTGTCCTCCTTTTACTGGTTTGTAGTTTAAAATATCTGTTTCCAGTACAGAGGCTACAAGAGACTTGGACTTACAAGATAAAATGGGAAACAAACCACGTGAGCTGCCTCCTGAATTAGGTGTACGACGTGCAAGGCGTGTTTTCTACCCATATAGAAACAGGGAAGCTGTACAGAAGGAACTAAAATAATGAGATGGAATTAAATATTTCAGTTTAACGTCCCACGATTATACTCTTTAGGCCAAGGGAGACGGATAATTAAGGCAAATGAATGATGATAGAATAATTGGTGGAATGAGAATGTAGAAGACAACGGGAGTATCTCGAGAAAACCTAATTTTTGTACCCATTATTATTGTGGGAGTAATTTATTAATCTACTAGGTGTCACTAGTTGAAATGTATTTTCTCTAATTGAAATATCTCTTAAACGTGGTGACAGGGAATGTTTGAATGGATCATGTCGCTAAATGACAGCCTACATAACTGAGTATACGTTGTAAATCTAGTTGTACATTAACTGAATAAATTTTATAATTCGTTTAACAAAAGTTTTTTTTTCTTTCTTCAAAAGAGGAACAATTTTCCGGCCCAGTTCTTACTTCTAAAGCACTGTTATATTTCTTGTCAACCAACAATGTAATGCGTCACGAACAATTGTTGCTGTTTCCGTCTTTTGTTGAATTATTACTCTTTCCTCCCCTCTTCTGCTCTAAAAAAATAAAAAAATAAAAAACGGAGAGAGATAAATCTGAATATCATGGAAACTTACAACTAAGCTTCCGCCGAGTGGGGAGGAGAAACAGATACGTATTGTGGTGGAGGTGACACCAACAAAAAGCCTTCCCGGCGATCAATCTTATAAATTATTCCCGTGTGTTACCACAAAGGGGTGTTTCACACCGTCTCGTATTACTATAACTGGGGCATTAAGGGGGGGTCTCTTGTTCTGTTTTTTTTTTTTTTTAAATTCCCTTTGGTCTCAGTTTTTGTATCACGTACCCTAATACTGATTTCACCTTTCCTGCATCACAGCCATAAAATATCCTTGTTTTTTTAAAGGAGAGGTGGGATTTTGTTAAAAAAAGAAATAAAAATTAAATTTCTCCTACATGCGTAGATGTATTGCTTTTGGGAATATGAAATAAGATTACCTTGTTTATGAGAGGGTAAATGATCTGTGGTTTCCTGATCCGCTTTTAGTTCTCCCCCACCCCACCCAACTTCTGTTCTCTTGTCACCCTCTTGTTACAATGGTTCATTCTAGTATTAAGTCCAGATAGAATAGTCCTCCAATAAGCAGTAACACTAACTCAAAACGTGGTTTTACTGCACCTTCTCCATCTCAAATTCTCCTTAAATTTCGTACACAACTTCTTAAATTTTAAAACGAGTCAGCTTCGATTACGTTGTGAGATGACGGTACACAACCAAACTATAGTAACTCTAGTGCTGCCTACTATAGTTTGGAACAAGTGGGGCCGCGGTGGCTCAATGGTAGAGCGTTCATCTCTGGTGCTTGGGGACCCCGGGTTCGACCCCCGCCAAGTGAACTTTGTGGTAGACAAACACCGTGTGCGTGGGTTTTCTCGGAGTTCTCCCGTTTCCTCCCATTTTCTTCATTCCACCATTTCAATCATTACTCATCATCACCGTCTCCTTTAGCCTAACCGGCATAAACGTGGGACGTAAAACTCAAAGATTTCATTTCATTTTCTAGTGCTGTCTACGAGACAAGAAGTTTCTCAAGTCTTCCTGGCATTAGTGTTACATGATCTATAATTAAAAGAAAATGAAATCGCTCAGTTTAACGACCCACAAGATCATGCACTTTTAGACTGATGGAGATGGATGATTAAGGCAAATGAATGTGGATGCAATAATCGGTGGGATAAGAATGTGGAAGGAACCGAGAGTTCCCACGACAAAACTCACGGACAGAAGATCTCGCGTTTATACCCTTTAGGCTAAGACAGACGGATGATTAAGTAAAATAAATGATAATGGAAACATTGGTGGAGTGAGAATGTGGGAGGGAACGATAGTACCCCGAGAAAACCCACGGACCCGATGTTATCCACCACAAATGTGGCCGGGGATCAACCCAAGAATTCCACGCAACAGAGGTAAGTATTCTACCACTGAGCCACCGTTCTTCCGCATAATCTATAGTAAGATGCAATAAATTGAAAAAGTGATTGTACAAACATAATGAAGAGCTTTATCAACGTTTAAAGATACGGACGTTAGTACAAAATATACTTCAATAATCCATGCTGGCCCATAATTATTTATATAATGTTCCAAAGACTGAGCTAAAGAAACTAGCAACATAACTTGAACATAAATACATTACCCTCATATCTTTCTTTACAAGAATTTTGATCTGTTGTTCATGGCATGGTCCACCAACGAATATAACGACTCACCAAGGGTAGTCGTCAACCTGGTTCGATCGATGATATCAAGAACTTGAGTGGTAGTAACGGTTTTCATGTAAGAATATTTTTTTTTATAATTATGTATATAATACTATTCTCACCTTCTATATCAGAATTATAAAGTAGATGAACGGTTTAAAATGGTTTATTAGTTGATATACTTTTAATGTATTTTCCATTCACACTGTGGTGCACATACACGAGAATTAGGTATCCATAAACAATCACATAGCAACAAACTATCTATTACTCTCTAATATCTTACAGATATTAAAAACCTTCTTCTTTTGTTATTATTAAATTAACATTCTATAAGGTATAGTGCTTATGTATGAGCACTTTCTACCCAAGGTACAGGTAATTATTAACCTATCCAATATTTCGTTATATAAAAATGTCGCCCGACGATGGGACTGAATATAAAAGTCATAAACGAACTTGGCTTTTATCTTCAAGAATCACTGGTCCGTTTACAATAGAAATCTTACATTACATATGTCCCTTTACATTTTGATCGTCCCTCGTATATCTTCATTACATTTCATATATATATATACATTTATAACAAATCTTTCATTTCATTACTACTTATATTTTATTACATTAATTATATTCATTTATTAAACGTCGTCGCTTAATATATAATTTTTGAAGGGTACGAAGTCAAAATCGTAAGAATCAATTACGTTTTAATACATGAGTCACCATGATGCAGGGCGCATTATATATTAATTATTTCAGATGATATTTCAAAATAAACATTGGATCTATAAGGCATCAGAATAATGAAGAATCTTATTCTAGTAGCATATAAGATGGTACATAAAGACAGTTGTCGGATAATTCGCTTAATATAATGAACCTTATTTTTAACATAATCTTTGACAACAAATTCTGAACACTAATTCATATAATATAAATAACCTTTGCCTTTAATCAATTGTGGATTAAATTATAATTCTTCACATTAACAAGAGAGAATTAAAATCATTTGAAAATTGTCATTGGTTAATGAGAATTAAAGAAAATTAAATTGAATAAAAATAAAATAAATGTTCATGAAAATCTATAGCTGATATGTGTCTAACCCTTACTCCATCAATTGTAGTCAGCTTAAATTCGGATTTGCATAAGATTCTAATAGAGTACATTGTACTGCACAATCATGATTAGGTTCCGTACTATTGTTCTGTATAGGAGTTGCATCAATATCTGTATTGTGATGCGAAGCGCCATCTCTTGATCCCCGATTACGTCTATCCACGTAGTGTCCTGTATTCCTAGAATTTTGCCATTTATTTCGTCAATTTTTAAATTTATTTTGACTATATGGTCTAACATAAGGATTGCTACGATTAATTAGGTTAGGTGTATTCCCTACATAGTTTTGCCTATTTTGCTCGTTTGGATTACTAAAACTTACTCTGCTTCGGTTGTATTCCGTATCATTCATACTACGGATATCCAGATTCCTAACAGGTACAAAAAGATCTGAATTATTCTTACTTTTACTCACACCTGCTTGTTGATTCAAGGCATGGTATTGAGTTTCATAACATTGAACGAGCATTAACAAATGGTTAAAACTCATACACTGTGTAGAAAACAAGATATGTTGTAACTTAAATGGGAGCAAATTTCGAATGGATGCTATTATTCTAGATTCCGACTGCAATGGATTGACAACTTTTAATTCGTTGTAGGTATTTACAACAAACTCGACAACAGATTTGTGTAAACGAGGGTTGAAATGTTGATTTCTAATCGTGGCATCTCTATTTGCAAGCAAAAAATCATTTTCATAATTGGCGATCAGCGCTGCCTTGAATTCCTCATATGTATTGATGTGATCACGTATTGCCTTAAACCATAAGGAACATGGTGGGAGTAATAAATGAGGGATTAGCTTCATATATTGTGATCTATTTATACACATTATATTGCATTCGTCCTGAAATTTTTCCAGGAACGAAGTAGCATTCTCATTACATTTACCACTGAATTTACTCATGGCACGTATTTCACTCATCTTAACGCTTAATTTTACCTTCCTTTTATCGTTTCGAGTATTTATTGGGTGACAATTCCTATCCATGACGTGATGTGTTGTTATACCGTCTCTTATCCGTCCATCAGTACTCTTCGGATGAATTTCCTCCAAAATAAGGTCCTCATCAGATGTGGGTGGAGGCGAGGTCATCTCTTGTGAATGGTGAAACTCCAAATGATCACTGACCGTATTATTGTGATGTGCGTTGTCCTTGACCTGTAGCTTCCTCATTTCCTCCTGTAGAGTAGCTATCAGTTGTGTATTTGCACGTATGTTGTTTGAATTATTGGTGACCTGAACCTTTTGCTGACGAACAGAAGATTCCATTACTTCTAAATCCTTTTTTACATCACTGATTTCTTGGATAATGTGGTCGTGATTATCCTGACAACCCTCAGATATTCCTTTTAATTTTTCCTCGAACTGCGAGGTGATGTCATCCATCGCCTGGATAATTGATTGTTTCGTTTTATCTGACTTCTGTTCCATTCGTTTACTTAATTCCTCATATCGCTTGTTGGATTCTTCGAACTTCTGTTCTATCTTCTGTTCTATCGTCTGCTTCAATTCTTCGTATTGCTTGTTGTTTTCTTCGGACTTCTGTTCTATCTTCTGTTTCAATTCTTCGTATTGCTTGTTGTTTTCTTCGGACTTCTGTTCTATCTTCTGTTTCAATTCTTCGTATTGTTTGTTGGATATATGAACCAAATTGTGTTCCAGTCGCTTCAGGGCTTCCGAATCGTCTTTACGATATTGTTCTTGCCGCTGTAATGCTAACAAGATTCGGTCTTCTAGTGTCATTCCTGGTGTTACACTATGTTCACCGTTGTCACTATCATTGGGTTCATTCTCCATAACGTTACCGTTCATTTTTCTTATTATTATTCTACCACTTCTCAGTCTGGTGAAATTTGTATTCATGAACTTTATTACAAAAGTAAATTCACCCTTACTTTGCTTCGGGTAGCGAATTTACAAGAACTCCCGGGTGAGGTAAACCAAAATTTTTATAACGACTCACCAAGGGTAGTCGTCAACCTGGTTCGATCGATGATATCAAGAACTTGAGTGGTAGTAACGGTTTTCATGTAAGAATATTTTTTTTAATAATTATGTATATAATACTATTCTCACCTTCTATATCAGAATTATAAAGTAGATGAACGGTTTAAAATGGTTTATTAGTTGATATACTTTTAATGTATTTTCCATTCACACTGTCGTGCACATACACGAGAATTAGGTATCCATAAACAATCACATAGCAACAAACTATCTATTACTCTCTAATATCTTACAGATATTAAAAACCTTCTTCTTTTGTTATTATTAAATTAACATTCTATAAGGTATAGTGCTTATGTATGAGCACTTTCTACCCAAGGTACAGGTAATTATTAACCTATCCAATATTTCGTTATACGAAAAACCCAAATCAATACGTGCCTGGAGACGAAGATCAACGTTGTCAGAAGAAGCTTGACAGACCCTTGCTGGTATTCTGTGGATTTCTTCTGTGATTGCTTTCTGTAGTTCGGCCAAATTGAGCATGTGATGTTGATACACCTTGTCCTTTAAAACACCCCATAAGAAAAAATTAAGTGATGGTAAATCGGGAGATCGAGCTGGCCACTTCACAGACCAACGTCGACCGCTCCAGCGGTTTGCACACGATGTTCCAGAGACAACCGTTCCGCCATTCTGTTTGGCACACACTAACAGTTCTAAGACCAGTGAGCGTTATCCCCACTTTCAGGCTACACAGTGTTGCCATATCGAAACCTTTTGTCCAGAATTACAGATACTAGAGTCAGGCAAACTCCATATATAATATATATATAAGTATAAGCCACCTTCTCGTGACGAAAGATTCTAACTGCTAGATGCTGCAATCTCTTGTTTTACGCTTTTACGTATAAAAACTTGAAATTATATCGTGAAACAAAACATCCCAGCATACATTATTACGAACATGAAGAACCGTGGAGTTGGCTGTCCGTGACATTTTCGACTTCCTGCCGGTGCGTTCCGTGTTCACTTCTGTCAAGGTGTACCTTTTCACTTTGCACCCACCTTTAACTCAGACCATATCTGACAATTGAGACGTATAGTTTCTAAATCCGCCATCTCCAATTTTCAAAAAAAATGAGGTAAGTAGATTTACTGGTATTCCTTTCCATGCCCTACATGATGGTGAAAAGAGTTGTTTGAAATGTCGCCACCTCCACCCTCAATTACTGCTTTAAAGTTCAGGGTATTCTTCAAAAGCCGCCATCTACACTCAGCAGTGTGTTTGTAAACCCCATCATCTCGATTCTATTCTATTCTATGCTATGAATTGAAGACCGACGTTAATGAAAAAAAGTTGCAAGATGTTGTTCAACTCCTAACGAAACACTTCGGGGAGAATTGGCGTGCTAATTCAAACTTAGCCATTTATGTTGATGCTGAAAAGAGACTGACTGCTTCAACAGAAGAAAGTGTAGATGAGGATTAGGCTGAATGCCAGTGTTTCGAACATGATTCTGATTAGAACTATATCTGAAAACAGTGTAAAGATCACTTTCAATCCTTTTCTTGTTGGTAAAGGTGGCATTTCGAAGTTCCCATCCTGTTATGTCAGGCTATGTTAGGTTAGGTTAGGTTCCAATGGGTTAGATTAGGTTAGTGAGGTGAGGTTAAGTAAGCTTATGTCATGTTAGGAGACGATATTTCTAAACGGGCTGGGAACTTCGGAACTTGACCCGTAAATGTAGCTAACGTACTATGATTAGAGCTTCATTTTTTTCCTTGTTTGTGCACATTATAATGTCACCCAACAAGTTAATATCGTTGTTTAGATTCAGTTTATCTCCATCTACTGTTCTGTTCTCAAATAGTTATCAGAAATTATAATAGTAATGACTTGGAAGCAAATAAACCCCAAAAAACTTAAGTACGTTTGTTTCAAAGTCCTCCATCTCCAAAAGTTGTTTTCAAAATCCGCCATCTCCAAACTGCTTTCTGCAATAACCGAGAAATGGGATGAGAGAGATTTTTGTCATTTGGTAGTTTTAATGAATGTCCAGAAAGCAGTAAAGTATTTATAAAAAGAAAATTTTATCTCACATAATCTCTGAGTTATCAGTTTTTCCTGTTTTTCTCGAAACCGTTTATAAAGGAGATGGCGGATTTAGAAACTATACGCCTCAATTATGCCTTGAAGGGAATCCTTTGTACACACATTGCATATTACTGAAATATATATATTTTTGGATTGTATATATGTAACTTTACGCAGACATGGACTGCCACTCTTAGGGATGGGCACAAGCGAGATCGAGCTAGTGTTCTTTGAAACTCGACTCGACTCGAGCCAAATCGAGCTAAATCCTGCAGTTTCAAGTACTCTCTTCAAGTATCCTACGTAGACAATATAATTATTATCAATGATAATACTACTACTACAACTTTTTCTTCTTATATTATTATTATTATTATTATTAATAATAATAATAATAATAATAACAATAATAATAATAATATAACACTGTATCCATGAAAGATTGGCAATTTGTATTTGAATACTAAAAGCTAGTTGACTGCCGATCTCGTTCATACAGAATTCTTCAGGAGGCAAAGACATTGTTCACGAGGTTCTGGGTTTGAGTTCCTGAGGAACAAGTATTCGAGCTCGAGCCAAAAATAGTTAAAAGTTTTTGGGTGTTGACAAGCATGTTCAAAACTGTTCGGCCAGGGTTTAGGGTTGTCAACAGCTTGAGCGGCTCTTCTCACAGCTCATTCACTATCGAGCCGAACTGAGAACTGAGCCTAACCAACAACTCACTCAACCGAGCTGGCTCGAGCCGATGGCTCACCAAGCTGAACCCAACTGAACTAATAGCTCACCCCAACCGAGCCGGTACGAGCCATCGGCTGAATTGACCCGAATAAAATCGAGCCGATGACTCGTTTCAATGGAGCTGGCTCGAGTCAATAGCTCGTCCCAACCGAGCCAGCTCAAGCCATCGGCTCAATTGAGCCGAAGCGATGGCTCACCAAGCTGAACCCAACTGAACTAATACCTCACCCCGACCGAGCCGGTTCGGGCCATCGGCTGAATTGATCCGAGTAAAACCGAGCCGATGACTCGTTTCAGTGGAACTGGCTCGAGCTAGTGGCTCGTCCCAAACGAACCGTCTCATGCCATCGACTCAATTGAGCCGAGCCGATGGCTCATCCCAACCGAGCTATTTCGAGTTTTTCGCTCAGTTGAGCCGTGCCGAGCAGATTGACAAAACTACTCGAGTTGGGCTTCTGTTGAGGCTCAAAAATCCGATCCTGCAGGCCTCCATCCTTTATGGTAACTACCATAGTATATACTTATATTGGCGCTCACAACATCTTAGGCTGTCTCGTTATAAAAATCTATTATCGACTCATTATCGAGACGAGACGAGATACGAGTAATGTTACCAGTCGTGAGCAACATTAAAAGTATTTCACATTACTGCTTACATTTCTCATGGCTTTCGCTTTCCAGTCTAATCAGGCAATTATTTCAGAACGGATTGAAACGAGCTGAATGAGCGAGCCATTTATCAAAATCGACTCGACTCGAAACTCGACCTCAAAATCAATGACTCGGTTCAAAACTCGACTCGAGAAAACTACCTTTGACTCGACTCGAAACTCGACCTCAAAATCAATGACTCGGTTCAAAACTCGACTCGAGAAAACTACCTTTGACTCGACTCGAAACTTAGTTTCAAGTCGAGTTTAGTTTTAGCTCGACTCGTGCCCATTCCTAGCCACTCTACGGTTTCTCGTGTTCGAAATAACACATATAGCAATTAATTTTTCCGAGAAAACACACGCACATGTAGTTTGTAGACCACAAAGCCCACTTGGGGGAGAGCTGGGATTGAACCTGGGATCCCACGCACCAGAGGGAAGCACTCTACCACTGCGCCACTGCGGCCTTAACTAGTCGCAATTATAGAGAAATACAATGGTAAAGCGGAAACATTATTTTGTTAACTCGTGAAATACCGAATGTTTCTTAGTGTTAGCAAATGTTTTGTTTTTAAAGTTATGTAATGTTTTGTATTTAATGTTATCGAATGTTTTCTTTTTAAAATTGTGAAATGTTTTACATTTAAAGTTATCAAATATTACTTTTAAAGTTATCAAAAATTTTCTTTTCAAAGTTATCAAATGTTTTAGAGTTACCTAATGTTTTCTTTTTAAAATTATCGAATGGTTTTACTTTTAAAGTAATGGAATGTTTTCTTTTTAAAGATAACGAATGTTTTATTTTTAGTTATCGAACGTTTTCTTTTTGAAGTTATTGAATATTTTCTTTTAAAAGGCATCGAATGCTTTCCTTTTAAAGTTATCGAATATTTTTTCTTTTTAAAGTTAACGAATGTTTTATTTTTAATGTTATCGAATATTTTATTTTTAAAGTTATCGAATGTTTTATTTAATTCAGTAGAAAAATAAAAAGGTGTAGTAGTCATATATATTGATTGCTGCGCAGGGATACCCACAGGGGAATGAGCTACGACGTTGAAAATATGGAAAAAAGACAATTTTTCATTGGAAAAATGAAATGAAATCTTTGAGTTTTATGTCCCACGCTTATGTCGGTTAGGCTAAAGGAGACGGTGTGGATGAGTGATTAATGAAATGAAGAAAGTGGGAGGAAACGGGAGAACCCCGAGAAAACCCACGCACACGGTATTTGTCCACCACAAAGTTCACTTGGCGGGGGCTGGGATCGAACCCGGGACCCCAAGCACCAGAGGTGAACCACTAAGCCACCGTGACCCCAAATTTTCATTGGAAATGGTACAATTAAACTGCAGAGTAGTGAGATCGGGAGAAGAGAAACATACATTTGAGGGGCGAAATGGTTAATTTGGAGTGGAAAATGGTAAATTTGAGGGAGAGAAATTGTAAATTTTGGGATGAAGGCATATGCCAAAGCCATTGGTTAGATAGGCATCCCTGTTGGTGCACCAAGATTTGTTCTCAACATTCAAACTTCCACTTATAGAACGTTTTTTTTTTCTTCTGCCTATCTGCATACCTAACTACTATATTGCTGTTATCGGTTAACACAGCTCGAGAGAGAACTCTTGCTATAAAAAAGTTTCCTTATAAAGGCGATGAGCTTATCCGACGACGATGTACTGGTAATTCGTACATCGAAACTATGATAGGTTTCTCGTCTAGTTTCCGGAAGAAAAGAAGGATAAAAAAAAAAGTGTCAAATCCAATCGGGATTTCTGGTAGTGTGCAACATCCCTATTTTCCCCGAAAGCGTAGTCTAACTTTTCACACTGCAGAGCTAAGCTTATTTTGGAAATTAAGTTCTCTTCTCAGAACTTTTTTTTTGTAAGCGTAGATGAGATCACGTCACTGGATATATCATTGCCTGGGATGAAAGGGATATAAAGAGCTAACATAGCGCTTTGATATTGAAAACGCATTTCAATTTTTTTTTTTTTTTTTTTTTTTTTTGGCATATACTTCTCACTGTAACTCCAACATAGATAGCTGTTAATAGCATTTTTAAGCTCGTACACTTTTTTAAAAAATAATTGCAAACATACAAATACAGTAAAAGCAAAGCTAGCGATGGCCAACGTTTGAAATAATCTTTTATGTTTTTCATTAATTTTTAAACATTAAGCTAGAATTTTAGCTATGTAAATAATATTTTCGGTTTTTCCTGCCATGATTATGACTTTTATGCTAACGGAGACGGATGAGTAATGATGATGAAGGTATTGGTGGAATAAGAATGTTGAAGGAAGCATTAAAGGAAAATCTCGAAAAAAACTCACGGCCACGTTTCTGTCCACTGCAGACTCAATTGGCTAGAATCGAACCAGATAACCCGACTAGCAGAGGTGAGTACTCTGTACCATTTAACTACAATTTTATCATCTAGTCTTAGAGTTTTCATTAAACTAAGCACTCATTCGATATGTCGATTACTGGCTAGAAGGGCCTATAGTGAGAAAATTTTACATTATTTTGAACACGTTTAGTGCATCTACTTTCTTTGGAAACATCCATAATCTACAACCATTGTTATCTTTCCTAACAGCTGTTGATAATGACAGTCTTTACAGTTTGGCGCAAACCCCTTAACGTTTATGCCGTTGCTTTTTTTTTTTTTTTTTTTTTTTTTGTAACAGACGATCAAAGTTACGCGAGGTTGTCTAATACTGAATGCTTGATACAACTATTATTTGCACTAAAAATACGTCTTTGTTCATGGAATATTAGTGTCAGGCCCGTATCCAGGGAGGGTCTAGGGGGACCCGCCCCCTAAATTTTTGCTGGCCCCCTAAAAGTTTTACAGTAGGCTTGCAAAAGAACTATAATATGTTGATAAACTATCATATGGTTGGATCGGCCCCCCCTAACTTCACCCGGGCTTCCCCTAAGTTTTGGGGCTGGCTACGGGTCTGATTAGTGTATGTTTAGGGAAAAAGAAAATAATTTCTAAATAATTATGAGAGAAAAGTACGATTCTAATGCCTGGTGGTTCATTATTTTATTGTAAGATTGTTTCTTCATATACAATTCAATTTAAACCAAAGTTTATTCTATCACATTCTCGGTATGAAGCGGTTACTTCGTTCTCTCATCTGTTTTTCACGAAAGAAACGTTTCACATTATACAGAGTGTATCAAAAAGATTCATCCACTTTGGCAAGTCTGTATTTCTGAAACTAATAAACATATACAAATAGTTTTTGTTTTGCATGACAGTGAAACTCAAAAAGTTTTTTATTGCACCTGTTCATAGGTGTTCAATGTGCCCCCCGTGAGATGCACGGCATATGTCAATGCGGTATTCAAATTCGTCCCAAACTGCAGCTTGCATGTCTTCAGTTACAGCTTCCACAGCTGCCGTTATGCGATGTCGCAGTTCATTCAATGTGCTTGGTAACGGAGGCATATAAACGGAGACTTTTATAAACCCCCACAAAAAAATAATCACATACAGTAAGGTCAGGTGACCTTGGAGGCCAGTAATGTAACGCTGCATCATTTGGTCCAGTGCGACCGATCCATCGTTGTAGAATCGTTCGATTTAAAAATCCCCGCACTTTCCCATGCCAGTGTGGCGGTGCCCCATGTACAACTAAAGATGTTCCTCTTTCCAACAGTACGTTGTTCACTCACATCTCTGAAAAGACAGAATAGATATTATTGTTTAAAACCAGATGATTCTTTTTGATACACGCTGTACTTGTACACGAAAGGAAATGAATTCCAACAACGTCACTCCTATACGTCATTGGCTTTCAGCAAACGTCAATAGGATAAAACTGAGAACTTATTCCCAGTACATTTTTAAAGAAAATCAATTTTGTTTCGTACTAATCTCTATCAAATCATTAAACTAGTGATGCTGTACGTTGTTGAAAGGAGAAATCTTCCTTTTCACTATTTTTACGGTTGCAACATGTCCGTATTTTGTACGGACTGTTTGTATTTTTGGGTGCGTGTCCATATCGTACAGAGCATGAAAAAGAAAAATGTCCGTATTTGATAGGTTTTGGAGCTGCTCGAAAATTACCGGGAATCGCTAAAATCTCGGGTGGAAAGAATTGTGTTTTCATCATTAGTTACTATTAATAAAGTAGGTTATGTTTTAAAAATACACTATGTCTCATTTTCCCATTCCAGGGTTCTTTTGGTTAAATTTAATATACGTAATTTAATTGCATGATTTATCATATTTGTGTTAATGATAAAAATGAAACATGTTAGTTTCCAATAGTGTTTCAAGTATTACAGTAAAAAAATTGTGATAACGTAAAAAGATGATTTTTAGGTGAGAAATTTCAAAATATTTATTCTGTGTTTGGGCACCATATCTTTGATGGGTCGTCATTTTAAGGCTTGTCCGTATTTTGGATCAAAAAAATTTGGCAACCCTAACTATTTTCAAGCCCACACTATAGGGCTAATTCTCTAATTTTTCAGCAAATCAGACGCAATGATCTACCAAAAAATCCAGGTGCATTTAAAAAAATAATGTAACATGAAACTGGAGAGAACGTACTCCCATATTATTAGACTTTTTCAACAGGAATCAGGATATTATGTTATCATTCAGTTCAAAATCTTTCGTCGTCGTGAATTTTGTCGATGAATGTGAAGTTTAAAATATAAAAACCGATAATCATGCCTGTTATGCTGTATGGTAGCGAAACATGGTCGCTGTGAGAAGAACGGAGACTGAAAGTGTTTGAGAATAAAATCCTGAGACGAATATTCGGACCCAAGAGAAACGTGAATGGGGAATGACAGAAACTTCATAACGAGGAACTGCACAGTTTATACCGTTTACTAAACATTGTTAGGGCCAACAAGTCTAGAAGTCTTGGGCCATCAAGTCTGGGAGTCTCAAGTTGGCAGGTCATGTGGCTAGAATGGAAGAAAGTAGGAACACTTTCAAAGTCTTGACTGGAAATCCAATCGGAAAACGACCATTAGGAAGACTTAGGCGCAGATAGGAGAACCATTATTAAGATGGATCTCGCAGAAATAGGAATACAAAGTAGAAACTGGATCCAATTGCCTAAGGATAGAAGTCAATGGAGAGCTTTTGTGAACGCGGCATTCAACCATAGGCGGAGCTAGAAATTGTCTGCTGGGGGAGGCAGTGGGGGCAGACCTTTTGGTTGGTTGGTTTCGGAGGTTTTGGTAGGTGGCTATCTTATAGGTGGGATTTTTATTTTTTGTCAAAAAGTTGGGAGCAATGCCCCTCCATAACTCCGCCCATGCATTTAACCAACGGGTTCCATAGGGCATAGAGTTAGTTACTAAATTTTTATCGTAGAACTCAAAATAATAATAATAATAATAATAATAATAATAATAATAATAATAATAATAATAATAATAATAATACCACTGCTTTATTCTTTTCGGATGTCAAACTACATAGAGGGTGAATGTATGTAAACCGTTAAAGATAATGTACGTCAAGTTACGTGAAAATTGAAAAGTTGTAAAAGAAATTATTGTGAAACATATTATTTATTGATAGCTTCTTTTACGCGACACAAATTAATGCTGTGCAGCCTTCTCCGAGCACTTAACCACGCGCATACATTTTTTAATAAACACCAAAACAGAAAATTGTAGTCTTTGCTTCCACTTATCTCTTTTCACTCCTATCGCTGGTCTCTTCTTACGTCTCTTCAGGCTCCTCAGGGAGATATTAACAATTGCGAACACTAACATAAATAATAATTAATAAATCCAACCCACTCAGATGAATACCTCTCAATAATACTTGTAACCAAATTCAGGGTAAAGAAAAACCTTTATTCAGGAATTAAATCAGAATTAAAAAAAGAAATGCATTATCCAATTAACGAAAGAAAATCTTCTTCAGGGCTCTTAAACTTCCGAGCCCTCTCCCTTAAGCTCGACGCGCAAGCACAACTACAACCTATCAGTCTTTAATCAGACTTCACTGATCAGTCATTTCTTCACAGCTCAGTCCTACCCTAAATATATCAGGAAGGCCTGACTCCAACCTTCCGTCAAAAAAAAAAAAAAAATAAATAAATAAATAAATAAATAAATAAATAAAATACAAAAATAAAATAAAATTAAAATAGTACCTTAAAGAAGTTTGCCTCAGAGTTTTTTTTTTTTTTAAATCATAATATCCTACTTTCTCCTAACTAGAAGATTACGGGAATCATTCCTCCCGATAAGCTATCACTCAAGCTTATTTCTATCTGAAACTAAATTTCCATACTAACTACGGTCATCACTCAGACCCAAGGAATTTCTTCCTTGCTCTAACCACGATTTAGGTTAGTCCCACAAGTGTGCCTAATTTAAATATATATATATATATATATATATATATATCTGAAAATTCTACAGCCATCATTCAGGCCTCAGAGAACTTAATTCTCCGTCAGTCGGTTAACACTCAAACCGATGCCTAACAGATAGGAAAGTTCAAAAGAAAAATTTCCAGGCGAAGCAATGACCTAGACCAACGACTGGAAGCTTCTAACAGCCAAGATTCCTTCCCACTCCCGCACAATGCAATGGCCCCCTTCGCTATCGCATACTAGAAAAGCTATATATATATAAAAAAAAAACTTGAACGTATAACGTTAAGCAACTAGAAAAAACAAAAAGAATACACAACGAAGCATATATATATATATATAATTAAAAGAATAAGATTTAAAATAATATTTTATTCTATTAACACACATATATATAAATATACTGGAATTATTAATTGTACTATAGAATATATGTCTGGCCAGACTTACCTTTTTAAACATCTAGACTGCATAATTTTAATTCACTATTTATTTAATATTAAATATACACAGTAAGGGCGAAGACTCGTCCTTACAGGTTAAATAATGTTATTTACAAATAATAACAAATGTTTTCCCAATTCTGATCACAAAAGCTCCATATTTTTTAGATAACCTGCACTAAAAATACAAATCGCTGAGAAAAGCAACGTTTATTTAAAAATAAATAAATGTGTAACACTTTCGCCAACTAACTGAACATATTGACTTCATCAGACACTGTAACAAACAAGAGGGAATTGCGTATAAATGTAAAAGGATCATAGAAGCCAGTTCTGAACACTGATCGGCTGGTTAGATCGGACTCAGCCAATCATAATAGAAAGTTGCCTAAAGTGAAACTAAACACCATAATTCCCTTTTCCTCCCTGGTCTGGCTGAAAAATAAGCTACAAATTACGTTTTCCCGATAACTTGCCTCATTTTTCGTCAATTTTAAGTCCTGCATTTCAATTCATAACACAGTTCTGCTCTTTTTCAATAACTCTGGCCTCGTTCCACTTTCTTATTAACGTCTTTCGTTCCATTCCTAACAATTCAACCTCGTACCAATTAATATCATGTCCGCGTCCCTCAGACGCTTAAATATGGTATTTCTTTCTCTTTTCAATCTTACGTCAAAATGAAGCACTTGAGGGACGCGGATCTTGATATTAATTGGTGCGAGGTTGAAGTGTTAAAACTGGAACAAAGGTCGTTAATAAGAAAGTGAAAGGAATCCAGATTTATTGGAAAAGAAACTAACCTGCGTTATGAATTGGAATGCAGGACTTAAAATTAACAAACAGTGGGGCAAGTTATTTGGATAAACTTGATTTGTAGCTTATTTTTCTGCCATATCATAGAGAGAAAGGTTTAGCGTGTTTAACTTTTGGCAACTTCTATTATGATTGGATGAGTCCGTTCTGACTAGCCAATCAGCGTTCAGAACTGGCTTCTAGGATCCTTTTGTATTTATACGCAACTCTCTCTTATTTGTTACAGTATCTAATGGAGTCAATATGTTCAGTTAGTTGGCGAAAGATGTTACACATTTATTTATTTATTTAAATAAACGTTGCTCAATGATTTGTATTTTTAGTGTAAGTTATTTAAAATAGCAAAGCTAGTATGAACCAGTTAGTTATTAGATAACCTGATACGTATGGGGTGGATGTAAAGCGTCTGTGTGATGAGACAATCACAAAATCAAAGTAAAGATACTGAAAATACAGTATCTTCAAATTAGAATTTTCCTCTTCTGAAACTTCATTTGAAAAAAAAAAAAACGAAATGTATTCCATCACTTCATGAATGTTAAACAATATGGTGTGCGGCCAAAAGGAAACTTCATATATACACATTGTGGCAGTCAGGTGATTTCTTTTTTTTTTTTTTTCCCTACCACAACAAATAGAGATAGAATTTTAAAACACACACAGTTGGCCATACACAGTTGGCCATATGTACCAACTCATTTTCATGAATTGAGAGAGAAATCTTGTCCCAGATTTAAAAAGAGAGGGAAGAATAAATTTTGTGGGTCTAGTGGCAGAAATAAAGAAAACACTTTTTGAATTGCAAAATAATAAAGAAAACCAAAAGGAGCTTTCTACTGTAAACAAACAGAATAAAATTCTGTAGACTACTACGTAAGTGAAACAATGTGAATTTACAATATGTTGTTTACATTACAAAACTCTTAGCGACATATTCTTATACGACAAAAAAAAAAATCATTAAAAATATTAACTACTTATTTCATTTACATTTTCAGTTAAATGAAATAAGGCCATTTAGAATTAGAGGGTCTGTCGTTGTCACTTTCCTATAATCTTCCACGGAAATAACGCGGAATCTTCAAAAGATATTTTAAATTGTGTACTAGCAGAATACCCGTTTCTCGCATGGGGAGATTACATTTCATTTTGGACATAAACGGCATTGGATCGCCTCAGCGAGTCCAAAATCTATCGATTCGACCCTAATATCGGTCATTCCCTCCCACTCTCCCTAAGTTGCCCATCAAAGTGAAATGATAAAATCCATCCCAGGCCTAAACCTCATCTATGTTGAAAATTTGATCCAGATCGATTGGGTGGTTCAAGAGTTATTAAATCACAAACATAGTCACTTTCATTTTTGTTTTTTTCTACATCTCCCTCCTCCTCCTCGACCTCCCCTAAGTTGCACCGTCAAAGTGAAATAATTAAAACCATCCCAGGCCCAAATCTCATCTATGTTGAAAATTTGATCGAGATTGGTGTTGCGGTTCAAAAGTTATTAAGTTACAAACTTACAAGGGACGTATGCTAACCGTGACAGCTAGATATTTATGAAACTTCGTTCCCTAACTAATTATGGATCGCTAATCGTCGTGGTGATAGTCACTCAGTGCGGAAATGTCTTGTTTACCCGCTACGTACCAAGGAATGGCTGGGCGAGGCTGTGCCGAGAAAGACAGAAAAACGACGGGAAAAGGCAGAAAATGAAAAATGTACTCAGGTAACATGATACCTACGGGAGGGGGGACATGTGATCAAGAACACGCTAGTACTGTCACACAAACAGTGTTGCCATCCCAACACAAATTTATAGTTTTTTAAATAGAACTATACCATTTTACGACATTAAAACAATTGGCGTAAAACGTGAAAGAATATAACCAAGAGGTGGGTTATCAGAGTTGCCAAATACCGGAGATAGGACGCTCTAAAGTTGAGAAATTATGGGGTCCGCAAAATGAAACGAACAAATGTACAACAAAAGACTGCAGAAGGAACATGTGTACAGTGGGAAGTAAACTACAGCATGCGCAGCATCCAGTAATTAACGGGTTTGATATGTCATATCGAATGTGCGGCAAGGGCGAGAAATGTACGTGTTTTGCCGTACTATCTATGGCTTTTCTATTGTATGTATTGGTGTATTATGTTAAAATAGTTTGGGCCTATTTATTACTGGTAACTGAATTTAGTGTGTTTTATCTTCATCGTTGTCTCATTTCCTGTACTCTCAACTGACACCTATTACGGGTCATTAAGCGAATCAATTTTAACGTACTTTCTTGTCACAGATTTGTTACCTTTCATACCACAACTTTTCTGTACTCTTTTCAGGCACTACACCGTCGTTTCTGTAGTTTGGAAGGTATGCAGGATTTTACGTAGTGTTGCAACCCTAAGACAGTTCGTTTTATAGCTATCGGGAACGGTTCGAGATATCAATTCCATACGAACGCCATTGAAATTGCTGCGTTACAGAAATACTTGCTGTTCACATTTCCGCATTATGTCACATGGGACTTCTTCGTTCTACGGCTACTCTAACATGTGTCTTTTAGGGTGAACCCTATATCAAGCCCGTTAGTTACTGAATACTGTGCATGCTAAAGTTTACTCCCCACTGTACATTTGTTCCTTCCGTAGTCTTGTTGTTGTTGTACATTTGTACGTTTCATTTTGCGAACCACATAATTTATCAACTTTAGAGCATCATATCTCCCTTATTTGGCAACATTGATAAACCCACCTTTTGCTTATTTTCTTTCCCGTTTTATTCCAATTATTTTAATGTCATAAAATGGTATAGTTCTATTTGAAAAACTAAGTTTGTGTTGGGATTGCAACATTGCTCGTGTGACAGTACTGTCGTGTCCTTGGTCACATGTCCCCCTCCCGTAGGTATCAAGTTACTTGCATACATTTTTCGTTTTCTGCCTTTCTTGACACAGCTTCTCCCAGTCATTGTTTTGTATATATTTATTATACATGACGGGTAAATAAGACATTTCTGCATCAAGTGACTATCACTACGATGATTAGCGATCCACAATTAATCAGGGTACCAATTTTCATAAATATCTAGGTGTCACGGTTCGCATGCGTCCCTTGTTAGTGACTTTCATTTATATATGTTTATACATATAGTTTAGGTTATTTTAAAACAAACGTTCGTTTGAATGTTTCAATCATTCAGACATCTGGCAACATCATCTGTATAGCTATATGCAAATTGAAGAAATGTTGCATATCTTCTAAAGATTTTTATTAAAAAATATCTTTTTTCTTATTCATATGGTCACATTTTTTGAAGGGTTATAGGAGAAAGCTTACTGACAAATTTATTCATTATTCTTTGTCCATAAAGGCATGAAATAATTACTGTAAGTTAGGATGCAATTATTGGCAAACTTTCTTCCAATGCCAACACTGTAAAAGAGAATTTTTCAGTCTCAACATTGCGCGAAGTGTTTCCTACGTTTGTATTTAAACATTGATTTTGATATATCTCAAGTAAACAGTGGAAAAGATAATTAATGAAACCAGAAATAGTATTAAATATCTACCATTTCCGGTTTAAGTAGCGAAATGTATCCATATTTCAGATGCTGAATCAATTCCAAGAAATTGCTCGTCGCTATCTATTACCGTATTTGTGCAGTGGCGACCATCGTTGAAACCGGAAATGATTAATTTTGTTACTTCCGGTTTAAATAGAGGGTTAACAGATTAGATGGAACCTATTTTTTGCACGCTAGGTCCAGGGAACCGCATCTCGGTGTCTCTTTTATCGTTTCTTTCTGAGACTGTGGTGGTTCAGTAGTAGAGCGTTAACCTCTGGTGCGTGGGGTCCTTGGTTCGATTCCAGCCCGCGCCAAGTGGACTTTGTGGTGAACAAACAGTGTGTGTGTGTTTTCTCGGGGTTCTCCCGTTTCCTCTCACTTTATTCATTCCAGTATTGCATTCATTTCTCATCATCATCGTATGTTTTAGCCTAGCCGGCATAATTGTCGGACGTAAAATAGCCAATCAGCGCAGATTTCATTTTATTTCTTAAGTTTCTTGTCGTTTCTGCTCTGATACGAGTTGATAGGCAGACAGACGGATGAACATGGTCTTTCTATAAGAGTTACAAATTTTTTGCATATCATAGTTTCGAAGTCTAAGAAAAAAAACTAGCTTTTCACTTAAAGATTGATATCTGCTTATAAACAACGTATTAGACACACAAAGTGTGTCATTCATCTACACTGCATTAACATCATAGCAATTAATCATGTACTGGAAAGAATCACTTGAAGCTATGGGTCAAGGAACAATAATGGATATTGAATAGTGCAAAGAGGATTTGAATCACCAGATAATGTTCTGGCAATGAAAACAATTGTGCAGGAATAAGCTAGGCTAATTCTTCAAGACATTGATGAAAGCTAATTAGACGCTAATACCAGCGCACATTGAATTTCATGTAAGTTGCTATTGTTTAAGTACTAATACACAGCAGAGAGGATTTCCTACCTTTGGTCTACTTACTAAGAACAAAGATAGTGAGAGGATTTCCAACTTGTACTCTATATTATCCGGATATTATGATAAATTCAGGTCAAGCGAACTAATGATCCAATCCTCTTGATAACGAGTGGTCAACATCAATTTATTTTACTAAACAGAACTAAGCGGCAGTACAATACATGAAGGGCTGGCAGATGGGTTGCATTAACTAGAGTTCATCATTTTACAATCCCCATCAGAAGCGTCATTTGGAGTCTCGAGGGACTATTCATGTCCTGTCTTTGAGATCTATATAGTACATTATAACCAATAGTTTAATAATATGTTAATGCAAACGTGAAATCTACGTATATCGCATAGTAGATACCCGCCTTCCCACTCGAATATAACTTTGAAATTACCCTACTCATATCAGCAGAAATATCAACGAAAATTTGACGATTCCCGGTGGGGACACTCGGTCGAAAAAGCGTAAAAGCGTTTTTCAGGCCAGTCATTGTAAGGTTTCCCTCATTCACACCAGGCAAATGCCGGGATGGTACCTAATATGCAGGTCCCAGTTCATTTCCTTACTTTCTAATCCTTTCTTCCTTTCTTCTCTTCGGATAGTGTGATCATCGAAGGACGTCATCCCTCACACGTAACGGAGGGATAGAGCCGAAAGCCCAGAAACCTAATTCCTAATCCTAATCCCTAACATTCTGTACCCTCATAGAGAGAAAGAAATGGAATGTTTAATCTCATGTCCCACACGCATGTTATTTACTCTAAAAGAGACAGGTTATTAACGAAAGTGAATTATTATGGAAGAGTTGTTGGAATTAAAATGGGCAGGAAATGGGGAACTCCGGAGAAAACTGAAGGACATGTTGTCCTCCACAAACTCACATGATATGGGATCGAACGAAAATCAAAATCCAATTAAAATTCTCACTGACAATTACTAGTTACTACTAATATGCTCGGAAGGCCATATTATTGGTAGGTTCCTCCGTCCTGTTCTTACGTATGGCTTCACCGTATGGATATCAACAAGTGCAAAACATTACGAAAAGCTCTTAATAATGGAAAGACATGCTCTTCGCCTAGCATACCGCATTAAGTTACCGAGTCCAACCCGTGAACTATACGACCGCATTACATTCCAGCACCTTCTCTACCACCTCGAAGCCCTCAGACTCAAATATATCAGCCAACGCTATGACAATGAACATGCTCTCTTCTTCGAAACAATTTATAACGACGTTCCCTACTTACAAAACCACCGCCATGCATCTACACCTCTCTCATTGCTTTTCGAACTGTATAGATATACTGTTTCTTCAGATCATCCCGATTATAACCTCATCCGCATGCTCAGCACTTCAACCATCCCGGCGTATATATCACCGTCATATTATGCACAGTAAATCTACTTGTTACTAACAGGGTCTCCTTACGTATCTCATCACAGAAGATAACCCAGCATTCACGGTACCTCATTCTCACTTCCTTTCGCAAATTACTCCTAAACAGCATATCCATTCCCAGATTCCAGAACTGTCTCTGCTGATTATAAAGAAATGCTTATCGATACTAAATAAAATTAATAAATGTCTCTTTGCTCAGCTAAAAATTCTTCCTACTTCATGATTATATGAAATTTCTTTCCCTAGTAGAGGGTACAGCCCTCGTAATGGGTGCTAGCTACTTAGTTGGTAGCTCCTCCCCAAGGCTCGTCATTGTCTCCTCTATTATACCTGTTGTACATTGCCGGCCTTGTTGTTCCAAACAACATCAACATATTTCAGTTTGCTGACGACACCGCCTTTTTCACGACGGCCCGCATAGAACAATCCATCAACAAAACCATGCAACCAGCAATTGATGCATTCGTTCACTGGTGTAATACTCCCGGAAGTACGTTTTTCGCGCGCTACTCTAGCCAACTGTTTTACGCGCTATCCTAGTCAGTTGTTTTAAGTTGGTCACAAAATCTATATCATTTAGTACAAGGGAAACAAAACGAGCCCTGCGGGGCTTCTAACCCGTTCCTACTAATACTACTACTACTACTTATCTGCACAAAAGTAAGTAAATCACATTTTTGAGTATTATTTTCGTATTATTTTAATTTAAAAAGTGTTATAAAAATATTAAAAAATGTTTAAAAATCTTTTTTCGGGCCGGGTTTGAACTCACGCCAAAAGAGACTTTTGCTACTAGCATATAGCTAGTCCACTCGGCCACTAGTTTTATTGTTACCTTCTCGAAAAATACAAAATGGACTCAACTAGCTGAGTCTAAACAAGAAAAGCACTAGACATAAATATAAAAATCACCAATTCTGGGTCTACAACTATAAATGCAGAGAACTAGAAAAAAATAAATGCATATTTACATAATAATAATAATAATAATAATAATAATAATAATAATAATAATAATAATAATAATAATAATAATAATAATAATAATAAAAACAACGAGAGAGGAACTTTAGTTCATGACAAAAGCACTTCTAAAAACCTACTAAAAGAAATCCTTTCCTGCTGCGGATAATAACATTTCCGGCGTGTACGTTGAAGAAAATCAAAATAAGTGCGTGTATCCAGTAACGTGATATGCCTCTGGAAATATAGTAAAGTGCTGGCCAGCAGGAAAAGCACTGTACGATGCTTAGTGGGGGAAAAATTGAAAGTCCGGCAGGAGCAGATGATCAATGTGAAACGGTGCACTCGGACGACGAGTGATACGACCCACCATCACCTGCAAGGCGTTCCATATCACTGGCGCTCCCTCACATGTTGTAAACCGATGAGCAAAGTGTCCTCAGAATGACATATAGTACACAAAGCATCGGGTGATCGTTGTATTGCATAAAGCCGCGCACGTATTGGGATAAGTTGATGGACTACATGAAATCATAACACTTGCATATAGGAAGGTAAGATAGGGTTCCAAATGTTAGCTACACTTGCTGCCACTCTATATGTGGAAACTGTTGTACTACTCGTAACTGAGTCGGCGGAGAGGACAATGTGAAGAGAACAGAATATAATGAGCGAGCATTGTGCTGCTGAGGGACCAAAGGCACCCTGGCATAAATCCAATATCGAATAAACATCAAAACATATTTCGGACACTGATCGGCAAATTGAATAAAAGGGAGATTGACAGGGTGAGCGTACTCCGGCCAAAAACAACTAAACCAATGGTTCGTAATAGAATCGACGGATGAAAGACCCACGTAGGAATCTGCCATGAAGAGAGTTTGACATTTGAGACGGATATGAACTAAACCGAGACCACCGCGTGAACGTGAGAGATAAATGGCAGTTCTGGGGATGCGAAAATAGTAACCCCGCCATATGTGCCAAAGGAACAGAGATTCAAATCTTTTGGCGTAAATCTCAGGGAGGGGAAATACCCGAGCCCTATACCACAATTTAGATGCCACGTAGATATTGATAAATTGAATACGATGCCATAAATGAAGTCGACGAAAGCGGAGGGTGAAGAACAACCCTCGAATTTGCTTAAGGAGAGGTTGCCAAACTTCTTCATAATGGGGAGTGGGAAGGGACGTGAATGGAATGCCTAAAATAGTTAAGGATGTCACATGCGGTATAGGTTGCGTACCTGGGATAGGAGAGGGTAACTGAAAGCCGTGAAATTGTAACACTTGAGTTTTCTTTTCATTAAACTGAAGGCCAGAGCAACGCGAGAAACGTTTGAGAACCGGAAAGACACCCTGAAGAGCAACCGCGTCGACCCCTGTGATAGTCAGATCATCAGCGAAACAATAGATGTTTTGACAAGAAAAGAGGGTAGGGCCGGGGGGAGACACTAGCGCCAAACGATGGAGAAGAGGGTCTATAACTAAAGAAAACAAAATAGAGCTTAAACTACAGCCTTGACGCAAACCTCGCTTTAAGGGAATGAGGTCAGATAGATGTCCATTAATTTGGAGACGAAACGTGGCGGTGGTGTATAAATTCGAAATTACTTGACAGAAATCTGCGGGAAAACCCCAAGCGTCGAGGGTTAGACGAAGGAAATTGTGATCGACACTATCATAAGCCTTCTCTAGGTCTAACGCTCCGGCTGGGACACCGCGAGACTGAAAGTATGCAAAGAGGTCTCGAAGAGTACGAAGGGTGTATTGAATGTTATTCGATTCGTGCAGGGCTGCTTGATACGGACTGATAAGTTTCTGTATGATAGGTCGTAATCGGGCTGTAAGAACTTTAGTAAATAATTTCAAATCAACTGGCAATAAAGAGATAGGGCGGTAATCAGCCACAACCTTCGCCTTGGACGATTTGGGTATAAGTGCAACAACCGCAGTATTAGAATGAAAGGGCACATTAGACAACCAGGAATTGAAAAGTGTCACAAGGGTACTACGAAGAATAGGCCAGTAATGACGGTAAAAAGATACACTCAAGCCATCTATGCCAGAAGAACTACGTCCTTTAGACTTACTGAGAACCGCCCAGATTTCGTCAGCCGTAATTGGGCGCAATAGAGCCTGACAAGCTTCTGCAGGCAGCCGCTGAGGAAGGGCTGATAGAAACTCAGGAGCAAAAAGAAAATCCGAATGCGATGCGCTCGTGAAGGCTATAAAGTGTTGCGTAAATTCTTGTAAGATCTGTAAAGGGTCAGAAATGGTATCGCCGTTGGCCAATACTAACTATTCAATACATGTAGCTCGTCGCTGTCGAAACAAGCGACCTACATGATACAAGGAAGACGATTCTTCCGGAAAACAATGATATAGATCGTCTGAAAAATACGCCTGCAACGATACTCGAGTATCGATTTGACGCATTCTACGTTTAATATCGTTAATACAAGCCAGATTAGATAGGGAAGGCTGTGCAGCCCAGAGATCACATAGTGCCCTATAATAAAACTCATATAGCTGACGATCGTGCTGTTGGGACAATTTCCCTCTCCATTGAAAGAAACTACGGAATTTGGGTTTACAATAAGTAGTCCATCACGCAACATCCGTTGGAAAATAACGTTGCATTTTACGCCAGTACTTAAAACGCTCGGTAAACTCTTCAACAGTGTCTTCTCTTAACATCACTTCGTTGTTGATTTTCCAGAAGGAACGTCCCCTTCCCGCCGGAAGAAAAAAGGCAGCTTAAAATGAACTAAGAGAGCTGCATGATTTGAGAACGATATATGCCGTGTGTGGACAGCGAGGACAGCCTTACTTAAGCGAGCATCGACGTAAATCCTATCCAAGCGACTTTGTGTCGTAGTACAGGTGTACGTCATTGCATGCTTAGAGTGAGATGCTAGAAGAGCATCATGGAGCTGAAGAACTCTCACCAACTCAACTAAGGCATGACAGGGAGGTGATGGTGTGAGCGAATCACGGCCGTCGATCACCGCATTATAATCGCCGGCGAATAAACAAGAAGTAAGACTTGGAGGTAATAACGATGGGATGACACTGGAAAAGAAATCTTCCCTCTCTCGTGTTTTAAGAAAACCACTAGGGGCATATAAACAAATAATACATACACCGTTAATATAGCAACGGATGGCTCTCCCATCTGGAGATAGCATAACCCTATCATAATGTAGACCCTTTCGTACTAACATCGCGACACCAGTGGTTTTTTTCAGAATTCACTATAGTATTATAGTCAGAGAGAAAGTCAAATGTACGAAAAGTTACTTCAGTTAAACAATAAACGTCTGCACGATTCCGTTCAATAAATTGTTGTAATAACGCTAAGTTCTGTGCAGAACTAATTCTATTAATGTTGAGAGTAATTAAAGTAAAAGTATTGATCTGCGCCATACTTCCACACAAAAACACTAACAGTAATACAAACAAAAACTTACTTGTATCGCCCATAGAAAGACACTGCAGTAGACAAGAAATATATAGCACATAAAAACTGGAAAAAGAAAGCTTCACCTTGCTAAAGACACAACGCAATGCAACTAAGAAAAAACACTCGTGAACTGAAAGCGCAAAAAAGAAAAAACAAACACACAATGCAAGCACTCTATATCTCGGAATCGGACGTAGCACGGCCTTTGAGGCTGTGATCACGTGACTTGGACTGTATCACACCTTGAGAACCACCAAAACAGCTGTCTGTTCTTTCTTTTTTGTAGTCGATCTAGATACCCTTCGGCGTTTTTGTTGGGAAGCCGGATCAACGGCAATCATCGTAGCACTGGGTGATATAACTGAATTGCTAAGAGGATTAAGACCCTGTGAGGGGGGGGGGGGTTCACTTGGACCCATGGGCACATCTGCATTCTTGAGATTCTCCGAATGTATCGTAGAGACCAAGACGACTCGGAGGACTTTTGCTCAGACACCAAGATTTTTTCTCTTCCAATACTGACGACATGGTTGGTAATGGTAAAGGCGCGACGGAACTCGTTGGTAAAGCAGGAAACTGAGATTCATCGGGAACACTGTTATCCTTTGCAAACCCAGTCTTAGATAAACTTGGTTCGTCACTTACATGATCGGAAGAAGCCGGAAGCGGATTAGATCACCATACCTTCCCCAATTCAGTCATAATCACTGGCGGCGGGGTCGGTTTTCCCCCCATAGCACTATTTTTCTTCTTCAAATGACAATTAGACACGGTATGTGACGTGCTCTGGCAAAAAAAAACAAGTAATTGGCTGACCTTCATATGAAACATTCACTTTGTAACCTTGAACGATCAATCTAGAGGGAATATGCTTAGTTAGCTCAATATGTATGACCCGCACACCACTGTCAATGCCTGTAGGAAACGGTGCCGCCCAATACTGTCGTTCTACTCGCCTTACCAATCCATAGGCACGAAAATGTTCTTCCAATAATTGCACTGGAGCTTCCAATGGAAAATCATAAACTCTCACCAATTTCACAGGATCCTCGGCCGGTAAAATTCTTACTGTGCTTACGTTACCGTCCATGTGATTAAAGGTCACAGTCTCTGGCACTGTCGAGGCAAACTGGTCATAATCTTTGAGTGATTTAAACTTAATATAAATACTAAAAGTTTCTTCGTGAAGTTGAAGAGCACAAATCTGGTCAAACAGGCGAGGAAACTTCTCCAACAGCCATTGGTACACTGGACTGGAATTAGGTCGAGAACTTCGATAACGCTTATCAAACATGAATTTGTATTGTAATTCTTTCTTATAAGACATGACGCTCAAATTCTCTAGACACAGAAATTGAAATCACCACAAATATTAAACGTACGAGCCTAAATAGGCAAAAAAAGATGCCACTAAGTTCACCACACTACCAATGTGTGAAATCGTATGAATTATGCTCCCAGCAGGCTTTGCGACCTGAACTGCTCGAAAGCACGAGCACGAATGACGGCCACGAGGACCGACAACAACAATCGTCTGAATTCTGCTATTTGATTGCAACGTGGAAAGACATAGATAACTCCAACCAATCAGAACTGTGTTCGTTCCTACTTCCGGGAGCATTACTCTCCTGAGCTAGTCCTTACAGAAACCCAAGTCGATTAAATCTTCAAGTGGATCATACATCTGTCCGGTCATCAAAGACTCTTACCTATCTTGGTGTCATATTTGACTTTAAACTTACCTGGACTCCACACCTTACGAAGATCATACGCCAAGCCTAAAATCGACTCAACCTTCTCAAGCGCTTAGTTGGAACAACCTGGGGACTAAAACCGTTAACAGTACTTAATACACACAAAATATTTATGCGCAGTACATTAACATATGGGCACACAGCCTGGATATCCGCACCTGCTTTTAGTACACTCGCAAGCTTCAGGATACGTGATGTACTTTTATATATGCTGCAGTTTAACGTATTGCGCCAATCCTCCACTGGATTGTTTGTTCTGTGTCTTTGACCATTGCAGTTCTATATTTCTCTGAATATTTGGAATGTCCATCCATTGTTCAATGACATAACCGTTTAACTCTTCGATTTTCTGGAAACGGACAGTCCTCCATGACGATGAGCCAACCTTCATCGATCCTGCCTGATGATATTAATGCTAAGGCACTACACATACGAACATGATGACGTATATATTCACTGTGGAAGTATTCTTCGACGAGACCTAAAAAGCTTCCACCAGATGCTGTGGTTAAAATTGTAAAAGCAGCCAGAAATCTGTGAATTAGAGAATACCGTACACAATGCATTGATTGCAGAAAGCTCAAAATCCACTTTCAGCACTCGAGATTCGTTTTGGCCAGACCACGTTTTAAGAAATTTAAACAGTTCCCTATATGTTCGTTCTATTTTATCTGACATCAATGCATACGCGACTGATATAACCAATATCTTATGTGTGGTTCCTATATATGTATGTATGGTGTACAATTGGGAAAAATACTTGAAGCTAGCTTTAATTCAATTATTCTACTTATTTGAACTTGTGTTTGCTCTTTTCTGGTTCTTACGTAGTTGACATTTGTTCTGTCCTCCCACTCCCTATAGTGAAAGCGGTTCAGGATAAATCACATGATTAACAGGTGGATCGTGTGAAAACTCACGACACCTGCTGAATGATTAATCCGATAAGAAAGACAGTGCGAAATTGCTCGATAATGTGCACCGTGCGAAATTGCACGGAATCGTTGCTTTTTTTCATCCTTTAGTCACCTCACTGCTTGTATCTATAACCAATAAATAAAGATTAAATATACGACACCTCTTTGACTATCCACATTCAAATGCATCTAACCTTTATATGTGAAGCACTTACCAGAAGAAAGGACAAAACCCTTTAAACGGGAAGACGGACAAAAAAAAAAAAAATCATTTGTGTTGTCATACAAGTAACTTTTTTTAAAGTTTTAACCCTGTATTAGTATAGAGCTTCCAGGATATAAATACCAATGCAATATATTGTTGGCAAAATTGAGAGTACAGGATTAAAGGGGGCAGTGCAGAGCCCATGTGGCGGGTTAATGGCGGTACTGGCGGTTATATAGGGACCACATGCCTGTTTAAGAGTTTCACCAGCGGTGCAGACAAGGAGAAACTGCGGATGCTGCCCTTATTACCGCCATAGCGGTAAAATTGCAGCATTCGTGTAATTTGGTAATGGTACCGCCGCGTTTCCCGCCATCGGCTCACCAAATTTTTTATGGCAGGTCGCCGCGGTTCGTTATCAATCCGACTGCTGGGTTTTTTATTAAGAAATGGTACAAATGTATGTCGAGTTACAAAGTTTTGGGAGATTCCGTACACGGTGGACCCCACGGGTGGGTGTGCCCTTGTTGCATACTCAGATAAAACATAGTTAAGGGGCCACGATGGCTTAGTGGTAGAGCGCTTATCTCTGGTGCGCGGAGTCCCCTGGTTCGATCCGCGGCCAGGTGTGTTTATCGTGGACAACATCGTACCCGGGGTTTCCTCGAAATACTCCCATTTCCTCACACTTTCTCATTCCACCAATTCTTCCATCATCGTTCAGTTGCTTTAATCATTGTCTACCTTAACCTAAGAGACACAATCGTGGAACGTTAAACTGAAAGATTTTATTGCATTCTTAAAATTTAGTTAAATGGTGCCCATTTCGTAAATGGTGTCCCACACGAATTTTTTTTCGTACAAAAGTTGTTTGGGTTTCCATGATTTTTTCAATGATGTAAAATCTCTCTCTCTCTCTCTCTCTCTCTCTCTATATATATATATATATATATATATATATATATATATATATAGATAGATAGATAGATATATAGTGGCGGATCCAGGATATGATCAAGGGAGGGGCTAAACGATAGTTTGCCGCTTTATCCATTGTAAAACAGTATTGAAGACCATTTTATCCAGTGTATATTTGAGGGTCAAGGGGGCTTTAGCCCCTATAGCCCCCCTGGATTCGCCCATATATATATTACGTATTAAAATCTATAGGTGATTCCCGGAATCTCCATAATAGAGGCTCCTCTCTAACAAACAGAGCGCTCTAATAGATATTCTCTCTGATATTTTCCTATCTCAATTTTTGTTTCATTCTTTTACTTTCAACCTTTTGCGACTTATAAGCTCTCAACCTTTTATCTGAAACACAAAGCACAATTATTTTTGAACAATATATATGTTTTTTTTTTTTAAAAAAAAAGGAAACTCAAAATTTTTCATTATATATTACAATTCTTTGAAGCAAAAACAAAGCAAATATATTAGCGGTTGGGTTCTAATCATACTTCAAATAATGTGCTGACTTCTGAATCAAAACAATAGCGTTTGGTGTTTGATACTTTGTGTTTCAGCAAAATTTTCTCTCTCTCTCTCGATGTAACTTTTTTTTTATCCCGTTCCCGTAGGAAACGGAAAGTAGTGGTTCAGTGTTGCGGTGAAGATGAGTTAAAACGAAGGCGAGAAAGGGGAGGGGGCGAGGGAAATGGGCGGGAGAAATATAAATGGATTACGAGCACTTCCCTTGAATCTGAGACTCCTAGGAACACAGAGAACACATAAAAAGTATCCCCTCCCATGTACCCCAGTCTTTGAGAGAAAAAAGCGGGGATAAAAATAGTGCTGAATTACATTCACCAATCCCTAGAGGAAATTCTTGTGAGAGATACTGAGAGTAAAGAATAAGATTTGAGGAAAGAATTCACTTGTTTTCCGTAATCCTTTCTCAGAGATTTTTAAGATTTGATAGTCTGTAACCTTCATTTAGTACTAAAAGTGAAGAAATAGTAATATTTCTTTAGTTCAAATACTAGTGGATCATTTGTAACTACATAAAGTACGATGATACACACTCAACTTATGAGACTAATTTCATTCCATAATGTTGCTTTTATCATGAAATTCTCGAATACCAAATCGTATTCTCGCACATAAAATAACGGAGATCACATTGGTTCGTTTATCACGGAAAAATATTCATATAAACACGTGCGTTTCTTTTCACATCGTTAAACTACAGTAGAGTTCCATACCACGAGGGTTCAATATTGAAACCGAAAGTAGTAGATCTATCTCTTTGTTGAGGATTCAATATTGAAACCCAAAGTATTAGACCTATTACTTCTTTGAGGATTAATCATAGAAACTGAAAGTAATAGATCCCATACATCCTTGAGGATTCAATATTGAAACGGGAAGTAGTAGATCAAACACCTTCTTGAGAATTTAATATTATGACCGGAAGAAGTAGATCTATTACTTCCTTGAGGAATCAATATTGAACCCGGAAGTAGTTAATCTATCACTTCCTTAAGGATTCAATATTGAAACCGGAAGAAGTAGAAATATATATTAAACATCTCCTAGAGGATTCAATATTATGACCAGAAGAAGTAGATTTATTACTTCCTTGAGGAATCAATATTGACCCCGGAAGTAGTTAATCTATCACTTCCTTAAGGATTCAATATTGAAACTAGAAGTAGTAGATTTATCATTTCCTTGAGGATTCATCCAATATTCAAATCGGAAGTAGTAAATCTATTACTTCCTTGAGAATTCAGTATTGAACACGGAAGTAGTAAATCTATCACTTCCTGACGATTCAATATTCAAACCGGAAGTAGTAGATCTAGCTCTTCCTTGAGAATTCAATATTGAATCCGGACTCATTAACTTTCAGTTTTAACTGTATTTCAATATGCAGTTTCATTGCATTTTTATTTTTCTGGTATTTCAATACGCAGTTCTCATTTGTTTCATATCGTACCTCTTTCATTTAAATTGATTTTTATACAACTCTACACCTGTTGAAAATGTTTAGTAGACGTATTTTTTGTTGTTGTTCTTTAGGATTTAGGATTTTAGATTTCTGGGCATTCGGCATCTAAAGCCATTTAACCCGTCACATTTGAGGGATGACGTCCGTCGGCGACCGCATTATTCGGGAAAAGGGAAGGAAGAAAGCAGCCTGGGATTTATGTTAGGTATCATCCCGGCGTTTGCCTGGTGTGAATGAGGAATCCCCAGGAAAATCTCATTCAGCATGGCTGGCCTGAAAAAGCTAGAAACTAGAAAAAGCTAGAAAGCTAGAAAGGAACCACTACACTTTTTCGGCAGAGTGCCACCACCGGGAATCGAATCCGAGGTTTGCTGCTCTTAGCAGTATGTATAAGAATAAGACTAACCCTATTAGAATAAAAACCAAAATAATATTTAATCATAGTTTCCGGTATTAGATTCTAATGATATCTATCTCTTCCGCTTCGCGACCCCCTTAGCGACCACTAGATTGAGAAACCCTGGTCTAGAGTGATGATTAGCTTGGTTCAAACTTGTACAACTATCTCCCTAATAATCAAGGACTCTAAAGTGGCTATTACAACCAAGTTCAAACTTGGAAAGCTGTTCTCTTAAGTAATACATGTTACATTCGTAGAAGGTAGTAAATAGCTGTTATTACTATTAGTATTATTAATTACGAAATGATCATCATTACTGGATAAACATACTATACATTTACTTATATTATAATGTGTTCCGTATACTTCATTAAATATGTGGCGTGAGACAGGGAGAAAGAGGCGCTTCGATGGTTGCATTAAAGTTTAGCGTCCGTTTTAGCACCGAAGCTACATGAAACGTGGACTTACAGTTAATTTGAACTACCGTAATACGTTCAAATCTGAATGTTCCCTGACCGGAAATCGAACTCAGGATTCTGTGAACCAAAGCTGAGCGCGTGTGCTTGCCACTAAACCAGTAAGAAGAGCTAGGCTGTTGAGAAAAGTAAAGTATAACCGGTGAGCGGTAACAAAGTTTACATGTTGCCAAGTTTTCCGAGCATTCACATCAAAACACTTCCACACTGCATGGCCTTTCAAGACTTTTCTAACTTTCCACATTACACCATTATAAAACCACTAAATATTAACTAAGAGAAGGCAATAATGTAAAATGTAGCGGCATTCCAATTGACCATCAGAAGCTATTCACAGATAAAAAAAAGTAATAATTATTGGCATGAAACATCCAAATGAGCATGTCCAGTCTCAATACGCGCACAATCACCAAAACATTGTATTGTAACTGTTTTCGATCACAAATTGTTAGAATTTTAGTCTGTTATGCAGTACACTCTCGCTAATTCGAACCTCAATAATGCAACGTATCAGTAATCCGGCTCCGAGAGCTAAATATGAAATTTCGTACTTTAAAAATAGTGATATCCTAACTCCGGTCTACGGGCCACATGTAGCCCTCTGAAAGGTTCTATCTGGGCAACGGCATGATTCCTAATGTGGCAAATTTAATTTTACTTCTAACATTAAGAATCAGTGCATCCCAGTCACGATTTATCAAGCGGGTCTCTCCCCCCCCCCAAAAAAAAATAAAACTTTATTTTAATGTTGAACCGATTACGTGCGGATTGCCACGACTCGAATTTGTTGGTTTCCCAGGGTATTGTTCTTGCTGAGTTAATTCTAAAAATCTACTCAAAATCGACTCATAAGCTTAGGGCAGCCAGATTACTATGCTATAACAGTGAAATCTATTGTATTTACAAACAGAATCTATTGTATTTAATTTCATATTTACTGACCGATTACCGACAATTCTGACTGCCAACCAATTACCCTCAAATTTACGGTATTACTGTTAAAGTTATGGCAATAGGGCATAAATAAGATCTTGTGATGGTCTATAACCATAAATGTTACAATAACACCGTAAATATTAGAGTAATTGGCTGGCAGCTAGAATTGACGGTAATCGATCAGTAAATGTGATCGTAATTGTTTACAGTGTACATACAATATAAATAGTTACAAGCAGGTTCTTGGGTTATTGCTCTATCAGCTATTAACGCCAAGTTAAATTTATTCAAGTTGAGTTCAAGCACTCGAGGTAATCATTTGCATGCTTAGAAACAAGGGCACCGATCCTGGGGAGCCGGGGGCCCCGGCACCCCAAAGCTCATGTAGGCCCCCCCTAGTGTATTTCTGAATATACAATATTTGGCATAATATGAATGCAATTTGTCTTAACATCCTCATATATATATATATATATATATATACCTTCTGCGTCTGAGTGCTCCCCCCAAATTTACAGAGAAATTGACGCCCTTGCTTAGAAACCCACCAAATGCGTTTCAAAATTAATATGTTGTACAATTTGTGTGTATTCGAATGTGTAGCCAGCGTTATACCTAGGCATAGAGCATCAAGATCATCCATAAGGAGGTAGCAATCCGAACAAATGTCGGCTACCCGAATATTCGGAAGAGGCGTAATAAAATTTATTTCTTTTCTTTTAATGCTTCATAGCTTTCCAAGAAATTAAAATAACCAGAAGTAGATTTAAATATATGGATTTAGCAATCTTTTTTTAAACAACTTTGGTGGGAAGAAGAAAGTTTAGTCCATTTCTAATACAATAATTTGGTGACTTTTTGTGTCGTTGCTTGGCTATTTTGAAGTCCACAGAGATCATTAAAATACGTTGTTCAGCATCTCTTCATAGTCTTTCTGAAACAAGAGAGTATGCAGGAATTGGAGTGGATGTGAAGTGTAATGAAATTCTTAACGTTCACGATTATGCCGTCTACGCTAAACGAGACGGTGATGATGAGAAATGAATGAAATGGTGGAATTGAGAAAGTAGGAGGAAACGGGAGAACCCTGAGAAAACCGACGCACACGGTGTTTGTGCACCATAAAGCTCACTTGGCGTGAGCTGGGATCGAACCAAAGACCCCTATGCACCAGAGGTGAACGCTCTACCACTGATTCACCGTGGCCCCCTGGAGTGAATTTGAGTTTAGTGTCCCATTCAGCAGAAGACTGTATCAGATCTGGACCTATTGCTTGACGTGGAATCCCAACTACAAGAGTTAACACTGGGAATCGAACCCAGGTCTTCCACGCCACAGGAGCGTACATTATCCACCATCCTTGAATTAACTTATATAATATATAGCTGGCAAGCTATCGAAAGTAATACGTGACACTGCAGCTTGCTATAATTACATAGTGTTATTTTAACTGCCTTAATAAAGGGTTCGCAAAATCATTTTCCAACAGCAAGGGATCTCGTTTTCTTGGAAATTTGAGAGCTTCTGCAATGGAGGGTATCTGTATTGATGTCGTAACATTGTAAGTAGCAGATGTTGTGGCTTGATTTCTGGACTCCATTCATTGATTTTGATGGCTTCGTGTTGCGGACAGTCTTTTGTTTTGAGGTTGCCGAAAGGGAAAGCCTCCCGAGTTGATTAAAACACGACGCTCAGCTAATATCTTTGCCGTCGCTTCTAGATAATTCCGTTGGGAAACTTGTTGGATAAGTTTGTCGTGTTGTCCCGCGAAGGTGAAAATAAAACGCTAGAGGGTCCTAGTAGCAGCTGACAGTTAACCAGATAATATGAGTCATATATGTACAAAAATAAACATGATAATTTGCATTTTTTTAAAAAAAAATAGTTAAAATCAAGATAGAATAAATTTCATCTGGTTACTGGTGTTGAAATATGAGATTTCTCCTAATTCTAGCTTACTAATTTTAGGTGTTTAGCGAGAGATAAACAATGAAATATCATATAATAGTTTTAAATAGTACTATTTTATGTGATTTCATTGTTGTATTCCTTGCTAAACACCCGAAATTAGTATCTAGAATTAGGACAAATCTCATATTTTAACACCATTAACAAGATTTTTTACTTTTATATGCATGAAAGGATACACAAAAATTAAATGGGAGCTTCAGGAAGATTACGTAGTCGTGCAAAACTTCTGTTTCTGCAACAAACTACATTATGTCACCGAAATCGAAAAGAAAATTGAGCCCATCAAATCAGTTATTCGAAACCATCTAATTAATACCAACATTGAAGACATCACAACAGCACTCAAGAAGGAAAAAACAATTAATAAATAAATCCTGTTACCCATCTCCATTGAAAACTATAAATAAATTAATACTTATGGTCCAAGAGAAGGCGTTACATTCTATGGCCCGCCCATCTTCAGATGGGAGGGAAATTGATGGGAGGGAAATCGCCCCGATCTCCCCGCCCCTGGATCCGCCACTCGCCCAACGGAGATCGGGTCATTTTTTTTTTTACCCATAAATGTCTTATTTTAACTTTTTTCATATTTCTTCTTCCTTTTTCCGGTCATCGGGCTAGGTATGCATCTTCCAATATACGTACCATGCAGTAGCATTTCTATTATCCTAACACACTGTATTTGTCAACCACAAATAAACAATTCTTTGTCTGGGTCTAGAATGACCCAGTCTTCGCTGTTTACGTGAAGGATATTTTATTTGTCTTCTCTGCCTCATACTATCCGGTTTGTTGCCATTTTTCTCACTCTGCATGTTTCTCATTCCCTTAGTATGCTCCAACATTTCAGCAGTTTTACCAGGTGGCAAAAAATTTCCACTAAACGGGAAATTCATATTAGTGGCGAGAATGCGGGATATTTCCTTCCAAATATGTAGGATACGAGATAATACAACTTATATATATATATATATATATATATATATATATATATATATATATATATATATATATATATATATATATATATATATATATATATATATGTGTGTGTGTGTGTGTGTGTGTATTTGTGTGCATTATTTATTTACGGGAAACACTGAATCATATTGGAAAATTTCATGTCTACAGACGGGAAATTACCCTTCAAGAACTGGCAACACTGCCTGTTATAGTAAATATCAAACATTTTAGTGCAGTTTTACTCGTGCATTCGAAGAATGTAAATAAACTGTGCGCGTATGTTCTCTTTGCGGTAATAAATGTCCAAGCAAAAGTTTTAGAAAACTTCAGATGAGGTATTTCGTGAACTGATTAGACATGAAGAAGAAAGTGTTGAAGATATCATAGTCTGGGTTATGGCTGCTCTACTCCCCTCCCAATTTTTAACTACTAGATCCGCCACTGAAGACCAATATGGTCATCACTAATATCAAGCTTTAAATTAATTGGAAATTTAGAAACAATATTATGTTTTCCTTTAAAAAAATTAAAATATTGATGGGTCAAAAATGTTCGCCGGAAGCGTTATTTCTAGTATCTTCTCTGGGCAAGTGTTAATGACGGATTATTGTCTCGGAGACAGAGTAATGATGGAGATACTGTTCTTTTACTAGCCCTGTAACAATCATGTGGAATATCCTTCGTTTCGGCGGTGTTAAACTGGAAATGAATGTTGTTTCACTTACAAAATTATCAGTCTGTCTCTGCTATAGTTTAAATCTTAGTCTGTTCAGCACAGAATATTGAACTTAAGTTGTGCCGATGATGATGACCAACATAGATCGAGCAACGTCTGAATTCAGAATAGCACTGGTCGTCATCTTTAAAATTACCTAAAATTTGATATCAGGATATTTGCTGAGGTGGATAAAATCGTGGACGTAACGTAAAGGCAAGTGCTGTAATAAAACTTTATCGAGTCCGGGTTCCAAAAGTTCTGGAATAAATTTCGGAATTTAGGAAGTAAGAGACATCGTGAACAATTTGACGAAGGGACGTATCTCAAAATCTTACTTTTTCAGACATGAAGAGAGACAGGAAAGCAGTTGGATATGTAATAACTCGTCGCCTATTCCCAATAATAATTATGTGGAATTATTGATCAATTAATGCATATTTAAGTTTTTTCCTCCTCTGTGGAATTATATTTCTTTCTTTATGTCTGAAAAAGTGAGATTTTGAGATACAACCCTTTGTCAAACTGTTTACGAATGTCTGTGCTGCTGACCGTAATGAGTTCTAATTATGTAAGTGAAGCTGTCATGCGGAAGAATAATCTACTTTGTGCTTTGTGTACAGTTTGTATGTTGTTTCTAATTGTACAGTTAACGTAAAACATATTTTACTTGCTTTATTGCTAACTTTTGTTAGCTTTAAGTTTAAATAGTTTAGCCATTTTAACTAGATTCTGTGCCATTTAGCTATTTTCTGAAGGCGTCTGTTAGCATCATTGTGTATGACCAGTGTTACCTATTTAAGGGATTTTGTCTCTATAAATACAACATTGGAGCGAGCGTTTACTTGTAATGTGAGTTGCTTGGAACTAGAATACTTCAAATAATATGGTAAACTTTAAAAATTTTTGATAAGTATATGCTCAACTGTTTTCAAAAAATATAGCGTAGGGCCTATACCCATTCCTGTAAACGCTAGTCCTTTCATGAATTTAAGATGAGTGTACCTGAAAGATTGAAACCGGAAGTTGCAGTAAATTTTAACTCTTCCGGTTTTAGTAGAGTCAGTGGCGTATTTACGATTTTTTTTCGGGAGGGGCTTTGCTAACTTTCGGGGGGGGCTTTGCCTGAAAATGTGAAAATTCTGCAAGATATTTCATATAATTTGCTATAGTAAGTAAGATTTCGGGGGGGGGGGCTTAAGCCCGGAAGCCCCCCCCTAAATACGCCACTGAGTAGTGATAAGGACAGAAAAGGGGCCTATTTTTAAGAAGCTGCATCCGTATAGAAAAGAAACATTTCTGTTATCTGATATCGTTTATGCTGTATTGGTATTAACATTGAAACCGGAAATGATACATGTATACTACTTCCGGTTTGAACAGAGTAATAAGGATGAAGGTATAACATATTATTTGGACGCTGAATCGAAATCAGAAAATCGTTTCTCGGTTTCTTTTACCATTTTATTCTGATACCTGTTGACAGACAGACAGACGGTCGGATAAAACTGTTGTTGACGCCTTCCATTACGTCTTCATACCATAGTTGGGAAGCCTAATAATTGTAGAGGAAAATGTTAGCACGTAACAACGTCTAACCTTTCACGGTAAACGGTATTCCTTCCTGAAACCTATGGATGGATCTCTTCTCTCGTAACTCTAGGAAATATTTTTTTATTATTATTTTCTATAACTTCCTTTTAATTTCCGCCCGCATCTACAGGTGTCAATCTTTTCCTTTTCTCACTTCTTGGCTTCTTCTGTTTTGTTGTTATTGTTGGTGGTGACTTCCGTTCTTTGTTCTCTTTGTTGTTTCCCTTATCTTCTTCTGTTCTATTGAAAATCGCTTTTCATTCCTTGCTTATGCTTAATCGTTCATTCTAGTTTGTCGTTAATTCTTTAATTCCTTTTAATTATTTGAGCTTCCTGTCCAATATTCTTACTTTTGCCTTTCTGTCTTTTTCGAGTATTTCTGTATTCTTCATGCCGTCTCGTTCCCTTTCTCTGTCCGTGATGTTTGTATATTGCAATATTCTGTAGAATAACGGTAAACGGGTTTTCCTTTTCTTTTCTTTTTTTTTTTTTTTTGTTATGAAAGATCCTTGTATAGTTTCTACACAAGATTACAACTAAGTAAGACTAAAAGATTTCTCCTTTAACGTCCCATCTAACCATCATATTGAAAAAGTAGTAATACGTAGATGATGATAATCAGTTTTCTGATATGGGTGCAGTACCGCAAGAACAGGTTCCAACTTCTATGAAACAAGGACATTACACAAAAATGATGAAAAACGACTGGAGGCTTTCGAAATGTGGGTGTGGAGAAGAATGGAGAGAATTAGTGGGGTAGAGGGGAAAACGAATGAGAAGATGTTAGAAATAGTGTTCGAGAAAAGAACAGTTTTAGATATTATTGAGAAAAGAAACTGGTTGGGACATTGGCTAAGAAGGAACTGTATCATGAGGGACGTGCTAGAAAAGAAAGAGAGGAGGCGAAGGAAGCTACAGTTTAGAGAATAATTTTATGTGAGGGTGAAGATGTTTCTGAAAACTGTTGAGCAATGAAAGCTTCTCAGTTGTGGCATTATATATTTCAGGGTGTCCAAAGAATCAGAATAGGTGTTGATACAAAATAGGATCTCCTCCTCCAGAGGGGTCGCCAATCATGGCAGAATTCTTATAATGATGACGAACTTTATTTCTTTATTGCAGTCGGAAATGATAAAAATCTACAATGACTTAAGGTTAAACGATTCATTCCCACAGAGTGAGAATGGTAATAGGAGATTATAAACAATTTTTTGAAATAATTTTTTCTTTGAGTTTTACGTCCCACGGTTATGACGGTTAGGCTAAAGGAGACGGTGATGATGAGAGATGAATGAAATGGTGGAATGAAGAAAGTGGGAGGAAACGGGAGAACTCCGAGAAAACCCACGCACACGGTGTTTGTCCACCACAAAGTTCACTTGGCGGGAGCAGGGTTTGAACCCGGGACCCCAAGCACCAGAGGTGAACGCTCTACCACTGAGCCACCGCGGCCCTCTTTTTGAAATAAAATCAGCATAGTAAGAATAAATTTTATCTCAGCTTTTGTTCTCTGAAACCGTAAGTAGAAAGACGGACAATTTCCGGTTTTTTAAAGATTGATTCCGATAGAGTAACAATAGTTAAAAAGAAAACTTTTCCTAGATTCAGCATTTGAAGAACAGGTTCTATCTTCGACTATTTCCCTCTATTACAGTTGGAAGTTATTGATCTAATACTTCCGGTTTCAGAATTGAATTTACAATGTTTGGCAGTCTACCGTAACTTCACAAGGGGGAAACGAAACTCGCTTGTGTACGGCTAAGAATACAGGGCTTCTCCACGAGACATGGTCGCTAAATATCTTCAAAGAAGACTGCAAATCAACTAACAATTTCTAAAAGTGACCAAGTGACTCTGTTATATAAAATTGCCTTTTTACCTCTATTCTTGCATTTCTTTTCATATTTATCACTTCTATATGAAGCACTCTATCTCCGAACGGTGGAAAAGGGTAGAACGATTCCTAGATATTCAGAAAGGAAAATATTTTGAGGAAGATTATACCGGAAGATTATTTTGAGGAATTTGTGGTACCGAAATATAATTGTTTGCACATTTTTTATTGTCACCTGTAAGCATAGACTTACAGAAAATTACACAAAAAATAAGGTAATATATTGTGGATGGTGAACACTAGCCAATGGTGGTCCAGCCAATCTTGTTTTTACGAGTGCTACTTCTGAAATTCTCAGAGCAGCTACGCCACCGAAAAGACAATCTGGGGATTTTTCTCAGAATAGAGGATGGTACTTAGGATACGAATAGCACTCGTCTAAGAATTGCTGGTAAGGTGAAATGAAAAGAAAACAATAAACTCTACACGTGTAGGAAGGAATGCTACTTGTGTTACGTAGAAAAAAAATACACGTGGAAAGTAATATCTAACTTCTCAATGCAGTTTTCAAGTCGAGAGATGCAGAAGTTCACTCAAGAGACATTAGAACGTGTCTGAGGCGTCTGCATCTCTCGAATTCAGAATGAAATGAAATGAAATATTTGAGTTTAGCGTCCCACTATTATGCCCTTTAGATTAAGGGAAATAAATAATGGTGGGAGAATTGATGGAATGACAATGTGGGAGGAAACGGGAGTACCCCTACCAAACCCAGACACGTTGTTGTCCACCACAAACTTGCTTGGACGGGTATCGAACCAGGAACCTACACACCAAGAGATAAGCACTCTACAACTAAGCCACAGTATCATTCATCTCTCTCCTTCAAACCCGCATTACGGAAGATGGACATCACTTTACATGTATATGATTGTTTCTACCTAATCAAAGTGATATTCCTTCCCCCCTCACCTATCTAATCAAAATTTGGTGTATAATTATTTGTGTTATGTTCATTTCAAAATGACTACACGCCACTGTATCATTTTGTACATATAATGTTGCATAAAAATATAGTTAAGAAAATTCTAATGTAAACAAGAGCAAAAAAAGTGGAAGAAAATAACCAACTGGATGCACTAGCAAGACCAATCCAATAGGAAATTCTATCCGTTCTCGAGTGAGAGATATGACGGAGCTAAATAGCCTCTTTGCTGGCTTCCGTCTCAAACCCCTCTTGATTTAATTATTCAATCAATCAATCAAGTGAAAGACTTTGAACGAGAGAGAGCGAGAGAAAAAGGGTAGAAATTTTGGAGAGATTTAAAGAAAGACAGAGCAAGACGTTACTGCCTGTAAGTCGTTATACATAGCACGACAGGAGGAAATGATAAAATCGAAACGAAAAAAAGGAATAGAAACGAATGTAGTAATAGATAATGAAGACGAAAAAGGGATTGTCTCATTTTAACTCTCCTAAAGCAGTAAGTTCAATTTGGTGTTAGGATTTCATATTCCTCTAATATATTTTACTTAACGAATTACCTACCACACGAACACCTTGTATAACATGGTTAATTCGATCCAACAAACTATACTCTTAAAAATTCAACTGGTTTCGCAGAAAAATCATCGTGAAGTTTACAGGTATTTTATCAGAATGGATATTCCAGGTGAAATTTCAGTACTTTAGAACAATTATCCAGTATTTAGCAAATGCTATTTTGAGATATTTAAAATTGTTAACTTATTTTAAGTAATCGAATGCATATTAAGATATACGGAAGAAAATACGAGCTCCTTCGTGGCTAAGCGATTAGCGTTCGCACCTTTGGCGTGGAAGACCCGGGTTCTATTCCCGCCGGGAGTTCATGTGGTTCGGATTCCACGTTAATCAGTAGGATCAGTAGGTCCACGTCCTATAGTAATATATGTATATATACAGGGTGTTTCAAAACAACACCGACAACGTTTGGGAGGTGATTCCTCACACCAAGATAAGACAAAAAGTATAGACCAACCTCGGTGCACAAATGCTTCCTTTTGGAGTTATAGGCTGCCGAAAATATGAAACAATGAAATTTAAAGGTCCATACATCCAAAACTATTAGACGTACCGTAGTCGTATCAAGACTTCACTCAGGAACTAGTATGTAAGTAGGGTATGAATGTATGTTCTGCAGACACTTTTCCCCCTTCCACCCCCCAACTGCCAAAAAAATTATGAAGTCGCCACTGGCTATAGTACTTTAACACAGAAGGATAACCCAAAGTGAGATCGCATAGGCTTTTATGACATTTAAAATCATAAAAACTTACATCTAAAACTACACTACACTACATATAATTACACTTTTTTACTCTATCCCATAATGACCCCAAGCTAATGTATTTACACCATCTCTTAATATATATCTTTTATCATCTGAAGAATCTAATGCTAGCTTATGAACGGTTATACTATATATATCGTGCTTATAACTCCTAATGAGGTTTATGTCTTTATATGTTTTTACATTTTTAAATAAACTTTCTTTATAATCATTAAACTGCAACTCTTTTGATATTACAGCTTTAGTTACTCCTTTAGCTTTTTTTCTCTTCTTTATTTTCTACTCTATAAGCATACATCTTTGATCTCAATCCAATAAACTCTGTCATTATTTTACCCTTATTCTCATCTTTCATCTTACCTATTACTTTTTTGTTTATTAGTGGTAGTCCATATATATTATTTTCCTTGTATTCACTCGTGTCAAACTGGTCAACTATTTCTGCTATATCTTTATAAAAGTCATCAGTTTCAATCTCATATATAAAGCTATCAGTATCCATATAACATAAATCTATATTGTTTCCATATTTCGGCTTCATAGTGTTATAGTGAAAATCATACATTAATAGTTTTGATAGTTCTAATACACTCATACCAACATATATTGGCTTATTAAATGTTAATCGCTCTTTTTTCACATGTATAGCACATAAATTCTCTGTAAATATTGTTCTGTAATCAAAATTAGGTTTTGCAATTAATTTTTCTACTTTTTCAGGATCACATTCTAATTGTATGGGCTGCCTCTTTCTAATATTTTCCATTGTTTTTCCGAATACCGAGTTATTCATGAGCTTATAAAAATCTTCTTCAAACTTGTTTTTAGCTTGCATTCTCATATTTGTATTTAAATCAATGTATTTCTTTAACCAGTCTGATTGTTTGAATTCTAATATTCTATCTTTAATTTCATTCCAAGCGACATATATAGTTTTAAGTTCCTATAGTGAATTACATATCTCTCCTTATTATAAAGTGTTGTTAGTAGTTTTGATTGTTTAGATTCTGGTGGACACATGTTTTCTGGAGCTAAAGATAAATCAGAATGTTTGTTGTGTAAATACTTCGGATATTCTAAATCTACTTCTAATATGTATCCAGTTTCTGAGTCATCTGGAATGTTCATTATATCTATGCAAGGTTTAATCCACTTAAAATCTTTATAAGGCATGTATTGACTCATAGCCCATCCATATAAGTTGTTTGCGTCTAGATATGTTAGGTATGTTGAACATTCATCTTTATTATAATCTTACATATATTTGTTGTTAGCTTTTACATATCTTTTACTGCATTGTGAGATTTCTCCTCGTATACCCTTTTCTAACATTAGTATTTTATCATAATCAGTTAACATTTCTAAGTTAATTTTAGTCATCTTTAACATTGCATCCCACGATAGGCCCGGTGCTGTATAATACCAAGCAGGATCTAATCCATATGCCTTTAAACACACATCTCTAAAGTTTTCAAATATATCTGTTAATTGAAGGACATCTGTTTTGTTATAATGTTCAGTTAAGTCCTCCAATAACTCTAGATTGAATTCTTTACAAACTCGTACATGAAGCTTATGACGCTCAGGACTCATTTTTTCTCCTGTTACTCTGTTTGTAAATTTGTCTGGAGATAATGGAACAGGTTCTTTCAATTTTTCAAATGAATCAACATAATCAAATGGATAATCACTTTTAGTATTAACTAAATCAAGTTTATCAATCGGGAAAAAAACTTTAATGTTTCTCGAAATTGTTCTGGCTTTAAATTCTTTGTTAACTCTGCTAAACTTTTTGGCATAAATCTAAATGAATCAACAAATCTTAAATTTATTCCATCTTTTTCTGATCCTGCTTTTATATATTTTTCATATGTTATGTACCTTTCCTCATTATTAGCGATCAGTTTAATTTTCTGTGTATCATAAGCTAACTCCTTAATAAACAAATGTGTATCATAGCCAGTTAAGTTGTGAAGAAATACTGGAACAAAGTTGGGATTTTTATAGTTTAAATTGCAATAACTGTGAGCTGCACCTCTAAACTTCCAGTTAAATGATCATGATCTCTTACTTTTGCCTTATTTTTATTTATACAAAGACTTTTTAAAGTCATGCTTCCATCCTTTTAGTTTTTCACTCATATCATCTTTATCCTTATAGAACTGTATTTTCCCCTTTAATATATTTATTTTTCTCAACAGCTGGTGGTAAGTTATTCAAGTTTTTCTCACATATATGACAAGTATCCGAACTGTTATAAGCTTCTATTTCTTCCTCACTAAGCGGGCTCATATCAACTACCCTGTTATATATTTCCTTAATTTTTATTGCCTCCTTTTGTAACATTTCAATAAATACTTTTGCAGCATCTGGACCTATATAACTAACAGGGGCTTTATAGTTCCCATTTGAATATTTGACATAGTAACAAAAACTCATTGGCTCATGCTTTTGATATTTTACTGTTTTACTACAATTATGCTCTATTTTTAACTTACATAAGATACATTCAAAGTCGGCAAATATGACAAATGGAACTCTTAATGAACGATTATAGTTTTGAAACTCTATTTGATTGTCGTATGGTTTTGGAAGTTCTATTCTAACAGCATCATGTTCTTTACAATATAGCTTATGGTTTTGCAACTGTTTCTCATTTCTAAAATGTCTTGTTAAACATCTATCACAAAAGTATAACTTCTCAGTATGCTTTGTCACTTCACTTCTTATTAATCGTGATAAGTCTTTTATCCAACAAAAATGACTGTTTTTTTCATCTTTTACATATAATAAATTGATATGAGTTTCCTGCTTATTTTTTGTGATTTGAAGTGGATATACATTATAGTTCTTGTCATAGCTGTAAACATTGATGGAGATATTACTTCTTCTTTCAAATTTTGGAATATCTTTTAATTGTACTGGGAATTCAATGTTGTCACAATACTTCTTTTGCAACTCATTAACAAGCTGTTTATAATGTGAACGTCTTTGATATTGAGAACATCTGTCTATAGGTTTTAAATAGCTTGCAATAGAATACAAGAAACATTTATTGTCTTTATTTTTAACATTAATCACTGCTTTCTTAACTTTAATTGGTTTAGGAAGTTCAATATAGGAAGAAGCTCTTAATGGTACATACTTGTTTAATCTGATTTGTAAATATTTAATTTGATGTAATGTCCATCCTGATCCTCTACCTTCAAACTCTTCCATTTCTCTACGAAGTTTTTGTTTTGCATGATGTATATATTCATTTAAGTCAGTTGATTCTAATATTCTCTCGTTTGATGTTTTAAAATTGCGCTCTTGTATTTCTTTATCTTTAATATAGTCACAAATGAAAACAAGGTTAACTTTAACAGGGTGAAATTTTAATTCCTCTTTGATTTTGTTAATAGCAACTCTTCCACTTGTATCTAAAAATTTTATTGGGTCTTTATATCCTCCTGTGTTTTCAACTTTAATGGTTTGTAAACGCTTGTTTAATGCTGTTTCTTCTAATTCTACTTTTATAGGTATACGTGTTGGTTTCGGTTCTTCAATTACTTCTTGTTTAAATGGGAATATATCTCTAATCTGTCTTCTGCTTTGTTCATCATCATATTGTTTAAGAAGGTTTATTAGTTCTGCTTTTCTTAATCGGGAATATCTTCTGATTCCCCTCTCTTTACATTGGCGTCTTAACTCTATTACAGTAAATTTACTATAATTATTCATCTTATTTAATACATAGAAAATCTTACTATAACTCAATTTTTATCTCCGCCGGATTATTTCTGTTCATTTTTGTACTATTTTTACTTCCATATATCCTAATACAACACTTAACATTGTACACTCCTGCCATTGTCTACATATTACGCGTTGTATTAGAACACAACTTTCATGGGAATAACCCATCAAAGTTACATATACACATATTAAAATTAAATCATTTTTGTAAACTTACTCATCATCGTCATAATCATCACTACCATATTTATATTCATCATCACTACTCAAATCAGATGTTTTTTGTTGCATTATTAATAATTCTTTTTCCTTGAACAATATTTGTTTCTCTAGTAGTGCTGTTAAGAGTTTAAGATCATGATGAATTAGTTTAAGTCTATCATGTAATAAATCAAATTCTTTCTCCATATTTATTATATAAAAAATCAACAAAGTGAGATAAATTTTAAAAATTAAGAATAAAAACGAACAGGTGAATATGACTAGTGCTAAGGAAACATTATCTTACAAACCTATATTTGATTGTGTATGTAAACATTTAGATATTAGAGGTTATAATGATGAAGACAAAATAAATCTTAGCATCTCGATAGGTATGTTAGATCATTTGTTCAAGGAAGCCAATAAAGAAAAGAACTCATTTCTTATACAAAACATTCTCTATACAAACGTTATGAGCTTGTCTGATGAGATATTAGATTCACTGACTGATGAACAATGGTTATCTATAGATTATGATGATTATGAAGAGGAATATAACTATGATCACATTACAGAAGATTTCATACGCAAATATCAGGAGAAAGTTAATTTGAGTGAAATATGTTCATGGAAAAAGTTATCGGAAGAGTTTATAAGAGAATTAGCTGATAAAGTTGATTGGGAGATTATTTCAGGAAGCCAAGACTTATCAGAAGACTTTATAAGAGAATTTGCAGATAGAGTTGATTGGAAAGAAGTATCGTATAATCAAAACCTATCTGAAGAATTTATTAATGAGTTTATAGATAAAGTTGATTTTAATGCTATATCTTATGGAAACAAACTCTCTGAAGCCTTTATACGAGAACATGCAGATAAAAGTTTCTTGGGGGCGCTTATCTGGAACTCAACAATTATCAGAAAACCTTATAAGAGATTACGCTGACAAAGTAGATTGGGAAATAATTTCGATCTTTCAAAATTTAACAGAAGGATTTATTGCAGAGTTCAAAGACAGAGTTTATTGGCATAACATTTCAATTTATCAACACCTCTCTGTAGAGTTTATATATTTATTTAGACATTATGTAGATTGGAGAGTTATAATAAGAAAATACCGTAATAATTCCGATTTAGGTAGTATATTGAATTTAGCATTCGATGTTACAACAGATGGTATGTTTAATGTTTAACTAATTACCTTTTATGATTATTATATCATAAAAGTTGTAGCCTTAATTATTATATCATAAAAGTTGTAACCTTAATTATCAGATAATAATCTATCATACAAGCAATCTATACTGTTAATCAATTCTTCTTCTGATAGGGGTGTCCAAAACTCATTACCCTTACCTTTACGAATATCTAGTTCTTGCTGCATTAGGTTGAATAGTTTAATACTGTTAGGATCTCTAAACTTTTCGTATATTATTACATGATTCGGACATTTTTCTTCTGCTTCATTAAGAGGCTTATATAGACTTCTCTTTTGACATCTGATAGCATAATAAGGAAAAGGATCATTAGGTTTATTCTTCTTGTATATGATTAAACAATTATCTTTTGAATTATCGTTTGTATATGGTGCTGCGATTTCTTTTAAGCCCTCGTTTTGAATCTTTAATCTTTGCATTGACTGTTCAGTCTCTTCTACCTTTATTTGTAGTTCTTCGTTATTGTGTTGGTATTGTTTAAAACCCTGAATAAAGTAGTCTTCTATGTTACTACATTTATCATACAAATCAAACGACAACCATGAAGCTATTTCTAGAAGTATTCTTTTGTAAACATATGTTCCTGAAATTAAATAGTTACTTTTATTCATACCTTTCGGTTCTATGTAATATGATTTTTGCTGGAGCACATCTGCTCCAGCTAATTTTTTATCATAATATTCAAGTAGTTTCTTACTTTTTACTAATCTTAACCAATCTTTAAATGATTTTCCACTCTTATCACACAACTTAGTAGCATTAAAGTATCCTGTGTTCTTATCTATAATCAGTTTAAAATCACCAAAAATACCATACCAATAATTGTTTTTAATCTGTTCGTAACAAATATCGTTTAAACTAGGAGAACTATCCATAGTACTCATATTTATTATATAGAAAATTTTTATTTTTTTGCCGGAGCATCACGATCTTCACATAGCTTAGTAGCATTGAATTAACCTGTATTCGCCTTTTATGGAATAATAACCATAAAAGACAACATTACATTTACATTACAACACTACTTTTGTCTATCCAGCTATTATGTGAATCATCAAATCCCAACCATTTAACATATACTTTATCACCTTTCTTTCTTAACACCTTTTCCACCAAGTATTCATCTTTATGTTTCGTCTTTAATAGTTCTGGTTCGTAAAATCTACCTTGTACATCTTCTTCTTCTAAATCTTTAATTCTATATGTAGGTGGATTAGATGGAATAACTTCACTAATAACAAATACTTCTTTTGACCAATTAGGTGTATATCCTTTCTCAAATAACCCTTTCGACTTACTTATACGAACATGATCACCTAACTTGTATTTGGGTTTAACACGCTTATATTCTTTCTTATATACTTTCTCCAATATTGTTCGCTCATTCTTCTTATTAACTTCTATAGGCTTTAAACCAATTGTTCTATGTACTCTATTATTATACTCACTAACCAATGTTGATAATATTTCTATCCATTTATAATTTCCTTGTGTTGTGAACCTTTTCCACATGTTCTGTTTAAGTGTTCTATTAAACCTCTCAACGACAGAAGCTTTCTTACCACTATAGGTTGAGTAATGATTAATCTTATTTTCCTCCATCAACTTCTTAAACTCTTTATTGTAAAATTCTTTACCTTGATCAGTTTGTAAGTTACTAGGTTTTCTTGTTCTTAATATGGATTTGAATGCTTCTGTAACATTTTTACCACTCTTATCTGTAACAGGAACAGCAAACGCATATTTCGAGAACACATCTATAATCGTTAGCAGATACTTATAACCTTTATTTAATTTAGAAACACCTTTTAATACTCCACTATCCATTTCCACAAGATCAGCTTGCCATAAATCATCTATTCCTTTTATAACCACACTTATTCTGTCAAAGTTTTTTCTAGGTGGTTTGTGAATTTATTCTATAATGTCTTCTCTAACACCTTTACCATCATATAGTCAATCATTTTTTTAACGAATTGAGTTTTAGTAACACCACATACAGAACAAATACCTTTCTTTAAATATCTTCCATTCTTTGTTTGTTCAATTCTAATGGTATCTTTCTCCGTATCTGTCAATTTCTTACACTTAACACAATACATCATCATGATTTATTGTATAGAAAATCAATAAAAAAATTAAAATTTATCACTACCTAATACTATACTTTTAACATTACCATCATCATCACTTGATTCGTTTTCACCTTCATCTTCTATTTCTATTCACATAATAAGCAATAATAATTTACTTTCTTTCAATTCAGAATCTTTGGTTGGTCTAATTGTTAACTGATCATTTATATTAAAGTGTAATGGAAAACTTTCAACTAAAGCGTCATTTAAATAGATCTATAAGATGTTTATTAAGACTTGATTCTATATCCATTAACCTACCTCTATAAAGAAATTTGTAGGCAGCAGCTAAATTATATACAAAAAAGGCTGGTTTCCCAAGATCATCTTCTGCCAATCGACATGGTAATTCAACAATTTCTTTTCTTGTAAGTAAATTAAATTCTTCTTTCACTGATTCAAGCTGTTTTAATGTTACAACATCTTGTTTATAAATAGCATTAGATACATTAACCAATCTTTTATTCTTAAAATCAACCCAGGATGTAAAAACTTCTCTAGATTATTCTTTTATACTTTTAATGTTACCAAAAATATCCATATTTATTATATAGCAAACGTCCTTAGGAAAGTTCTCTTTCTATGTACATTACAACAAACAATAATTGACCTTCTTCCATAGCTGAAATTTTTATTTGGTTTAATTGTAATTATATCATTCTTGTTAAAGTTAGAAGGTACATTTTCGATCAAAGTATCACCTAAATATATCTCTAGAAAGTATTTATCCAAACTTAATTCTATGTGCATTATTTTCCCACTATAGAGAAATTTGTAAAAATTAGAAAGATTGAATATTTTAAAGATTGGGTCTTTAACATTCTTAATTCTCAATCGATATAATAAAGGTATGGTTTCTTTCTGCATAATCAATTTAGTAGTATCCATTCTAGCCTTTTGAAAATCTTTCTTTTGTCTTGATCTTCAAATCGTTTTCTATCGTTCTCTAATTAAGCTTCTACTGATCTAAGTTGACTTACGCTAACAATATCATTTAAATTCTCCAACAATTTTAATTTTTCTTCACTAATATCAATATCACCTTTTCTATCTTTAACATTACCAAATATATCCATACTCATTTATTATACAGAAAATGCCCATCCTAATTTTTCAAAACATTTCTTTAACATTTCTATTTGTTTAGGTGAGTGTTTAAAATCGATATCAACATGAACATCGTGCTTTTTCAACAGATAGTACAATACACATTTTAAGTTAATAAACAATACTCTTTTTGGATACAGTTCTATAAAGATCTCGTGTAAGTTTTCGAACTCGTTTATAAGTGTTTCTTCCATATGTCGTAAGTTTAAGGGTTTTTGATCGGTAAGGTGATAGTGTATTAAATAGACATCATCATAATATTTTATGTATTTGTTTTTCTTTAGTACTTCTAGAACATCTTTTGTTGATATTAAATGTTTTGGTATATCTCTAAATTCATCATTTAACACCTTCAACACATCTTCGGGAATAATTCTATCCTGTAAAACTTGCAAACGAGATAACTGTAACTTAAATCTTTTTGTAGTATCATACCATGGTTTTCTTGCATAACCAGCTCTCATTCCTTCATTAGTACTGTAAACAAAACCATTCGCTACAGAACAATCATCACAAATGTATGTACTACTACCTTTTGTTAATGACTTACTACCACAATTACTGCATTTTAATGGTCTAGAACTATAATTTGACAACATGTCCTGTAAGGTAATTATTGGATATAACTTTGCCAACTCTTCTTCCGTATACAAAAAATTTAGGTATTAACATTTTCCATAAACCAGTAACATTATATACGTTGTTTTTATCTTTTAAGTCTATCTTACTAACATCCCGAAAATACCAATTTAATTTATATTTAACTAGTTCATCTAGTTCATCCTCATGCTTCTCAAAATAATCTAAAAATCTATTGTGTATAGCTTCCATATTTATCTTAAAACAAAACTTTTATGGATATAAACCATAAAAGTACTTAAACTTAATAATATTTAATCATTTTTAAACATATACGTAACATCACTAAAAGAATACCCTTGATTTAGAAGATTTAAAACAACACAAAGATGACCACATATAACTGAATTAAAGTCTTGTATTCGTTCGTCATTGTAAAATAAGTTTTTGGTACCAAGATATTGTACTAGTTGTTTAGGAGAAACACCACCATAAGAATCGAACACGTACTTTATGTTGTTATCTTTCCAACAGCATATCCAATGAGTACCAATGTTTTCTGATTTATCGAGGTTAACTACACCACACTCATTTACATAAGGTTTTTGTGGAAGTTCATCACTCATAAATACACCTCTAAATCGTTTTATCTTTAATTCTTTAACCAACCTCTCTATATCGAAGTTGGTCAATGGTTTTAGTTTTTTGACTTCTTTGGTTTACCTGCCCCCTGCTTTTCTTCCATAGCCATATTGTGTCTTTTTTGTTCTTCAAGTTCTTGTTTATTCTTCTTAGCATCAAGTACAGTTTTAGTAATCGCTGCTGCACCACCTGCTAATGAGCCAACTGCTCCTAAAACTGCTAGAATGGCTGGAGTTGTAAAGATAAAACCGCCCATATGCTCTTTCTTAATCTTTTTCATTTGTGCAGTAGTTAAAGTTAAATCCATTCCTTTACGTTCTTTAATTTTCTTAGATTTATCGCTAAGTTGTTTCTTTGTTAATACATGATCAATATTTAAATCCTTTAGTTCGTTGTAAGGAACACTAAACATATAACATTTAATAGAACACATCTTCCTATTTATTTAAGAGAAAATCTTAGTTTGTAAAAGTACAGTTGTTGTAGCTCCACCAAAATCAATTAAGGAATCATTCTCATCTGTTATCCTTATCTCAAAATTGTCAATCTTCTCTTTGGATATAGGAAAAAATAATGGATAAGTAGGCTCATAAATAATACTGTGCTTAAACTCAGCATCTGTTTTAAATGATGCTATAATTCCTGTTTCTCTATGTGTGTATTCTGTATCTTTAACAAACATACCATCTGCTATATTACAGTGAACATTTATAGTATCAAACGGATGAAACTTTGGCAACTCACTTCCAATATGTGTTTTGTTCTTTTCTAAAACTTCAAAAACATTAAACCCGAGGACAGTGCCTATACTCCCAATTGTAACATCATTACTATCAGTTTCAATTTTAACTCTATTTCTTAAATGATCTTCTGATAATGTTATGTTGATGGATCGAGATTTTAAAAACTCATTAAGTGATTTTAAATTATATTGCCCTTCTGGTATAAAAACTTGTCTATCACCATATGAGAAGCTGCTTTTTTCTGTTGTTATGTTTGGAGTTAGATATGTACTGTAAAACCCAACTAGTCCTATACTTAAATAGTTGCTACTGTTGTCTAATTCGTAATGGAGTTTCTTCTTTAAGACAGAAGTATCACTCGTTAACTTAAATACCTTGGCCATTTATTATATAATAAATGAATGAGTTTGATTTACCTAGAGATATTCCAAGAGAGAAAGTAATCAAGTTAATAGAAGATATCATTCAAAAGTTAGATTACAGTTTAAAGAAGAAAAAGAGAAAACTACGAATTGTTAGATATGCATACTACACTTTAATTACGTTATCGGTTATACTTTCTGCAACAACTGGGTTTATTAATATTTTTACACCTGTAACAATTTACTCAATATTAACAACGTCTCTTGCAACTGGAAGTGCCATAATAACAGGTTTGTCTTCTAAGTTAAACATAAGCAAAAGAAAAGACGAATATAAAACCATTGTCACTTGTATTAACTCATTTAAAGAACAGTTAGAGATGATAATAACATTAAATGGTGAAATGGATAACGAATATATAAAAGATACGTTGTATAAGATTAGAGAGCAACTTAAAGATATAAGATCATAAAAGAGACGATTTTCTCTATAATAAATGAGTAAAAAAACTATTAATTGGGATGTAAAAGAGATGATAAAAGAAACAACAGCTAAGAAAAGAAATGGAGAACTTATACCTGATGATATTCGATGCCTTATAGTGGGTCCATCTGGGTGTGGTAAAACATTTCTATTATTTAACTTCTTATTACAGTCAGGTTGGTTAAACAATAATTACTTCTATATATATTCTAAAAGCATGAATCAACCAAAGTATGAGCAATTAAAAGATCGATTTGAAAAAGAACTAAAGTTCAATAAGCATATAGCAACGTTCTTAAGCGGTAATGATTCTATTGTATCTATTGATGAATGTGAAAAATACTCTGTTGTTGTGTTTGATGATTACATTTTAGAGAATCAAGATACTGTTAGAAATTACTTTACAAGAGATAGACATAGACATTTAGACTGTTTCTATCTTGCACAAACATATTCAAAAGTACCTAAACAGCTTATAAGAGATAACGTTAACTTCCTATGCATATTCAGACAAGATGATACTAATCTTAAACATGTGTATAGTGAGTTTGCTGGAGGAGATATGTCATGATAAATTTAAAGAGATATGTTCAAAATGTTGGCAAGAAGATTATGGTTTTATAGTAATTGATATGACAAGGAAGGTAAACAATGGTAAGTATAGGAACAAGATAAAACACTTCTTAAACGTTTGACTTTTTTACGTTTATTGATGTTTATTGATGTTTGTTCGTTTTCTATATAATAAATGGATGAGAAAGATATTAATAAGAATATTAAGTTAAAGGAGTTCTTGATAAAGGGCTTCAAATCTTGGAAGAAGGAGCAGGTATATATGATAAATTTAAGACACAAGAACAACCTGTAATTGATGCTATTCAAAACTTGGGAAGTGAGATCAAAGAAGTAGCAGAACAAAATTAAAACCTAATAACTGAACTTGTTCCAGTTGTACATAAGTCGGCTTCAATAGATCCTAGTCTACTAGAAACACCTAAAAAGATAACTTATGATAGTTCTCCAAGTAGTAGTGATACGCCTATAACGGGAGAAATAATACAAATGAGAAAACAAATTAAAGACAAAGTTGAAGGAGCAGAACCTTAAACAACAGCACAGTCATTTGGTAAGATTGCAACGAAATATTATAGTAAAAGAAATGATAGTGTATTTGGAATAAGAACTGTAGAAGAAGATGGGAAAATAATAAATAAGATAGGAAATTCTGAAGTTAAAGTGAATGGTGATGATCTGATAATTAATGGTAAAACTTATAAAGGAACAGAAGGTCTATGAGAATTGTTAACGATGAATACTAATAAAACCATTGAAGATTATGACGATGACGATTTTGAACAGTACAAGGAAATAATAATAGAATCAGATGCTGCCTTCCAAAAATATAATCGAGATAAAAAAGTAGCATCTAATAGAGGTTCTAAGTACATTAATATTATCAAGCCTATTTGGGATAATTATATTAAACCATCTTTACCTCCAACTCCTAAAACGACTTGTGAAGGAATTAAACAATATACAGAGATACCTAAAGAATATATATGGATGGATGATGTGAGAAAGTTAATTGATCGGTTAATAGTTATAGATGGAGAAGAAAAGGCTGGTAATAATAACTTTTATAATGAGAAAGTAGGTATAGTGAGTATGATTAATAATAAGCTTTCACAATTTATTCCTAATGATCCAAAAGGTATAGGTTATTTGATTAAGATCTTAAATATATTACCACCACGATTCTGGAATGATGAGAAGCTTGGAAAAGGATTAGTAAATGATTTGATTAATAAACTTCCATTTGAGTTGCATATTCCAGGATTTCAATATTGTGGTCCGGGTACAAAACTTCAAGAAAGATTAGAAAGAGGTGATAAAGGTATTAACCCATTAGATGAGGCTTGTAAAGAACACGATATATACTACAGAGACAATAAAGATACAGAGTCAAGACATATTGCAGATAAGGAATTAGAAACTAAAGCATGGAAAAGAGCATTTAGTAGTGATGCGTCAATTGGTGAACGATTAGCTGCTTTTGGAGTTGGTACTGCTATGAATGCTAAGGTTAAGTTAGGATGGGGATTATAAGTTTTTAATTGTTATTATGTATGATTCTTTTATGGGTATATCCCATAAAAGCGTTGTTTCAAGATTTTCTTTATAATAAATGGATAGTGCTGAGAGTTACGAGTTACAGAGTTTTAAAGCTAACACAAGAACATTTAATAATTTGAATGAAGCTAACAAAGATATTGAGTTTGATTTCGATTTGGGCGATGAGTTCATACATCCACACAAAGCAGATTGTCATATGACTTTTGAAGTTGTTGGTGCATCAGTTGGAGGAACATTTGGTGCAAACGATACTATAAAACTTGTAGATAACTTCTTCCCATTCTTCTTTTCTCAAATTGAGTTTAGAAAGCATGGTGTTGTTATAGATAAGATTGAAGTACCTGGAATAACATCTACAGCTATTGGAACATTAAAGATTTCCAAACCAGAAGTTGAATATCTAAAACAAGCAGGATTTGAAACAGATGATAAACTTGGTCTAAGAGAGAACTTTAGCGTTTTGTATCCATTAAGATTAATTCCAGGCTTTTTAAGTGATTATAAAGAGGTCATGTGGAAAGGTGGATTGAGAATAACATTTACAAAAGCTAACAACAATAACGATGTCTTGTACAAATGGACTGGATCAGGAGCAGGTGCAGCAGCTCCTCATGATGGAAAAATAACAATAAAAAGTATGGAGATAAGAATGCCTATTGTTGAATACGAATCTAATTATGAAAACAAGTTAAAGTTGAATATTCTTAAAGAACCTAAAATCATGTTTTCATTCCATACTTATCAATGTGTTCAGAACACTGTTGTAGGTTCTTTCTTGGAGTTTGATGTTACTACTCAATTTAATTCTAGACAATTTGATATGTCTGTTTTCGTAGTTGTAATGTTCCAAAGTGATAGAAGTGGTAAACAAACAGCAGATGCAAGTAAGTTTGATCATTGTAAGGTAAAGAATATTTATCTTAAGAATGGGAGGAATGAGGTATTTCCAAAAGAATCAAGAAACTTAGATATTGCTAACAGAGATTATTTTAAGATGTATGAAGATTATACTGCATTTAAAAGAATAACATGTGGCAACACCGAAATGTACTATGATCCTAAAGAGTTTATAGATAACAGACCAATGTATGTCATTAATTGTAGTAAGAGGAAGAATGTATCGGTAAATGAGAGAACAAACATAAAGATTGTAGTAGACTTTGCAGAAGCTGTGGCTGCTAATACTATATGTTATGCGATTTTAATTGCACAAAAGAACTTCACATATGACCCTAAGAATGAGAAAGTAGTAGAAGAGTTTTAGATAGTTAAATATATTTTTGTATTGTTTTATTAAAGTTTTTCCATAAACGAAATTGATAAAAAATGAGTTTTGGTGAAGATAAAAATTGAATAGTGTTCATTGATTTTCTATATAATAAATACGATGTCGAGTCATATTGAGCTTTTAAATAAACTTGGAAGTCTTTAGCAAAAACAAGTTATTGGATTAAGAGAATTAGAATTAAATACAGAATATAAGATTGTGAAAATGGAAAAGATTAAAACTAAGTTTGGAAAGAGCATTTTAGTTGAGTGTGAGGAGTTTAAGGTATTTCTTCCACCTAGATTTACAAAACACTTAACAGATAAAATGATTGATGAGATCGTTAAAGATGGAATAAAAATCAAATACACTGGTCTAAAAGATAATTATCCAACTGTTGAGTTCTGTGTGTAAATGAGAATCGGTTTTATGAATTTCTCATAAAACGAGCATTTTCCTTATAATAAATAAGCTATGGCTACTTATTTGAATAAAAAAATGGCGTTAAAGCATCGAGACTCCTTCGCATAGATGAGTTAGAAAAAGGTAAAGCGTACGAGATAACATTATGGAAATTGATTCAAACACAGCGTTATGGTCAAAGAGTTTTAGTACATTTAGATGAGAAATATAAGACGTTATTACCACAAAGATATAATGATGAAACTGAGCAAGTATTGAAAGATTTGAAAAAGTATAAGCTGTTTGTTAAGTATGAGGGTTTAAAAGATTTAGATAATGGTTATAAAATACATCAGTTTTACTTTAGAAATGAATCCAAAAAATAACAAAAATAAAACTTGTGATTTTAAGTATGTTTTAAGTGTATAAGTGTTTTTATGATTTCATTATCAATATCCGAACTTGTAATTTTAAGTATGTTTTAAGTGTATAAGTGTTTCTATAGTATCAAGACTATAAAAAAACTAAGACCTTTGGGTATACAAAACACAATGCCGTTTGAATTTTAAAGATATATGTATAAATAAGGGATTTATTTGAGTTTTTGTAAGTATATCCTTAGAGTTATGCAACCTACAAAATATTTGATAGATATTAAATTTATTTGGCTATTGATTGCCGTTTGAATTTTGAAAATCGGTTAATATTTGATGAAGTTATAACAAATTCGAAATTTCGGGAATTTTTTACGGGTTTATTTTTGAGTTTTCGGCAAAATGTTATTCTTTAAAAAAGTCTTATAATTTTATTTTAATTATGGTTGTATTTTATTTTTTCGATTTGTTGAAATTTTGTATAGATATTGAAAAAGGGGAAAATATCCTGTGAGTTATGCAACAATTTATGCATTTTATAAAATTGGTTATGTTATTAGTATTTATTTGCCGTTTGAATTTTTGAAATCGATTAATTAGGGGCCGAGCTATTGAATTTTAACGTTATTTGGGGGTGAGGCTGCCAGTGTTGCCAACTCACTTTTAACAATTATGGTATTTATTAGTAATGGGATGAATTCATCCCTATATGTTTTAAAGCGATATCTTGAAAAATTAAAATCCTGGAACGTTCCGAAAAAATATTGAGTTGGCAACACTGACATTTTTTCTCTTTTTGTCTTGCAACTTAGGATTTAGTTCTGATATTCTGGTATCGCTGAGTGTTGATGGGAAGGAAAGAGAGAAAGAGACTCGAGAGATATTTCGTCACGGATTCAATGACATCATGTATGATGTATTCTCCTTCGAGGAGACTACGTCAGATAGAGCGCCCTCTCGACTGCTAGCTAGAAGTTGTGTTGAAGGAAGAGACTAATGTATATATATATATATATATAGGTGTGTGTGTGTGTGTGTGTGTGTGTGTATATATATATATATATGTATGTTGTGTGAGGAGAAGAAAAGAGAATCGGATTGGACTGTCCTGTCCTGGTACTGGAATTGTTCAAATGAATCAGTGATAGATCACCTATTCCAGTAAATGCTATTTTATTATACATTCCTTCTCATCAACTTTTTAAAGTTAATTTTTAACGGATTTTAATGATTCAAGTGTCAAACGAAAGCTTAGAAACTGGTAATTAAGATGCGGTAAATATATTTTGTGTAGGATTCCATTGTAAGTTTTTTAGATGTAAGTTTTTATGATTTTAAATGCCATAAAAGCCTATGCAATCTTACTTTAACGTTGTAGTTATGGAAATACTTTGCGCATAGTTCAACTTCATTAATTTTTATGTCTAAATAATCTGGTCACAAAAAAGAGCCAAAATTGCGCTAGTCAACTAATGTTAGAACAAAAAAAATATTCAAAGAAAGTGCTTAGTAATTACGTTAGTCATCTAGTGGCGATTTGTAGTTAGTGATATTATATCCCTTTTCTTTAAATTCTGACAATCTTTTTTGTATCTTATTATGTAGTTTTATATGGGATATGGAAGAAAAGTTCTCATTATAATATGCAGGAATTCCACATACAACACATTTATTATTAATATTTCTTTCATTAGTTAAGTCATAACAAGATGTAGTTTCGTTCCTTCTAGTAAAATATGGCGGGAAACGAACACGTATTATATCTTTAAATAAAATAACTTGTGGTGCCTGTAATGTAAAACCTACAGGGTTATATGTTGAATCTACAAACTTACATTCTGATAATGTAGCTGGTCTTAAAATCTTAAATCGTGTGTCTATATCCTTAAAGAAAAGATACATTATTTTTATAAAGTCATGCTCTAGCATTTTATTATGTATTTCAACCACTTGTTCTTTTGATGAGAGTGAATAATCTAGAAACGGTCCAGAATATTTTAAACCATGTTCAGTTTCTTTATTGAGATTCTCTGCTCTACAACATCTTTTACAGTTATCAACCCTCTTGTTTCCATTTCTAGCGAACTCTTGGAATTGTTTTAATTCTCCACAAATTACACACTTTTTCCTGATTTATTAAATATAAAATATCTGAAATAGTTAGCTCATTTTTGTTTGATTTTAAATGTTATAAAAGCCTATGCGATCTCAATTTGGGTTATCCTTCTGTGTTAAAGTACAATAGTCAGTGGTGGATTCATAATTTTTTTGACAGTTAGGGGGTGGATGGGGGAAAAGTGTCTGCAGAACATACATTCATACTCTACTTATGTACCCTATTCAAATATCCATGTTTCAGAATTCAATAGTACTTCTGAAACAATTTTTTATAGAGGTAGTTGGTGAGTACTTCAAATTATATGTACGTAGCCAAAGTGCCTCTACAAAAATTGTTGCATGAGTACCTTAGGATTCTGAAACACGTATTTGTGGATAGTGCACATTTTAGTTTCTAAGTGAAGTCTTGACCCGATTACCATAGGTGCCAGTGTTTTGGAGATATAGACTTTTACACTTCATTTTTCTATGATTTCGGCAGCCTATAACTCCAAAAGGAAGCATTTGTGCACTCAGGTTGGTCTATACTTTTCGTCTTATCTTGGTGTGAGGAATGACTTCCCAAACGTTGTCGGTGTTGTTTTGAAACACCCTGTATATGCTTCGTATTATGTCTTGTGAAGTGGGATTGAACTATGAATTATTCGAAGAAGAGGTGATGCTCGTTATTTTTGTTTTGAAGTACTTGACTTTCTACCTGAATTATCATGAACAAGAACAAGAAACGATGGCCCAAGGTGGCTAAGTTTTAGTGCGATCATAAGGTGTCCCACAAGGCACAAGGCTCTGGCACAAGGTGTCCCTGGTGTGATTCCAGTTCTCACAAAGCGGGCTTTCTGGTGGACAAACTCCTTGTGCGTGGGTTTTCTTGGAGTTCTTCCGTTAGCTCCTATTTTCTTCATTTCATCATCATCACTTATTTCATATCACAGTCTTCCTTAGTCTTAGTGTACACAGAGAAAAAATGTATGTGGCATACGTAAAAACGTAGGTTGAATGCGTAAATTCTGTAGTTTTAGGACTTAACTTGTGACATCATGTAACATCATGGAACAAACTGTAACTGAAGACGTATGTTTTATAATGTTTTCCATATAAGTGTTACAGCTATACATACAATCGAAAGACTTTTAGATGCCAGACATCCTGAAGCGACATTATGTAATATCTAAGCGGGATAAGACAGTACGTATGTAACATATGAATACGTATCCTCCGTTCAGATTTCCGTAGTAATCATATGGATTCCATATCTTTGTGCAATATACTGCTTTCCGGATAACGACTTTTCTCAGTGAATAATCGTGGAACATTAAACTAAAAAAAAAAAAAGAAAAGAAATAAACAGAAACATTAAGGACAGCTAATTACGCAGATGCTCTTACGTGAGACTCGAACCAACGGTAGGTTTGCTTCGTGATTATTAACAAAAAGGCTCAGATCACTCGACTACGGCTGTACAGCTACGGCTAAACTATCAAGTTATGTTGCTTGCATTAAATGTCAGTTTTATTTGCCTTAAAGAGATTAATCGTCGGATTCCTTTCCATTTACAAAATTATACTCGACTTTAAGAAATAAGAGATTTGTTATGTTAGCAAAAGCAAACAAAATTTTTGCATGGACGAGGAAATAAAATTGTATTGGCTTTGTTCTGAAAACACTCATTAAGGTAGTTATGACATATTACCCGTCTAATGATCCTACCATTATCAGAGAAATGCCTAGTAGAATGTGATACTCCTTAAAGTTGACTGCTTCAAAGATCGATATGTAATATTATTTTTTTAAAGACGCGTTAATCGGAATTTGCTTCAGCAAACTAGAAGACATTGATCTATCTTGGTTTAACACCGAAACGATTTTAATCTCCAAATTGGTAGAAAATTGCTTTTCGTGTTTCTGAAGTGTAACGATAGGTCGTGGGTGGAGTTAGAGAAAAGTTTTTTGTGGCTTACATTTCGAGGAACTTTTACGCAAAGAAGGGAGAAAATGTATGTTCCCATCACTTATACTGTATCTTTAGAATAGAGGAAGAGAGAATTCCATTGAGGTGGTTTGAGACTTAACGAAAGGAATTCTTTTTAAACGTATCACAGATGAAAGTAAAGTGAGTACAAATGATTTCTGTCTATGGAGAGTTTAAGATTCATTTACTGCTGCAGAATAATACCTTAAAACCGAGCACTACTTCGAAGATACCGTATTGGTCCGAATATAATCTAGTGCTTTTAGTATAAAGACAGTTTTGTAAGAAATATATTTGTTTATGATTGTGTGCCACAAAAAGAGGCTTTTGCCGGATATTGAAAAGTTAAATAGTTTTTCAAATCCGATTCCGTTTTTTATCATAACCGGTTTGGTCCTTAAAACCAGTTCTGTTTTCTATCAAAAATCGGTTGCAATCTTAAAAACAGTTCGTTTTCTATCAAAAACCGGTTTGAACCTTAAAACAAGTTCGGTTTTCCATTAAAACCTGTTTGGACCTTAAAACCAATTCGGTTTTGTATTAAAACCCGTTGGACCTTAAAACCAGTTCGGTTTTCTATCAAAAACCTGTTTGGAGATTAAAACCGGTTCTATCAAAAGCAGTTGCAGTACTTCAAAATCTGTTTTTTTATCTTTCTTTTTAGAAACGCTTAATTATTAAAACCGATTCAACTTTGTATCAAAATTGTTGTTTCAAAAGCCGGAACAGATTTCGTTGAAAAATAGATCGGATTTGGACTAAACCGAAATGTTGTTTTCTCTAGAAACCGGTTTACAGTTTTATATTAAAAAAAATAGGGATGGCCACATTTTTTCGAAAAATATTTTTTTGAAAAATGGCTTTTCGAAAACGAAAAACGAAATTTTTCGAAAAAGCGAAAAACGAAAAAACGAAAAATGAAATTTCCGAAAATCGAAAAACAGATTTTTCGAAAAAGGACATCCCTATAAAAAAAACGGTTTTGCCAAACCTTGGTTTATAGTCGCAGCCTATTACTTTACAGTTAAAAGAAAAGTTTATATTTCACAATTCAGCATTGTACGGTCAACAGCAAAAGTAATTCTCTATGATATAACTCCATCTAGTCGAATCCAATACTTTTGCTGGTACCACAAACTCCTGAACAGATGCAACCCAACTAACATCTAAAAAAATGAAAATGAAATGAAATCTTTGAGATTTACGTCCCACGGTTATGCCGGTTAGGCTAAAGGAGACTGTGATACTGAGTAATGAATGAAATGGTGGAATGAATAAAGTGGGAGGAAACGGGAGAACCCCGAGGAAACCCACGCACACGGTGTTTGTCCACCACAAAGTTCACTTGGCGGGGGCTGGGATCGAACCCGGAACCCCAAGCACCAGAGGTGAACGCTCTACCACACTGAGCCACCGCGGCCCCTTAACATCTAACAATTCAAGCAGGAGAGGACAGTTAATAAGCTTCTGAAGCACTAATTTAGGCTCTCGCTGTGCAGTTGACCCACATGTCGTATCTCCATTTTAAAATTTGTCTCTATTGTTCGGAGCGTGTCGTCCAAGGAGTGACGTGAAAGGAAGAAAAAATAAAACACTGATCATACATTGGATAAAAAATGGTTTAAATTAACTGAAAATATCATATCCGGAACAATTGAAGAAAATAAGTGTGTAAATCTTTGTTTCCATTCGTGGACCTACTCCGATTGCCCGTCATTCGAAGATCTCTTTCCTTCTCCAATCTTGCGTGAAAGAAAGAACTGTATAAGAATCGCACATTTAGATGGTCATAACATATACCTGACGTATATAATATACGGTAGACTGTTAGATGTCAGACATCCTGCAGCGACATAATGTAACATTTAAGGAGGAAAAGGCAATACGTATGTTAAGCATATGGATAACGTATAGTCCGTACAGATTTCCGTAGTAAATATAAAGATTCTGTATATTTGTACAGTATACTACTGTCCGGATAACGGACTTTTCTCAGTGTCAACTTATTCCCTATTAAGGTACTATCTCATCAGCTATCGGTATGACTGAAAGAATTCATCAAAGTAATTAAACTTGATGGCCAATCTAAAAATCAGTCTCATAACACTTAAAAATGTGTCAAATTTGTCTCAGGTGTGCTAGTTCATCACTAAATTGTCAGCCTCTGTCGGGAATCAAACTATTGATTTCTTCAGGTAGGCAGTGTGGAGACTATCTGGTCAGTTACTGCAGTTTCAGTGTGATGGAGAAGCCTTGGCCGTTGTCAACTTTTGTTGTGTTGTTTGTTGTAGTCGGGTGAGCGAGTAAACGATCCACCGTGTCCTTCAGCGAAAATTGATTGATCGTTGGAGAAGGTGATGAAGATCTCTTGTTTCTAAGACGCCAGACTAGCATTTCCTCCATTTCGGTTTTTGTCCATCTTCTTTCCTTTTTTTCCCACTTCCCACATGCTTTTTCTTGTATCAATGCCAACAGCTTTAGACCATTGCATCGAATGGATGTCTGATAAGGTTTCCTGGTTGTATTGGGTATCTTTTTCATTTTTCATAATGCACTGGATGATGTATCGATTGCTGTATCTTACAAGGAAGTTTCTCTCTCTCTCTCTCTCTCTCTCTCTCTCTCTCTCTCTCTCTCTCTCTATATATATATATATATATATATATATATATATATATATATATATATATATATATATATATCGGGTGTTCTAAAAATGCCACTCATGGACAACAGAGCGCTATTCTTTAGATCAGAATAAACAGAAAATACAGTAGACTCCGAGAATCTGGCCTAATGTGGCGGAAGAGCAGGTCGAATAACAAGAACGCCGGTTAAGACGAAAAAAAAATGAAATGAAATCTTTAAGTTTTACGTCCAACGGTTATGCCGGTTAGGCTAAAGGAGACGGTGATGATGAGAGATGAATGAAATGGTGGAATGAAGAAAGTGGAAGGAAACGGGAGAACCCCGAGAAAACCCACGAGCACGGTGTTTGTCCACCACAAAGTCCACACGGTGTGAGAACCAAAGACTCCAAGCACCGGAGGTGAACGCTCTATCACTGAGCCACCACGCCCCCCCTCCCAGATATGACGGAGTTCACTGTAGTACACTTAAAAATAAAATATTAAGCATACCCCAAGAACAATTTACGAATAGAGTAGTGCACGTACTGTGCAGTTATAATCAGGAACAGTGGCAAGCGTACTGCATTGAGGTCCGTTACACACTGGCGAAACAATGAACAAGGAGCAGATCGCTGCTGTTTCCCTGTTACAACTTGTATTTTGCACACGACACGTAGGCGGATTGTAGCAGACACCCGCTTCCAATGCTTTGGCAATGTTGACAATGTAACGAGTTGCCTTCCTAATTTAATTAGGATAAAATAAAACTAGGCCAGATAGTCGCGAGCCCGATACTCGGGAATCTACTGTACTATATAATGGTAATGGTATACTCTGCAGGGTCTTCTTCAGCCGCTTTGGGGAATCATAACTTCACTGTGTGGCAACGTTGCAGATTAACTTGGAACCATTACCGTTACTCTACGAATTCATCAAATTGTTACATCGCTTGTTACGCTAATAAGTGGAGCTAATGACTTAATCTATAGACTTAACTGCCATCTGGAAAGAGCAGATATAACTATTTGATGGATTGGTATATCTTCTTTGTGGTTCTTCATCTGCGACGTTGCTACATAGTGCGATTCGCGTCTCCACACGAGTATCCGAAACATATACAACTATATTTTTTCGCTTTATTTTGATTTGTAGAACAGTGCTCTGTAGTCCGTGGACGCTATTTTTCGGACACCTGACATATATGGATAATTGTATATACTGTGTTAAAGAAATACAGACAACCTGTAGGAGATGATTCCTCAATCATTATTTTTTAAGGTACATATGGACCTATGGGCAAAAGTACATAGGTTCAGAACTAGAGCTGTCCAAAACCGTTGAAACAAGAAAGTTCCGGGTACACTATCTAATTATGCAACGCTTAAACAAAAGGGAATATATATATATATATATTAAGAAAATTAAATAAATTACATGCATCTGGCAACCATTGTGCCAAGTGTGAATGCCCAATTTCAAGAGATCTGAAATATCAATGCTGCTTGTCTGGACACACTTTTAAATAGCACAAGATGTGTAGCTTCAAAATACTAGAATTTTAACATTTGTTTGGAGTAAGTCCAGGATTGACAGATGTGTATAGTGTAAGTTATTATATTTTCTTAAAAAAATTATCAACCTTGTCAATTTTATTTAATTACATCATAATTAGTTAATCAGAAATAAAATAAACATGCCTGATGTACTTGATACGTGAAAATTTTAGTAAAATAAGCTTTGCTGATTTTCTTTATTTTTATAATTTTTATATCAGGTTATCTAGAACTATTAAGCCTTAGGAGATTAGTTATAATTTTTATATCAGGTTATCTAGAACGTATTAAGCCTTTGGAGATATCTAATAATTTTTATATCAGATCGCTGCTGTTTCCCTGTTACAACTTGTATTTTGCACACGACACGTAGGCGGATTGTAGCAGACACCCGCTTCCAATGCTTTGGCAATGTTGACAATGTAACAAGTTGCCTTCCTAATTTAATTAGGATAAAATAAAACTAGGCCAGATAGTCGCGAGCCCGATACTCGGGAATCTACTGTACTATATAATGGTAATGGTATACTCTGCAGGGTCTTCTTCAGCCGCTTTGGGGAATCATAACTTTGGGGAATCATAGAACGTATTAAGCATTTGGAGATATCTTATAATTTTTATATCAGGTTATCTAGAACGTATTAAGCCTTTGGAGATAAGTTATAATTTTTATATCAGGTTATCTAGAACGTATTAAGCTTTTGGAGATATCTTATAATTTTTATGTCAGGTTATCTAGAACGTATTAAGCCTTTCGAGATATCTAATAATTTTTATATCAGGTTTGTAGAACGTATTAAGCATTTGGAGATAAGTTATAATTTTATATCAGGTTATCTGGAACGTATTAAGCCTTTGCAGATAAGTTATAATTTTTATATCAGTTATCTAGAACGTATTAAGCCTTTGAAGATATGTTATAATTTTTATATCAGGTCATCTAAAACTTTTAAGCCTTCGGAGATCAAAATTGAGAAGACATTTATTGTTATTAACATTATGAAACCACATATGGGCCATCTTGTTCAATGGCCTTCTGCTTCTTTTCCCGGAACATTATAATCCCTTCGCTGTAGAATTTCTGTGGTTTCTCGTCGAAACATTGTGACACGTGGTTTTCACAAGCCTCTTTTGAACACCATTCTGAGAGTTCAGCAGAGACCAAAACAAATGAATCTGATGATGCAAGGTCCAAGCTATACGGTGGACGCACGGAACTTTCCAGCCAAAGTCTCTCAGTTTCTGCCGGGTCGTTAAAGATATATGCGGTCTGTTGTTGTCAGCGTAGTATACACCATTTTGCTGACTAGTTCAAGTCGTTTCTTTTGAATTGCTAAATTCACACATGCTAGTTATCGACAGATCTGGAGTCTATCCTTTTGCCCGGTGGAAGCAGCTCGTGGTATACGATATACTTCCAATCTCACCTAACACACAGCATAACCTTCCTGGGTGTGGGCTTTTCCACAGACTATGGAGCGTTTTTTCGCTTCAGCCAAGATCTCTTGCTTCAGTGGGGTTTTCTTGCTTCAGCCAAGATCTCTTGCACATTATTGTCGTGGGTAATCCGTTTATTACCACTCGTGATCAAATGGCTCAAGTTTCTTCCTATGGAAATTCGATTGAATTTTTTAAATGTTTTCACTTGGCACCAAAACGTCGCGCTTCTTTTTGTAGACAGCTTTCTGCAAATGGTTTAACACCGTTTGGTTGTAGATTTATAGGTTATTAGGAGAGTTTTTTGTAGACAGCTTTCTCCAAATGGTTTAACACCGTTTGGTTATAGATTTATAGGTTATTAGGAGAGATTTTTATAGACAGCTTTTATAGACAGCTTTTTATAGACAACAGCTTTCGGTTTAATACCGTTTTGTTATGGATTTATAAGTTATTGTTAGAGCTTCTCTTTCTAGACAGTTTTCTCCGAATGGTTTAACACCATTTAGATATGGATTAATAGATTATTGGGACAGTTTAAATAGTTTAACGCCGTTTGGTTATGGATTTATATATAATTGGGAGAGCCTCGTTTTGTAGACAGTTTTCTCCAAATGGTTTAACACAGTTTGTTTATGGATTTATATGTTATTGGGAGAGCTTCATTTTGTAGACAGATTTCTCCAAGTGGTTTAACACCGTTTAGTTGTAGATTTATACGTTATCAGGAGAGTTTTTTAAACAGCTTTCTCCAATGGTTTAACATCATTTGGTTATGGATTTATAAGTTATTGTTGGAGCTTCCCTTTCAAGACAGTTTTCTCCGAATGGTTTAATACCATTTAGTTATGGATTTATTGGTCATCGAGAATGTCATAACTGCTTTCACACCAGTCTTATTCGACCTTTGCCAGAATTTCGTCCCCTTTGCCCCTCTTTCGTCGCCCCTACTGTAAGGAGCATGCCAAATTTCGAAATTTCTATAATGACAGCGACGGAACCATGTTGTTGCTTTTGATAATATCCTTTGACTCTAAACAGCTCAAATATCTTCCGGTTCTGCGAAGCATTTGCGCTCATATCGAAGTAAAATTGTAAAATGAAACGCCATTTTGCGGCAAGTTCACTCATTTTCGCAGTGCAATATTTTAGGTCTATATCTGATTATAAGTAAGGTACTTGCGGCAAAGAAGGCCCGGAAGGAAATAAGGCCCAGTGCAAAATTTCATAGGTTAGAATCACTGTAGGAGAAATCTGTCAACAACACAAGTTGAGATTACTCACACAACGCCTGCTTGAGAGAATTCGTCTATTTGTGCATGGTTAGACGGAATGCTGGTAGTGTTGAAGTATCGAGAAGCCAGTTTCCATGTGTTGATATAATTTAGTGGGGCAAAGTAAGTTATTTTTTTCTGTGTAGAATAAAACTAACTGGAAATATCTTGTATATTTGTGATGATCATAGTGTTTAGTATTTGGGAGAGTAGTTACTTCGTTTTAGTTTGAAACATGTTTGTAGATAATGCTTTATAAAGCGACAAGTACATTTTCAGTAAATAAAGTCCATCAAATATCTACTGGCCCTCATTACCCTACAAAACTTGTATGCATTGTTAAATACTTAGAAACTGGCACTTAAATGTGTGATAATTTGTTAATCTTTCTTGGCCAGTGCCAGCCGCTGTAGTAGGGCGGTCTATCGTGTTCGGGCCTAGTTGTTGACTATAGGGCTTCGCAGGTCCGAGTTCTGCGTTGGTGTCTTTCATAACGTAGATCTCTATTTTTAATGCATGAGAATGGCTTCAGTAGATTCTAAGCACATTTTCGTGCGGTTCTGAACGTTCGATGTATCGTGGTATCGTTCATTTTGTGACAATGAATGGATCGGTGACATGCGAAGCTGTAAAGGATGCGGTGTATGGGTACACGACGAATGCATTGGCTTGGTCGACACCGATTACGAAGAATTCATTTCCTAAAGTGTTATCAAGTGTAAACATTGTTGAAACTTAATGTGAAATATGTTTCCAATGGTGATTTGTTTATTATGTGTCCAAGCTTATTCTTTAAAATTCAGTTAGTTGCAACGAGTTAACCAACGATTGCAAAACACAAAGGAGATTACATATATCCTTAATATTTCATATCCATATTGTTACTGAATATCGTTTTATTATTAGTATTTGAAGTGCTGTAAAAATGTTAAGTGTTAATTGAGTTCCAGTGGTCTCTCAGTTAGTTATTTTTTTCTTTTCGAACGGTGAGCCTTATTTACCTACCGTGCGGGTAATAAGGCCATTTTGTATGTTTCTCTTTCAATACGTTTTTCATACATTTAGCTCAATGTTTAAGTTAAAGTAAATATACCATAAGATAGGTAAAACATTGACAAATAAAATGCATATAAATGTTTGTCTACTACATCATATGTATTTAAATAACAAAGCATTTATATTTAGGTGGGCCTTATTTGGCGCAAGTATCTTATTCCAGCACTTCTTTGCACATCGACTCATATTCCCTGAAATTAGGAAACTAATGCCACCTCGTGGACAGAAAGTGCAATACTTTTCAGACGACCTGATAAATATCTTGGTCGATGGTCATTCAACAAAAAGGACGCAAAAAGGATCCATCAGTGGCGGATCTAAAAGGTATAAACTGGGGGGCAGCCAAAACCCAGACTATGATAGGTATATTATGAGTTTACTATAAACTTTCAAAAATATATAAAAATTAATAGCTTACATTATTTTTGTCACTCAAAAAACTGAGGGGATCCTACGCTCCCCCGGCCCCGTGCTAGATCCGCCACTACGCATATCCAGGCCCGTTTCCACGGGGGGCTAGCGTAGGCCCGGCCACCCTAAATTTTCACGGTAGTCTTGCAAATGAACTATAATATAGTTGGGTCGGCCCCCCTAACTTCCACCAGGCCGCCCTACATTTTGGGGCTGTCTACCGGCCTGCGCATTTCCCAATTTTGTTCCAGATTGTAGCTTGTAATACAGATTATACACTACTTTCAAGTGCTTTTAGCTCTCTGGTAGCTGTTGAAGAAAAATAAATAGTTAAGCACTCTGTAGAAACTTCCGTTATCTTAAAAACGGAGAACAGTCGGAATATGACATTATTATCTTATCGAAACGTTCCTAGAATTGTTCGATTGTACGAGTCAGATGAACTTAGAAGGTGAAACAAGGCGAACTGTTGTATACCTAATTAAATACGGGTTATCTGTAAGAGTTGTGGAATAACTAGTGTTGGAAGCATATTAGCAAGAATCTAGGGAGAAACAGGTTAATCTATCTATGATTATATAAAATCAATTTCAATCCAATGGGGAAGTTTATTACAACTTCAATCTGGCGTTAAATCATGGTAAATGTGTTGATAGAACAGCAGTAAAACAGTAGAGTAGATGCAGAATTTGACTAATTAATATAATAGTGTAGCCCCGAGGGCGTGATTTTATTGAAACATGCAAACCATTCTCTGTTTGTTTGTAGGAGATGATGTAGATTAGTTTACAATGTTCAAATGCTAACATTAATAATCATGTTAAGAAAGAACATGAAAAAAAGTTTAATTAGTACGCAATATACCCTTCAATATGAATAGTAGATAATATAGGGTACCTCAAAAATAAGTAGCACTTTTCTCTTTCTCTTTTTTTTTTTTTTTTTTTTTTTTTTTTTTGAAAACGTTAGAATAACTGAGCAATTTGTATATCGTTCGTTACCTCCTATATCACAGAAATTCATATGATAAGAAAGACAATGGGTTTAAGTCTGGTTCCCATGGAGGCCAGATTTTAGCGTTTTCGTGTCCTATCTTTTTGCGGGAGAAACATTAGGCAAAGAGCAGGTTCTTGATGAGTTTTGCTAATGAAAGAATTGAGTTTTGTTTCAGGGTTCTCATCATGTGTGTGCGCCACTGCTGAAATTGCCAACCGATTGACTTTTTCTTTCTTTCTTTTTTTTAAAGGTGATCGTCAGTCACAATGTTATCCACTGCTAGATGTCACTGTACTTCTAACATATCTCAGAGTCATCTGATTTTACTCTACTAGATTATTATTTTGTGTGTGTGTGTAGGTGTGTGTTGAGTCCTGTTAAAGCACACATCTATAGCATATGTTATACCATGGAGAACTTCAAAGTTCGAATTCATGAAGTGGAGCCACTATTATTACCATTGGTATTACTCTAGAATCACAGGAAGATGTATACTGTACAATGTCTTTACTTAATACATCAAAGTTGCGATTATTTTTGACACAATTCTCCCACTCGGTTGATAACACGCCTTTTCAAATCACATACCAGATTCTCCCGGCAGGTGAATGTTCTGACTAAATTTCGAAGCTTCCTTGAAGTTTGAAAAGCGTGAATTGATGACGTTACAAAACATTTCTTTAACCCTTTTAGGATTTTCACTTTCCGAGGTAAATTCTACACTTTTACCCAAACGGCTACTGCTTCCTTACTATTTACTGTAGGATCATGGTTCATACCTCGTTTTTTTTTTTTTTAGGTTAGAGTATAATTTACAACGGTATCAATCGCTTGTCCGTATTATACATCAGAAACGGGAAAATCGGGTAAAACCAGGAGATTTTTCGATAATTTTTTTCGAAATTTTTGCGCCCCTCTGCCGCAAGCCTGGGTTCACATTGGGATTTGAATTTTTTTAAAAAAAAAGAATACGTTTTATGTACATAATACATGTACAAAATTTCAATCTTGTATGTTGAAAACTAAGGTCGGGAGAATTTTTTGAAAGTCTGAAGGTGACGTATTTTTTCATATATATATACTTCAAAAATTTACTGCGTTATTACTGTTTGGCCTAAAGTCGTTGGTCAAACTTCATTTTCTTCAGTATAACAAGCCCTTTTCAACGGTGTCACTCAGATGTTCGTATCTTACACCTGAACCGGAAAAATCGGGAAAACCCTGATTTTTTCTGAAAAAAAAATCACCTCCTTTGGAACACTTGTGTACCTTAGGCCCGGCCCCGGTTTCAAGTAGCATTCTGAAAAAAAAAATTGAGAAATACCCAAAGGTACACACAATCCGTACGCGAAGTGTCAATCTGATATCCTGAAAATGAAAGGTGTTATTATTTTTTTTTTTTTTGAAATTTGCCGTAACAAATAAATAAATAAATAAATAAATAAAAAGTCACTCCCTTCCGCCGCCAAGTTGACCATCCGGTTTCAAAATGCATCTGGGGTATTCTTTGGTCCACCTTTGACTTGACCAATAAAAAACCTTCTTAAATACCTGTTATAGAAAATAAATAAGCGGTCAAAGACGATACTATGCCATGGCAACAAAAGTTACAAAAAATTCCTAAAAGGGTTAATGGCTATGGATATTACAGGATGAGTTGAAGGATAACAGGATTCAGTAAAGCATTGAAGATTTGGATGGAAGGGATAATATGAATATTTTTACCCATGGTGCATGTGTTGGTGTCCTGCAGATGGGCTACTTAAAGAATTGTAAGTTTAACTATTCTGGGATTTTGTAAGCTTCACATTTTAATTGAATGACACATAACCTGTAGTCCATAAATGTTTTTTTTCTTTTTTAAAAAAACGAAAGTATTAGTCCGAAGCTCAGGTGCCCTGTTCGCCATTTGCAAAAACCGCCACTGAAGATTATAATGAACAAACTCCATGGCTGTGGATAAGTAGCTTAACAAATAAAACACAGTTCTGACCAGAGCAGAATGAAATATATTAAAAACTATACTTACAATGTGTTACAGTTTCAAGGACCTAACGTCCTCTTCATCAGACACCAACATCAGAGTGTTGGTGTCTGATGAAGAGGACGTTAGGTCCTTGAAACTGTAACACATTGTAAGTATAGTTTTTAATATATTTCATTCTGCTCTGGTCAGAACTGTGTTTTATTTGTTAAGATTATAAATGTTATCCTTTCACTGAGGCATTGAAATCTCGAGATAATAATACTTTTACTATAAATTTTGAAAAGGGAAGCCTATATGATTTTTGACTTTTTGGTCACTTACAATTTTAATAATCAATATCTGAGGTATTTTGCTGTAATGCTACTACTTTGCACATCCTTATTTAGCCACACTTCTTTAAATGTAGAGTCAGCGACAACAGTTATTTCCGTTTGGTAAAATTTATTTTGGTAATAACGGTGGAATATACACAGTTTCACCAGGTTACAAGGTTGGAACGTATAGAAAATTACATTATTTGTAATTTACTGAAAACTGTACTCAAATTGTCCTTACGTTCTGAAGTTATTTACGAAACTACAGTCGAAACCGTTTATAACAACATCGCATTTAACGACGTGTTGGGTATAACGACGAAATCTAACGGTCCCGTCTAAACCCTATATAAAAACTGTATTTAAGAAATCGCTTAGTACGACATTGCTTATAACGACATATCGTATAAAACGACTTATTTTTTTTTATCACATTATCGGAAAAAATGTATCGGCTATAACGTTCAATGTTGATTTTTGTTTGGTAAATGTTTGGAGATTGCTGGCAACAATGTAAGGTTTATTTTCAAACTCTTGTTTTGCTTATATTATACAACACATACAGAAAGTAGAACATGTTCAACATTTTATCTTATTCATTGGCTAAGATCGTGTATGACACTACTGAACAATTTACATTGTTGTTACGTTTTCTTCAGTTATCACATTTGAGTCTTTATATTTTATTGCCATACAGTATTATTGCTGTACGTACTGTATAAACATTAGAAGAAAAAATCCTCTTCAGTCCTATTCCACAAATATTGTATTGTATGTACTGTATCTGTATTTAGTTAGTTTTTAAGTTTAAGCGCTATTCTGTACATTATTAACCATGTAAGTGTACAGCCTAAAGCTTAGATATGAAATTTTGAGCAAGAAAAGGAAAACCCGGTTTGTGCGACTATCGGCTATAACGACCGTAAATTTGCGGTCCCTTCGTAGTCGTTATAATCGGTTTCGACTGTAATTTCATCAAACGGAAAGGGAACTTTTGTCTCTGACTATACACGTTATACGTACCACAGAAGTTTAACCTGCAGTTGATCGTGTCAATTTTCATTTCAACAATTACCTACCTCCTTATCTGTGCTTATTGTTTATTTGATCCAGAAACACCTGTAAATTGTCGCCGAATAATCCCGGAAACGGTCTCGCTTGTTATTTTTATATAGATCCCTACATTTGAAATTCCGATCTCAAGCGACATCCGTGAGTAGCTTAAACTATACGGGAGACAAAAGTGTGATGTAGAATGCTGAACAGACACGTATGGATTTATGAAAGGCCCTAAATTAGACAATAAACTGCTGACGACAAAAGCAAAACAAAATATACAGTTTCTCTTAAGATGGCTGCAATTAGAAGATAGCTTTGAGCCTCCGCTAGACCCTGTGGTCGCTTTGTTTTCTGGATAAGTTAACAGATGTATCTGAACTTGAGACATCCGTAATCCCTTTTCTGTTTCTACAAATAAGCAGAAAGTTTGTAAGAAGCTAGACTATAGGATTGTTCTGCATACAGATAATTCAATTTTGAAGTCTTAACAAATCTTCATCCTTCCGTTTTAAAGGACCATTTATTCAGGTTGACAGTCTGAACGTAATTAGTTTTCGAGTCTAAAATGTCTTTTCAGTCAGTTCATCAGTTGATAAAAGAAGGAGAGAAAAGAAAAAGAAAGAAAAAAATGGGAGGACAGAAAAGGTCTTTTTATAGCAAAACTGCTGATTCCCGAATTTCATTGTTGGCGATTCAATTCTTTTGTACTTTTTACCTTTAAAAACTTCAACTAGTGGATTTCAGTTCTTTATGTTATCTTTTTCTGTCCTTGACCTGAGATCATTCCTCTAAATTCGCTCACTATCTCTTTGTGGACACGGAGAAGAAACGAACTTGAATCTTTCGCAATACCACTCCCTAGCTACAAAGTCCAAACGACTAAATTAGGGTGCTGTGTGTAGAGGATGCACAATAGAAGCGTATATAATGGCAAACATTGACCATGGACATAGAACATGCGCTAATTTGATAGGTGTGAATGGAAGCTTGATTATTTTTTTTTTTTCAGTCAGAGACGAAACCTGTAATAATTAGTCTTAATGGACCATTTCATTAACAAACACAGACAAATGTATTGAACTCGTTCATTTTATTTGTACAATAAAATTCTATCTCACTTTCAGAAGATACTAAAACAAAAGTATGTAAAATACCTCATAGCAGCGTTGTCAGCAACAAATAGTGTGCTTTTCTGTCAGGAAAAATGAAGTGTTATTTAATATAGTGATGTGTATGTGTATATACAATACACGGTTTATCATTCTGTCCCCAAATTAATAATTCTCTTTGCCAAACGTACCATTATCTCCTTACATTTACCATTATTCATCTAAATGTATCATTCTGTCCTCAAATTAATTATTTTCTTTTCCAAATTTACCATTATCTCCTCACATTTACCATTATTATTTCAAATGTATCATTTTGTCCTCAAATTAATTATATTTCCCTAAATTTACCATTATCTCTCCACATTTATCATTATTCATCCAAATGTATCATTAGGTTCTCAAATTAATTATATTTCCCTAAATTTACCATTATCTCTCCACATTTACCATTATTCATCCAAATGTATCATTAGGTTCTCAAAATAATTATATTTCCCTAAATTTACCATTATCTTTCCACATTTACCATTATTCATCCAAATGTATCATTAGGTTCTCAAATTAATTATATTTCCCTAAATTTACCATTATCTCTCCACATTTACCATTATTATTTCAAATGTATCATTTTGTCCTCAAATTAATTATATTTTCCTAAATTTACCATTATCTCTCCACATTTACCATTATTCATCCAAATGTATCATTAGGTTCTCAAATTAATTATATTTTCCTAAATTTACCATTATCTCTCCACATTTACCATTATTCATCCAAATGTATCATTAGGTTCTCAAATTAATTATATTTCCCTAAATTTACCATTATCTCTCCACATTTACCATTATTCATCCAAATGTATCATTAGGTTCTCAAAATAATTATATTTTCCTAAATTTACCATTATCTGTCCACATTTACCATTATTCATCCAAATGTATCATTAGGTTCTCAAATTAATTATATTTCCCTAAATTTACTATTATTTTTCCTTTTACCATTATTCATCCAAATGTACGCGTATCATTAGGTTCTCAAATTAATTATATTTCCCTAAATTTACCATTATCTCTCCACATTTATCATTATTCATCCAAATGTATCATTAGGTTCTCAAATTAATTATATTTCCCTAAATTTACCATTATCTGTCCACATTTACCATTATTCATCCAAATGTATCATTAGGTTCTCAAAATAATTATATTTCCCTAAATTTACCATTATCTTTCCACATTTACCATTATTCATCCAAATGTATCATTAGGTTCTCAAATTAATTATATTTCCCTAAATTTACCATTATCTCTCCACATTTACCATTATTATTTCAAATGTATCATTTTGTCCTCAAATTAATTATATTTTCCTAAATTTACCATTATCTCTCCACATTTACCATTATTCATCCAAATGTATCATTAGGTTCTCAAATTAATTATATTTTCCTAAATTTACCATTATCTCTCCACATTTACCATTATTCATCCAAATGTATCATTAGGTTCTCAAATTAATTATATTTCCCTAAATTTACCATTATCTCTCCACATTTACCATTATTCATCCAAATGTATCATTAGGTTCTCAAAATAATTATATTTTCCTAAATTTACCATTATCTGTCCACATTTACCATTATTCATCCAAATGTATCATTAGGTTCTCAAATTAATTATATTTCCCTAAATTTACCATTATCTTTCCACGTTTACCATTATTCATCCAAATGTATCATTCTATCCTCAAATTAATCATTTTCTTTCCAAATTTACCAATTATCTCCACACATTCACCATTTGCTTCCAAATTTATCATTCTGTCCCTAAACTTGACTATTTTCTTTCCCAAGTTAACCATTATCTCTCCCACATTTATCATTCTGCATCCCAAATGTTACTTTTTCAGCCCAAAATTTGCCATTTTCAAGCTCATACCGTTTCAATGAAAAATCGTCTCCCCAGACATCGCATCTTAGAACCCTTTTGTGTGCACCTTTGCTTTTGCATTTATAATATTACACGGCAGCCAAATTAACGTTTCGTATGAACCTATGAGCTTGCGATGCGCTACTGCCAAACTGCTGTGAGAAATGTTTCTTTCAGCGAGCGAATTTTGTTACATGTTGGTAAGATTCATATCTCACTAAGAACACACAATATATCTTGCAGAATTTCACAACTCCCATACTACAGCGTTAGCATAGTCGCAGTAAGCAGGTTGGTAGACGTCAAAGCAGCGTTCAGAGTGAAACATAAATTTGTTGCCGTGCACAATAGCATATTATTTGACTTTCAATTACAATCTTGATTAGTTAGCTAGGTAGCATACACTTTTGATACGCTACTTATTCATTAAAATAAAATTCTTCTATGAGTTTTAATTTTATTTTCCATTTTTATTTCAGGTAAGCCTTCTCCCATATGTTCAACCATACGTGAGTATAATAACTTTATTTTATTGCTAGTTCTTATTTATATTACAGAATTATTTCTAAACTACAAGTTCAATCTAAATATTTTAGCTTGCAAAGGTTCGGACCTTTTATCTGTCAGCCTAATTAGTTTGATCACTACTTTTTGAAGTGACATATTGATTGAAAAAATGTACAGCTTCACCTTCGACAGCATTGAGACTTTTCGTTACTTTATGTCAATGCCTACTCTTAATGGATATCAGATCGGCAAGAATTAAAGTTTTATCACTATAAGGAAAGGAAATAAGACAATACAACTACAGAAGGCTGTAGGCAAGGATTAGTACAGATACTTGTCAATTTAATGCTAACTCAAGGAGTACGAAACATATCAGAGGTTTAGTTTGGTCAGGTCAGGCAGCGACTGGAGCGCCGGACTGTTTGCAGTGGTACGTTAGCAAAATACTTCGTACTACGTGAGGAGTAATAGAACAATACTGTCAGTGAACTGAGCAGATAATCATATTATAAAATGAGCAATCTCTCTGATTTCTAAAAAGGGCAAATAGTTGGCACAACGTGACAAAAGTGGTCATTGTGTTAAGGACAGTGTTCAAGGTGATGACAGCCTATAAGATTCACGGTAGAACTACATCTGCGAAGAAAACCCTCAGCGACAATTCCCGCCGAGCACTAAATGAATCATCATTCAGAACCGTCGTACGAGTGTTGTGCAAGTGATGGACGAAATCAAGCGGCACCTCCCACCTTCAGTACAGGTCTCCCCAAACATTAAGGCGGATCGTCACTCAGAACAGTCGTACACTGAGAAAAAATGTATGTAGCGTACGTAAAATCGTATGTTACATTCGTAAATCCTGCAGTTTTTGGACTTAACGTACAGCAAACGTTGAAGACGCATATTTTATAATACTTGCTGTATAAGTGTTCCATTTGTACGTACTTTCCGTATGAAACAATATAGGCGGTCAGGATATCACATCCAAATGGACGTATATAACATACAGCTGACGAAGGCAGCATACATAACATGTTATATGTGTGTGTAATATTAGGAAGACTGTTAGATAGCAGACATCCTGCAACGACGTGATGTAACATCTAAGGGCAGTGCCTATGTAGCATACGGATAACGTATGCTCTGCACTGATTTCTGTAGTAAGCAAGTGAATTCCGTACATTTGTACCGCTGTCCGGAGAATATATTTTTCTGAGAGTACGAGTGCAGCGTGAGTGACGGCGGAGATCAAGCATCACTTCCCACCATCCGTGACAGGTTTCCCCAAACATTAAGGCGTGTCGTCCTCAGAACCATCGTACGACGCATGTAAGTGACACAAGAACTCAATCATCACCTCCCACAGTTTATGTCGATGATCACAGTTCGCCGCGAGTCAGCTCAACTGTCTCCAAAAGTACTGGTACAGAATACCTAGAAACAAACAAAATGATTTACTCATTTCGCAGAGGTTAGGGATCCAAAGCTACTTTGCATAAATGACAACAGTTAACATATGATTAGGTAATAGTAATAAACATTTAGTGATTTTTTAAAAATGAATTTATATTATTTTATTAATGAGGTTACAATAACTTGTGTTATCAATTAGATCCAAAATGAAACAAACAAAAGTTTAGAGTTCAAAAAAATAATCTCTGAAACAGGAGTCTTTGTAGTCTTGTTATGGAATATTAAAAAGAGTAACTTTGAATATCGTAAACACAGTTTGCATTTTTGGAATCTTAAGGATTCCGCTATCTACTATCGCAACTCGTACAAATAACTCTGTTACCTTGCATAATTAAACTCTACTTTCCCAAAGTATTTAATCTTTCTAGTAATCAGCTTTTATTGATTCCAACTAATTTCAGCATGACAATAGTATCAAAACCACATTTAGTTTGAACTTTTACAATATGAGATACTAGAAATCCTCTCTGACATGCAATTGATATTAATCTGCTTTTCTCTAAGTCAGATTAAATAGCACAGAGACGAACACTTATTGGAATTATACTAAAATGATTTATCCTGAATAAATATTATTACTTAAAAAGAATATTAAAAAAGGGGAAAAAATAATAAAAATTGAAAAGTATTAGTTATTTACAGGTGATTAGATGTTTTTGAACTGCTATGCAACCAGGACTTGCTAAATAGAATGAGCACTCAAAAGCATAGAAAGGATTAATACAATAGAAGTACACTTGTGGAGTTTAGAGTAGATAAATTTCCATAATTATTCATTATATGAGTAAACACACATCTATACATATTTAACACACAAAATATTCATCAATTACATACGTATATATGTGTATAAACAATACCAATTAATTCCATCCTGGCTTCTAGAATTTATAATATTTATAATATTAAGCCTTTGATAACACAAAACCACATATAAGAGCATATACATAGTAATATTCATGATTCTAAAAGAAAATACTTGCGTTTTTGCCCAATTGAAATTACGTAGAATGTCGACATTTATTTTTACCTTGTTTTGTATGGATTTGATTTTAGTTTAGCGTCCTTCAACAGCGAGGCTATATGAGATGTGGACCTATAGCTTAACGTGTGATCCGAGCCACATGACCTCTCGCCAAAGGCGCTTACGCTAATATTTTTACCTTGTGTTAGTTATATCTTTCTTAGCGACGAGAATTAAGCTTTGCAAAATGTACTTACGACTTGTCAATGTACTGTATTTTCGTAAACCTAGCGCTGCTTATCTAGCCTGATAATAGACTTCTCTAGAACTTAAAAAAGCTTAATTATTTAGAATATAGTTGGCTTAATGCCTGATAACTACGTAAGATAAAGAAACTTCATGCTGTTCTAATTGGAACAAATGTCACTTGTGGCAGAACCTTTAAAGAAAATCAATAGGGTCTAATATATTAGAAAACTTGAAGAAGGGCTGTGGAGAATATGGGATGAAAATAAATGTGAGAAAGATGATTGCAACCAAGTTGTCGGTATCAAATATAGAAATAAGAAGGGAGAAAATAGAACAGGTGACTACTTTTCGATACCTGGGTAATATTATTAGTGATGATATGAAGTGTGAAGGTGAAATAAAAGCAAGAATAGGAATGGCGAAAGAAGCCTTTAGGAGGAAGAAAATACTATTTTGTGGGACCTTGATTAAAGAGTTGAGAAAAATACTCATAAAATGCTTCGCATGGAGTATTGCGCTGTATGGGACAGAAGCATGGACATAACTCAGATATGATGAGAAGTGACTGGAAGTTTTCGGAATGTGGGTGTGGAGAAGAATGGAGAGAATTAGTTGGGTCGAGCAGAAAACGAATGAGCTGGTGTTAGAAATGGTGGGAGAGAAGAGAACAATTTTAGATATTATTGAAAAGAAAAAAGGAAACTGGTTGGGACATTGGGTAAGAAGGAACTGTATCATGAGGAACGTGCTAGAGGGCATGGTTGGCAGGGAAGGGAGGAAGAGAGCGAAGGATGCTACAATTTATGGACGATATGAAAACAGAAAAATCGCACCTGAAGACAAAGAGGTTAGCTGAAGATCGTGGAATACGGAAGCTTCTCAGTTGCGGCAAGAGACCTGCCAATAATGACAGAATACCTATGATGATGGTGACTAGTGTACTAATAGCAATTTTATTAATGACATGAGCAACAAATTGAAGATGCAATCTCACAATATAATGTTTGTAATCATTAACTTATGAGTAATCTCAATTCGAGGAATATGTATCTCACATTTGGAATTATAGCCAGTAGCAAATACAAAAAATGTATTAATATTATTATTAGTTATTACTATATACATACATATATACATATATATTATAAGTTTATGGTTATTGATAAAAAAAAATCTTAAGTGTTCATTCTGTCGGGTGGACGGAGATTCACGCATTATAATTGTTCCTACGTAATGACACGTTTAGCCAATCAGTTAGTGGGTGAGATGTGCCAAACTAATCCGATACAAAATTGCAGTGAGATGAAGAAAATATAGGCCTAGATGGTTGTCTTACCGTATTTCTGCAACCTGTTTCTATTTTTAATCACACGATATGATACTTTCTTCGTGATGAACCCAAAATCATACAAACACTGAACAACACTAAACTTGTGCTGATTCTTTCAACATGGACTCTCTTCACGCTTTGACGGTTGTAGTCTTCGGTGAATTTCATTGACTGGATTCTCTCCTGATAGGTTGCTCGCATTTTCATAGGATATCGTTTATGGCTTTCAGCTCTATTTCCCTTCTAAACCTGATAATCTGGTCTAGAGTCTGATGATTCATTTAATTTGACCTTCCACTCATTAACCTCCGTGGGGGTAATTTGAGAGGTACAAATTTCAACAAAATTTTAACTGCCTCACAGGATCCAAGATTGCTACTCTTTACGGCACCATCCTTATGATATTTTTAAGCAACAGTAAAAAATCAGGATCAAAACAATAACAGATACGCGATTTAATGTGACTCAAACCGATACACACACACAAACTTGAAATTCGGTTTCAAATACGTCGTTTCTTAACCAAATTGGTTTTGGTTTTTTGTCATTATTACACCCTCTCAAAATTCATCTAAGTTTTTTTTTTATGCTTTCATCTAAGCTTCAACATCTACGAAGGTTTATTCCTCTTGGATCTGTATTAAAAATATTAGTAAAAAATCCTAGGTAAATTGTAAACTTCTTTAATTTGAAGCAATTATAGTACAAATTTTTTTAGTGTTGAACAAATTGTATAAAGATTCAATTAGTTTTCAGTTATCTGTAGGAAAGAGTGACACAAAACTAGATCTACAATGTAGATCTATTATTTATTTATTAATTTATATTTGAAAATATAGATGGAAGTATTTTACAATCGTCTTTTCGGGTACGGAATATCTAATATCCATTCAATATCACGTAGATGTAACAGGGGCGGATCCAGGACCGACTTCTGGGGCGGGCGGTGGGTTGTCATACTGCTACTTTTAAGGGCACCAAACTCTGGGATGGGTTTTATTTATAGGATATAAAATAAGAAAGTTTCCTCTTCTGGGGGGGGGGGGTGAATGCCCCGATCTCCCCCCCCCTGGATTCGCCTCTGAGATGTAATGGCTTGTAGCATTGGACCCCTGTCAACAAAAATTTCTTGGTGCGCGCCTGTCTTCCGCTGAAGGGCAATCTTTTTATATTTGCCCAAACACTTCAACAGATACATTGAAGTCAAAAAGAAGGCAGTTGTACGACCATGCAATTTATAGCAACTAATCATGTCTGATACATAATATTTGTTTGTATTTGTTATTCAAGCTGGACAGGACAAATGAAACAATAGATGTGTAATTAGCTTTGATAATTACTAATTCGTTATGAAATATCTTAGGATCCTTTACTAATGAAGTTGTAATTTGTCCACAAGGTGAAAAGTTGGCAAAACACCCTCTAATCGTTTGATCTACATATGAGTAAATATTGCCTATTGACGATATAAAGAAAATAAAACAAATAACACTTGGGCAAACAACCAGTCAAGCACGAGTAACACCCTCTTCTTCATAAACACAAACATTCTGAGAGGAAGGAAAGAAGAAAAAAAATATTTGTTTGACAATTATAAATATTCCATTTGCATGCTTTCGTTGCGCAAACACAGGTGACAACCTGATATTGTATTATGTCGATCGCCCAGACCATTATTACAGTATTTAAAAGGCAAAGGATAAATCATTTGGTATCAAGATGGCGGCACCTGTTTTCTTTTTATATAACACCATTTAGGCTCATCAATCAAAAAAGTCAATTATTGAATATATAATAAGACTGTTCCAGATCCATGTTTATTGTGGCTATTTGTCTTTCTAACATCTAATGTTATTATAACTTGGATAAAGGAGAAAGAATCAATACATTAATTTGTAAGTTTAATTTTTATGTTTTCGAACTGAAAAGGAAATGCTTTTTTTTTTAATTGAAAATATCATCAAATTAGTTAGAACTTTACTGTAGAATTGTGACAAGAAAATCATTGCAAATGTGATATTTTTTCCAAAAATACGAGGGCACCCTGAAAAGTCTTAGCCCTACCAGGAAATCATTAGCTCTATCTGATGATATGTCTGATGGAGGCAAAGATATTTTACGATATTATTTATTATAAAATATATGCTTTGGTCAGAATTTATCTGTTATTCTATACAGGAGACTTCTAAAGCTCCAATGAGTGGTATTCCGATTGAGTCTTTTAGTTTGGAAATTTTGTTTGAAATATTTAGTTTTGATTTTTTTTTTTACATTCACTGAAAAATTTTGTTTGAAAATTTTTGCACACTAAATTTTTAGTATGAAAAATTTTGGTTGAATTTTTTTTTAGCTTATTGAAAATAATTTTGTTTGAATTTTTTGCACTCATTTAATATTTTTTTACTTGAAAATTATTGCACACGCTGCAAAAGATCATTTTGAAAATTTTTCTTTAAAAAATGTTCACAAATCTAACAAAATCTGTTTTCAAAGAGACTGCGCAGTTTATATTTTACAAGATTTGGTATCAGTTTACATTAAACAATTAAGCTTTCCGTCAGATAAGCGCTTATTTTATTGAACTAAGCGTTTACTTTTCATCACTGAAAGTTGAGCGTTAAAAAGTCGGTCACATCATTCACTATCTTTCTAAATCCTTGTTGGTATCAACTCATTGCAGCAGCCTTGAAAAGATCGAAACAACATATACCTAAAACTCGGGGCACACTCGTTAAAAATCACTGCTTTATGGCAGTAATTCACCCTTAGAGTTTGTCTTCATTTACATAGGGATATGGTGTCTTTGTTTAGGAAGTAACAGAAAGTAGAGAATAACCTGGTAGAATAATTTATCTAATATTGTCGATGAGATCAGCACTTTTATATGTCTGTGTCAGACAGTGTAAAAGTAGTGATCTATTTTGTGCACGAGATGGCGTTAATATTCCAAATCTCGTGGTATATGCCCTAATAGCAAGAAAGCTTTCTTCCAGTTGGCACGTGCTTGACTTTTGGCTTTCTACGCTTGCATTTGAAACGCATGCTTTCATACAATCTGCCTTTTGTTGTACTTGAAAGCGATGCTTTAGACTCTTCGCAGAGCGTCATAGCATCACTGGCCGTTCATTGGCTATTGACTTGACTTGTAAAAGGCTTGCATCAAGCTTGAATGGAACACTGAATGCAAGGTTGCCCCCATGTAACTTCGTTCCTGGAATCCAGCTTACGGCATGCTTCCACGTTTTCCAACCAACCTGGATGCAAGCTTGGTCTGCTTGCAATTCAAGTCTACAGCAAGCAGTTTGCAAGCTGTCTCTGCTACTAGGGTGAGTTGCAGCGGATCAAGTCTAACGTCATTTAGTAGCTGACAGTAGAATTATTATAATCATGTAAAGATATTGCGATGTGAAATAGCGATGGACACGAAACCTTTTTTCGTTTTCATCTTTTAGAAAGAACGAATTCAATATTTGAGAATTTTTTAAAAAGTTTTTATTTAAAACTGGTTTCAGTGAGAAACAGAACCAATTGTAGAGAAAACCGAAATGTCATATCCAGTTTTTATAAAAACAAGTTTTGTCCATCTCTATCATGAAAATGCGTGAACTGCGGTACATTTTACAATTTTCTAACGATAAAGGCATGCTGTGCAGGTCCAAGAAGAAATTTGTGCTACTTATTGTTGGGCACAATGTGCCATGAGGTTAAGCGCAGCCGACATAAGTAGTTGTTAGGTGAATAGCCTGTAAAAGCAAAAGATGATAGATGCATTTACTACTCTGCTGAAGATGAGATAAACAATTGAATTCTCTTTTAGGAAGTAGTAGTTATTAGAGATGACCGGAACCGGATCCAAGTAGAACCGGTTTTCGGTTCTGAACGGATCTGATTTTAGAAGATCCGGTTCTGAAACCGGGTTTTCAGATCCAGGTCTGGAACCAGGTTTTCGAATCCAGGTCTGGAACCGGAAGCCAGATTTGGCTCCGGAACCGGGTTTTTGGATCCAGGTCTGGAACCGGTTCCTCGCGGAACTGGAACTTTGTGGCCCTCCCTAGTATTTAAGGGCAAGATACATTATTAAAAACAGTATCCAAAATATGGTTTGGTCGCTTTTGTTCTGAAAATGTCGATGTTCAAGATGATGCACACAATGCGCAACCAATCACAGGAAAAGAGAATTATATTCTGGTGGACGTCTAGCAAGCCCAGAAAGTATGCAGTCGTAAGATCGCAAATAACCTAAACAATCCATCACCAAAACAGTGTTAAATCATTTGGAGAACTCTGGGTGCCAAAAGAAGCTCGACGCTTGGATATCACATGATCTAACTTAATAATATTTTCTCGAATTTCTATCTGCGAATCTCTACTAAAACTTAAAAAAGGTCGATTCGTTTCTGAAGCAGTTGGTGACGAGTGATGGAAAGTGAATATAATAAATGACAACAATGTGCAAGAAAGATCGTGGTCGAAGCGGGAAAATCTTCATCGTCTGTGGCAAAGTCCACATTGATGCCCAGGAAGGTAATGCTGTGGGTTTCTTGGGATTAGAAAAGCACCGTGCATCACGAGCTGTTGCCACGGGGGAAGAACGGTATACTGGGCTCTATTCTGTCGAAAATTAGCATGCGTGCATCTAACATTTTAAAAGAAATGGCCAGAACTGGTTAACAGAAAGGGTGTCATATACCACGCTGATAACCAGATTGCGTATAGGCCTACCTTTAACGATTCGTGAGAAAATGAAGTTAGGTGGGAGATTTCTAATGCATTCACTGTATAGCTTAGACCTGGCACTGTCAGACTACCATTTGTTTCAGTCTCTGCAGAACTTCTTGAGTTTTGTTAAGTTAGTTTTCAAAGAGGCATGTGACAACCACGTGTTACAACTTTTTAACCAGAAAGTGCAGAAGCTCTCAAGCGCCATGATTATGGTGTTGCCGGAAAAACAGCAGAAGATCATTGAAGAAGATGGTTATATGTTGTTTTATAATGTTATTTTCAAATAACTATTAATGTGTTCTCATTAGACAATCTGATATTAAATATTAATGGCTAAAACGGAATTTTAACAATTTTACCAACCTTTTGCTCATTATATATATATATATAAAGCCAAGTTATTGCGTGCAGAATGCAGAAAATTTATTTCGATGAGAACATAACTAAACATTATTTCATATTCAAATTTACATTTTGGCTTGTACATATAAAAATACATTAATAACACAGAAGTAAATTTGAAGCAAGATAAGTGTAAAAATTACATCCAATAGAAATTGTTCCATTAACTGCAAACACATTGCTTGTTCGAGCTACCTGACTAACTCAAAATCAGATCACTCAAGTCGCTAGATAAATTGCAAATATGTGCTATTAAAAGCTTGATTTCCTTTCAAAATTGTAGTCTTATAAGCAGTGTTATGGATAAGTATTGGGTAACTTACAGAATGCCTCTGTCTATTCATTTGCCGACGCAATGTGTATCATAGGCAAAACAGGAAGAAATAGTAAGGAAAGTAAGAGATAGTGAGAAATGGGATTCTGGATATGTATCATAGCAAAAACAGGAAGAAATAGTGAGAACAATAAGAGATAGTGAGAAATGGGATTCTAGGTACGTGTCATAGGACGAACAGCAAGAGATAGTTAAAAAACGGGATACTAGGTTTGTATCGTAGCGAGAACAGGTAGAAATAGCGAGAACAGTAAGACATAGTAAGAAACTGGATTCTAGGTATGTATTAAGTGTGCAAGAAGAATAGGTTCCATCAACCATATCTGGTCCTAATATCGGATCCCCATACAGATAATTCGAAACAAAACTTGGGTAGTGCATCGTGCCATTGTGCTTACTCACGCTTTGCTCCTCATTCACAGTTATCTGGCAAAACATCAGACTCTCGTTGTGCTCCATTCGCCTTATATTCCGGACCTAGCCCCAGCAGACTTTTGCCTTTTTTTTTTAAAACTTAAACTTACTTTTAAAGGATGTCGTTTCCAAACCATAGAGGAGATTCATGACAATGCGACAAGTAACCTGCACACCATTCTAGAAAGTCTGTTCCAGAAGACCTTCTAATAATGGAAGAAACATTGAAAATTGTGTACTGCTAGTAGAAGGGACTATTTTGAGAAGGACAATGCTTAAAATGTTGTAGAATGAGCAGTAAAAATGTTATAGCAAAAGTTTGATTTCCTTTTGAACGCACCTCGTATTTTACCCTGCAACTCTTAAGTAATTTATTTTCTATGATGTAAATATTTGTTCATACTTCTTTCTGTCTGGATGCATCTTCAGGATTTGGGGAGCGCGGTGGCTCAATGGTAGAGCGTTCACCTCCGGTGCTTGGGGTCCCTGGTTCGATCCCAGCTCGCGCCGTGTGGACTTTGTGGTGGACAAACACCGTGCTCGTGGGTTTTCTCGGGGTTCTCCCGTTTCCTCCCACTTTCTTCATTCCACCATTTCACTCATCTCTCATTATCACCGTCTCCTTTAGCCTAACCGGCATAACCGTGGGACGTAAAACTTAAAGATTTCATTCTTTTTTTTTGCATCTTCAGGATTATGGTTTTGCGGTCATGGAGCTTGTACGTTAGTATAAACACAAAGTATTTCATATGTCTGAGATAAAACGAGAAAGAGAGACGTATAGTGGTTTATTAAGTATGGGCTTACACAATTTCACTTATGATTAATGTTCAGTTTTTAAGAAGAGGGAATTTCGAGAGATGGAAAAGCTTATATATATATTAAAAAACAGGTTTTAGAAACATGATGAAATGAAAAAAAGAACCTAACTTTGCTGGACGAGTATCTTTAGAAAATGGAAAACGAAAACAACATTGAACGAAATCGGATTAACGTTTAAGTACTTTCTCATGCTGTTTGCTTCATACTATATTTCCTTTTTGAAACAACATAATAATGAATTAATAATGTGAAAGCTATGAAATTCTTCATGTATGGTTAAAATATTTAAAAAAAAAAAAAAAAAAAGATTAAACTAAAGATCATTTTGTGGTTTCTGGAAACTGATACTGAAACTTACTTAGCGAATTGTACAGAGAAATACCTAGACTTTCAAATACCAAGAAAGTGTGGAGATGCTAGCTGGCGAACAAGTTTTTTTTTTTTTTTTTAACTAAAGGTTTGGGATGAAGAGAGTTGCGTCTTCATAATTTTTAAGAGGCTTTACTCAGAGCCGTAGCTAGGGAGGGTCGAACGGGGCGTACGCCTCGGGCGCTGATAGCAAGAGGGCGCTGAACGAGCAAAAACAAAAGTGTTCGAAATGATTAAACGACGTGTCTCCCCGAGGAAGTATTGCTGCCCTGTTAAATCAATATCGTTGTCGGTTTGCAAAGAAAGATTTTTAAAAAAAAGTTATCTTGCTCGTTTCGCTCGCAATCTAAACGTTTCAATCACAGTCACAATAAGTTTTTACTTATTACTTAAAGAAACTTATTATTTATGGTTTGTTAATGACGATGTGATATACAAAGTGCCGAATAATGACTTATAGTGTACGAAGGATCGTTTTCAAAATTAGAGGCGATCAAACTCTGAAATACGTCTTCAACGTTTTGATGGAGATGAATTTGGTTCGTTAATCCCGCTTTTCTACCCAATCGGATTAATTACAACTGCGCTTTGGACAGAAATATTGGAAATGAAGGTAAACAAGGGGAATAATAACATTTTAGAACTTAAAGCAACTGTAGAATAGGGCCTTAAGGGGGTCAGAACTTAACCCAACGACTTTCGTCTTTTTCAACAACTGACCATTTCCTGTGATTTTCGTAATTCCATTGACATATGAAATGCTTCCAATTTGAAGAAATATATTGGGATAATTTCTCCATGAACTACTTGTATCGCCAAGATATATTATATATATAGTGAAGCGGGTAATTGGTGCTAGTACGAGATATACTAGCATCAATTACTTGCTTCGTTGGGTTAAGTTAGAAAAAATAGTAATATGTTCCGTTTGTCAGACACTTTTTACTATTACTGAAGTACTCTCCGGTCATTTCCGATGAATTTCTATATTTTTCTTCCCTCCTCCCCCATGTTGCGTGGCTGAATTGAGATTTTAACGGCATCGGAAATGTCACTGTTCATCACAGTGACCCCGGAAACGATGAATTCGGCACTAATATAGATAAATCATTTTCGATTATTATATTTTTATTCATCTTCCCCTCCTCTCACTCATTTTGCAGGGCACAGCATGGGAAGTGTCATTGTTCACCTTAGTGGCCCCAAAAACTATGAATTCGATACTTCTATCGGTCATTTTCGATCATTTTTAAATGCCTCTCCCGTAAATTACACCGTCAAAGTGATATGACAAAAACGATGTCAGGTTCGAACTTCATCTACTTTGACAATTTGATCGAGGTCGGTCGAGTGGTTCAAGAGTGATGAAGTGACGAAGATAGCATAAGTAAATGAAGTTACAAGACAGCACGGACCCACAACATAAGTGAATGAAGTTACTTTCTTTTAAGCTAGCGTGTCGATGGCGATCCCACCATTTCAAACAGTAACTTTCATTATGTTGTGAGTCCAGGTAAATGGCAACGTTCCATTTTCATTTAACATTGGGCGCATAAAGACTTGTATAGCCCCAACGGTTAGTCTGATTTTTTTTAAAAAAAATCCTTTACTTTAGATTTAAAACATCATATTTGAAGACTGTTTCCCTTCTTACATTTCGTTGTAGCTCTGATAATAACAGTGTTACCCTATGTCAGGGGACTTTTGAGAAACTCTGTATATATTTCAAGTATATATATTAACATATTAAAACACACACACACACACACACACACACACACACATATATATATATATATATATATATATATATATATATATATATATATCTTGTAAGTATGTATTTTTAATATGTTAATTAATAATAACTAACCTTAAATTCAGAATTTTCATCCATTAAGTAATTACTATAATTTCAAACATGTGTAGTAGCAAACTCTATTTTGAATTTTAAATACAAACATTAAACATACTGTTCACCCCCATCGACCAATATTGAGAAATTCGCAAAGAAGTTTTCTTCTAAATTTCCGTTATATTTCACTAAATATATTCTACCGTAAAAGAATCGAAATTAAAATGCTATTTTTGAGGTCACATACAGAATAAACTTACAAAAAGTTTACAATTATTACTGGAATTTAAAGCTGTCCCCATTTCAAACTTTCTGAAAGCACGTAGTTTCTAATGTATTGAAATTTCATTTCTTATTTATTGTTGTAAATATGAAACGTTGTAAATAATTGTAAATTTGCATAACTATTCTCCAAGTGGATATGTACACAACCAGGGATAGTTTGGTCAAATTTAACAAAAAAAAAAATATCCTAAATAAGCCTCTTGAAAGCAGCTTAGGAATACATAATGGTCGCTTTTGGCTGTTGCGATGGTCTGTCCAAGCAGTTTGATAAAAATTTAGCGTAGCATAACAAAAGTTGCTTCTCTGGTATGTGAAAAAAAAAGAACACGGGAAAAAGAAAGAAAAAAAATGCTTGTTAAGGCGAGTGTAGGGGGCGCCGAATTCTACTTTGCCTGAGCACCGAATTCTACTTCGCCCGGGGCACCGAAATCTCTAGTTACGGCTCTGGCTTTACTTCATTTATCGTCATTTTTTCTTGTTTTTAAACTGACACATAATCATAGTCATACGTCTTGCAAAGAAAATCAGAAAAATAAACACACTGCTGAACAAGACTGCACTTATTTAATATAAATACACATTTACACGTGACGTTTCGATCTTCTAGCGAAGATCCTCATCAGGCATACAGTCTGTCTGGTGTATGTCTGATGAGGATCTTGGCTAGAAGATCAAAACGTCACGTGTAAATGTGTTTTTATATTAAATAAGTGCAGTCTTGTTCAGCAGTGTGTTTATTTTTCTTGTTTTTAAACAAGTCCTTTATTTATGAATGAGGCAGTAACAATATTAAACTATAGTGTTGCCATACTTCACAAAAACAAAATCTTTGTAAAGGAGGCATTTGTATCAATCGGGAAATTCCATTCGGCTGAACTAAATGATATTGGTGAAAGTTATTCCTCACGTGTAGTTTCTGAGAAGAAGGGATTTTTGTAAACCTAAAAATTGATGCTGCGAGAGTTATTAAAGAAGTACTAAGCCTACCTCTGAACGGAGCAGTAGAGAGTTTATGAATGTTACTTTTCATCATAGTCCCCTGATAAATCAACACATTTTGCCCATCGATGTTCCAGTGTGTTAATGCTGCTGATAACAAATGATATGTTGAAGGCGTGTAAAATTTCATCCACGGCATGCATGACATCATCATCAGTGTGAAAATGAGTACCCACAAACTTCTTTTTGAGCTTTGGAAGGAGACGAAAGTCAGAATGTGCCAAATCAGACGAATAACAATTCACGATTAATCCCTAGCCGCAATCGTGAATTGCTACCATTGCGATACTGACCTGTGGCTAGGGGCATTGTCTTGATTGAGAAACACACCTGTTGTCAGTTTCATATGACGTTTCTGCCGAATATTATCACGCATCTGTCCTAGAAGACCTGAATAGTACTCCCCAGTCTCTCTTTATCCCTTTGGAAGATAATCCACCATCACTCTCCCTTCCGAATCCCAGAAAACTGTAGCCATACTTTTCCAGCTGAAGGCGCTGACTTTGCATTCTACGGAGGAAAGGGGATGAGAGGTGTTTCCATTGCTTGAAACTTTGATTGGACTCTGTTCGGCAATGGTGGACGTAGGTCTCATCTACTGTTATGCATCGAGTGCAAAAGGCATCTGGATTTCTCCGGAAGAGATTAAGATTGTCCCTTGAAATGTTGCGTCTGGTCAGCTTTTGATCAGGCGTCAAAAGTTTTCTTGCTCATTCCCATTGCTCATTCCCAGATGCTGGGTGATAATCTGGCCAACGCTTGCAGTAGAGAAGTCCATTGTCTCGGCATTCTACTTGATGATCATTCACATATCATTCATGATGATTCGTGCACTTTGACAATGTTCTTCTGAGTTAGTGCTTCCACAGGTCTTCCAGATCAAGTTATCGTCAATGGGGTTCCCTCCCTCTTAAATTTGCTGTCCATTTCTTCACGGGGCATATGAAGATGCACTATTCTCACGGCTTTATTTTCCCAGTCACAAAGCAAAGAAATATGAGATTTTATAAGTTAAATACAGGGTGGCCCAAAAGTAGGTGTACATCCCTGCATTGATCAAGTATAACGTTCTAGTTTATGGATTTATTTGCTTCGACTGTTTTGGACTTAAGTTATAAGTAAAAGGACTTTAAGAACAAATAATAAAGATACTAGGTCTACCTGTTTAATAACAATAAGAAATGATATAAAATACAGTACGGGACTGTATATCTACTTTTGGGCCACCATCTATATCTTTCTATCTATCTATAAAGCATAACTATTACATCACGGTTGGTTGGTTGTAGTTAAGGACTAATATTGTGTGGGCGGGACCTACTGTTAAGGAAGTCATGAAACACTACTCTGGTTTGTGTCCGAAGTAAGAATCGAACCTGGAGCCACACTTAATTGAAAATGTGCGTGCTAGCCTCTCGGGTGCAAAGAGACACGTAGAAATAGACTATTAGTGGAGCATCGTAATACATGGAGACTTTTCTATTTACGGCAAGTGACATGTTATGTCAGTGGTGGTGAGATCATAATATTGTAACAATAGGTATATATTTGGGAAGTTATGAAGACTGATTGACCCATATTCTGAGAAGCAATAAAGAAAGACATTGAAGAAAGAACAACAATAAAAAAAATCTTGAGTTGAGATTTTGTCTGTCATCTGTTCGTTACTCATATGGTGTAATGTCGGAAGCGAATGTGTCACACGAGCTCCAAGACTGACGAAGCAGCGGAAGAAGTAGGAAGATGCGAGACACAAAGTCTCGACATCAAAAGGATCGTAAACTGCAGAAGAAAAGGATAAAGAGAACTACTTTCTTTTAATGTAAAGGTCACTGAGGTATGTGGAAAAATACCATTCACATCCGAGAAGAGGACAAGATTTTTTTTTTATTTTTTTTTTACTTCTGGCATAGTGTGTACTGCAGGATGTCTAATAAATCACATCGTATTCTTGTTTATCTATATCTAGGCGCGGATCCAAGGGGAGGGCTATATGGGCTATAGCTCCCCCTTTACACTCAGGTATACATGGGATAAAATGGTCTTCAATTATACTTTCTTTACACTAGATAAAGCGGGAAACTATGGTTTAGCCCCTCCATAGATCATATCCTAGTTCTACGGCTGTCCATATCTATATTTATATCTATCTATATACATATATACGAGGGTAGTCCCAAAAATACCCGACCTAACAAAGAAACCACAAAACTTTTTTTGGAGAAACTATCTTTATTTCTCAACATATTCTCCTTTTAGCTTGATATACTTTTCACAGTGATGTTCAATAGCTTCGATGCCCTGTTTATTGTGTAAACCGTCGAGTTCCTCAGAGCAGCCATTAACCGCAGACACCCACCTCTTCATTGTCGACAAATCTTTTAACACCTAGGCATTTTCTCAAGTTTGGGGAAAGACACAATAATTCAAGGGGGCTACATCTGTCGAATAGAATGTGTAAGGAAGCAATTAGAATTTTAACTTATTGATTTTGGCCATCGCGATGGTGGATGTGTGAACTGCTGCATTGGCTTTATGAAACAACACTTTCTTTTCCATTAAATGGAGCCATTTCTTCATTTCATCACTCAAACGCTGTAATAAGTTTGCATAATATTCGCTGTTGATTGTTTTTCTTTTTTGAAGGTAATCAACGAAAATTATCCCACGCGCATCCCGAAAAACTGACGCCATGACCTTACCAGCAGGGAACTGTCCTCTCCTTCTTTGAAGCCGATTCTTCCCTTTCAGTACATTGTTTTAATTGTTCCTTAGTACTCAGATGTGAAGAGATGGACCCATGTTTCATCCATTGTTATGAATCGACGCAAAAACATAACCAAACAGTCTATTAAAACGTCCCAAGAACGCTGGTTTTGTTCCATTGTAATCAAACGTGGTAGCAATCTCGTGCATAGCTTTCTCATGTTCAAAATTTTCAGTCAATTTACGACATACTACATTTTTTGAAATGCGTAACATATCTGCTAGCTCGCGTATTTTCAGTCGATGGTCATTCAATACCATTTTGTCGATTTTCTTCACCATATTTAGCGTGGTCACCTCATTTGGACGACCACTGCGATGTTCGTCTTTTACAGCTCGTACGCTCTAGTTTAAACTCTGTCACCCAATATTTTACTGTTGTAAATGAAGGAGCAAACTTCCCCAAAGTATAATCCAGCTCTGCTTTGGTTGGACTGAGATCTTTCAAATGAAAGTATTGTATCACATAACGATGACCCATTTCTTTCCATGTTTACAGATCACTTAGAGCGTCCAAACAAATACCAAGCAACGCAGCGTCTTCAACAGGGACGTGTGGTGCATATTACCGCTGTTACCGGCGGTAACGGTAAAAATATGACAGTTTTCGTTGTTTTAATATGTCTAAATTTCATCATCAACATGGGAAGATGTTTACATATTTTCCTTTCCTTTCTTTTCTTTTTTTTTAAAAAAAGTTCGGACGGCCTATGCCGCATTTACACTGCCAGCGCCAAATAGCAACATATTCTTGTTGATACCATGGATTTCAGAGGTAACGCGAACCCCGATAGCGGCCATTCACTTCAGAAGCACCTTTTAGCGTGCCAACCAGGGCCAGAAGCATCCTGCGCGCTCGTATTTTCGGAATGGCCCTTATGTTACCGTTCGGCTGAGTGGAACAGGAAAAAATAGGAACGTTCCCTGTCAAAACAAGGAGAATCTAGAATATCATCAGTATGTTTATTCTACTCGCTCTCCTCTCGCTATAGAGGATCGAGCTGGCAGTGTGATTCAACTATACTGTTTCGTTTGCTTCCTTATCCAAGTATGGAAACTTGGCTGTAATTTCCGTATTCGTAAAGTTATTTCATTGTCTTAACAGTATACAATTTCATAGTAATGATAATTAGAGAGAAGTAGAGATGTTTCTCGCCGCTCCTTCTAATTCGTATATTTATTATTATTTAAGATTTATGCTCATTAAGTTGCAAATATTTTGTTTTTAATTTAGTATAGAATACCTACTTTCGATTCAGCAAATTTCCAGCCCTAGCCTCTAGCCTACTAGTTCAATTTGCACTTTGATGCAGTTTGATGTGTTGAAAAAGAACTGTGCAATCGTCTTCACTATACCGTAGTTTGACTGTACCGCATTGTGTTTGACAGTCTGACTAGTTTTCAATACGGAAAACTTGTTGCTCAAACAAACGATGGAGCTTCGTTATGGTTGGTGAGGTAAGAAGCAGCAGCCTCTTGTTAAACAAAGATATACAGAAGTGTATTTTTTTCATTGTCATGCCCATAGGCTTCATTTAGTGTTAGGAAAGTCCGTTGACTGTACAAAACGGTGTAAGTTTTTTTTTTTCTAAAACCATGTCGTGACTTGCTTCTTTATTCTCGAAGTCTTCAAAAAGAACAAATGCTTTGGACTATGTAGTCACAGGCCCGTATCTAGGGAAGTTTAGGGGGGCCAAGTCCCTCTAAATTTTTGCTGTCCCCCTAAGATTTACAAATGAACTATAATATGGTGATGAAATATAATAAGGTTGGATCTGTCCCCCTTAACTTCAGCCGCCTCCCTACATTTTTGGGCTGGCTACCGGCCTGTGTGGTCAAGAAAAATATCCCAACAGCCTCAAACACAAGGTGGAACTATAGAAGTAGGATAAATGATGTGCTGTATAGCTTTAAAGATGAACTGTTAGGACTCTTTAAATCCATGACGAAAATATCGACGAATGAGATTCTCAAACCAGAGTTCGTGCAGCAAAATTCTACCAAACCCTTCAAAATTTTGATTTCAATTTTTTACTTGAACTGTTTTATGTTATAGGATCAAGATAAGAAATCTTGTTCACTATCTTACAGAAGGAAATTCATGATGTAAGTTTTTGCAGAAAAAAATAAATGACTTTGAAGAATATCTAAGTTCACTGAGAGACGGTTTCGATTATGTTTAGTAAAAATGGAAGAACCTGAAAAGCCACACTTTTCAAAAGATCAAAGTAAATGAAGTGGGATGACTCCCCCCTGAAAAATCGTTGCCAATGCTTATGATTGATACGCTAAAAGGAAAAAAGGACTAGATTTTCTGATATTGAAAAAATAGAGATACTTGTTAAAACAACAACCGGTAACAGCTGTGAAAGTGTCACGCCACGCCACTGGTCTTCAAACTTCAATAAGCTTTATAAGGTTGGTACTTTCGACAATAGTAATGTTTTTCAAACAACCACCATTTATTGTGATGGAGTTTCGATAGCTTGGGGGCAGTCGTACAGAAGCCAATCACGCACACCATGCACCTTATGTTTTGGGTGGTTCTCGTCATAAAATTTAAAAGTCTCGCAGATTCCAAAGTTGTCCGCACTCTTGTGTAAAGTCTCTTTTAGAATGTTCAGGCATTGTTCTCTTGTCATTTTATCATTTATAAACCTGAGTGTATCCACACCGACAGCAGATATGTACCCCCAAACCATTATGTTATCACCACCATATTTGACTGTTGCTTGTAAATTCAGTTCCCTTAGTTCTTCATTTGTCTTTTGCACACTAAAACCCTGTATCTTTCTTTAAAATGTTGAATTTGCTTTCCTCAGCAAAAATAACATCTTTCCATCATTCTGGTTCCTTTTGCACATAGATTTTAGCGAACTAAAGCTGTTTCTTTCTTCACACTTTGCTGACAAATGGTTTCTTTCTAGCTACCTTTCCGTGGTATCCATCGTTTCTCAGTATTTTCCAAACAGTCTCTGGGTGTACTTCCTTTCCATACCCTTGCAACAATTCCGCTGCAATCTTCGGTGCACTTAATTTTGGATTTTCCTTCACTTTTCTCACAATCACACGTTTGTCTCGTTCATTTAGCTTGCTAGGCCGACCCTTCTGCTTCACGGATTCTATCCTGTCTTCGTTCTTATAACGTCGCAACATATCACCGACTGTACTTTGTGGTATATTCAAGAGATGGGCAAAATACCTATTGGAATTCCCCTTTTATGATGAAAATTGACCAGCTCGCTCTGCTCAAACATTGAGTTACAACTTTTTCGCCCCATTAGAAATGTTATACTGCAAAGCCAATACCCATTCACACTTTCTAATACGAAGACGAGAAATGAGTTGTACATACGACGTTCCTTCCCCCAATCATATAGTTCTGTAAACTAGGGATACAGCAGTAATATCATCGAGTCACTTTAGTGGCCGAATATTAAAGTGGCATGATATGAAGGCAGTTTGTAGAAACATGGCAGTTAGGCATAGTTTGCATTTACAACGATTACCTATTACGAAATAGTACACGAGACATGATAGTTGTTCCCTGTCATCGCTTAAAAATTCCTATGTATTTACATTAATGCGTCCTTTGACATAAATGACAACAATGTGGGGTGGCCGAATATTAAATTGAGTCTCTGTATATTTCTTAACCAATTGCGAATAAGCTGGGCTATTACAGAAGTATACACTTTCCAAAGATAACAGTATCATACGGTATCATACCGCTCTCTGTTGTCTGTCTTTGTACACGGAACAATAATGCTAAAATAGATCTACAAATCTTGTAAGTTCCTGTGTAGTCAGTAATATCTCAGTGAGGCATGTTAACACAACTTTTGTTCATGAAGAGTGCTCTTCCGCGACTAGCAAATGAAGTTTGGGGTTGAGTTCAGTTCTTCTGTTTTGAGTCTTTATGTAACACCAAGGTTATGATGAACGTAATCTGGGGCTTGTGTCCGGTGCAGTTTGCAGGTGCACAGATCATCATGGAAAATAATTTTCACATCAAAGGCTGTTCCCCACCACATTATCTCGCCTCTAACATAGCTTGATTAGTAGAACCACCGCACCAACAGTGGTGGTTATTGGGTTTTAAAACTTGCCTATTAGTAGGGGAGCATATGTCATCCCGTGGCAGCTTTCGTGAAGGTAAGATGGGGGGGGGGGAAGATTTTTTGATTTAGAGCAGCCTTCTGGTGAATAATTTCGATGGTGTCACTCACTGGTGCCTAGCGTGTAGACATGATGTCACCAATATGGCGTAAAACTCGATTATCTCCGTAATTTATGGACCGATTTTCTTTGTTTATAACTCATTTTAAAGAAAATTAAATTCTTAGTCATGTAAAACTAAAGGCATAGGAGTAATTTAATAATTTGATGAGTTAATGAGCAATTAATTATGAAATAAAGAAAGGTAACTCCGAAACTGTTAATTTTAGGAAAAATACTTACATAACTATTTTTATGGGGAATTTAATTATCTTTAAAATGAGTTATCAGTGAAGAAAATCTGTTCATAAATAATGGAGATATAACATATAATATGTTAATTATGTCATCAAAATGGCGGTCACAAATAAAATTTTACTTCTAAATATGTCATCCCGTGGCAACTTTCGTGAAGGTAAGATGAGAGAGTAAGTTTTCTTGTTTAGAGAAGCCTTCTGGTGAATAATTTGGATGGTGTATAGCTGCTGCGCGGCATATAGACATGATGACGTCATCAAAATGGCGAACAACTCGATTCAAGAAATAAGTATTACCTGTGATGTTTATGGACTGATTTTCTTTTCCCATAACTCATTTTAAAGGAAATTACATTCTCTATCATATGTAAATATTTCTTCTAAAACTAAAGCTATAACAGTTATTTAATAATTTGGTGAATTAATGAACATTAAATATAAGTTATAACAAAGGGAAATCCCAGAAAAATACCTGAGATATGACGTGGAACATGTTCGTATGATGGAATTTTGGCCAATGGTAGTGAAACTAATACCCAAATAGATATATATTTTTAAATCCTAAAATTTTTCGACACATCCTATGTGGCTACGACATCCACTGTTGGGAGGGCCTGGTTCTAGGGTTCGCAGTTAGTTACTTTTGTGCTTTCCATACAATATATCAGTCATAGTATCTTTCAATAATACATGAGTATCTGGTTTATGAAGAAAGAATTGAATTTTTATTAGCGACGTGGTTTTAGTAACTCTTCTCGGGTTATCAGCTAGGTGAAGATATTGACATCCGACGTTCCGAATGCATTCATTCAAACCAGTGAAAGACAACCAACCTTCACCTGCGCACTTCTGATGTATACCGTATACCATGTGAATATGACAGAGCATACATAGGACAGATTGGACTACAATCAGGCCCGTATTTAGGTAAGTGCTATTCTGTGCTCGAGTACAGGGCGGCAGAATTTAAGAGGCGGCAAAATTTTGGATTTTTTAAAAGATTCACAATAAAGTAATATTTAAAACTGGCAACCCGCAGAGTCCCGCGTAAACGCGACAAAATATGTTCATGTGTTTAATTAACTCTAATTACAGAAGTTACTAATTAGCTAGCTTATCTGATTATTTTTAAAAATTCATCCTCTCCCACCCCCACCCCAAGGGGTGAGGATGAACTTGAACATCATGAAAACTGATACCGTTAAATTCAGCAATCTCGAAAACTATGAATTCAACACTAATATCGGTCGTTTTCGATTACTTTTAAAATGTCGCCCCCCTCCCTGGGGAGTGGAGTGTGACCTTGAAGTTGAATTGGATTAAAACTGTCACTATTCATCTCAGCGACCCCAAAAACTGTGAAATCAACTCTAATATTGGTTGTTTTCGGGGGGCGGCAAATTATTCAGAGCACAGGGGCGCACAATATATAAATACGGGCCTGACTACAATAGGACAAAGATGCAAAGAACACAACAGTTCCATGGGACTTCAGCAACCCGAAAAGTCAGGACTAGCAGAACATAACCTAGAGCTTGGACACATAATTGATTTTTAAAATACCACCATAGTAGCCAAGTGCAACAATTTTTGAGACGGAACGATAAAGGAAGCCATAACTATCTCAGGGGAAAGAAATAGTCTCAATAGAGACAATGGATTTCAACTTAGCCCTATCTGGTCAGTCCTTTTCAGGAACAAAAACATACATTCAACAAAGGCATTTCTTGTAGCCACAAGGACAGTCAATCAGGAGCCATCATGCCTCAGCCAATCAGAAGTCAGCATTTTCCTCAGCCAATCACAAGAGATTCATAGCTCTGCCTCTACATAGTCACCGTATATACAGGCTTACGTCTCCGGTTTCTTCATTACAAACCCTAAAGATGAATACGATGTCTGTATTCGGAACATCGGATGTCAATACTTTCAGCTGGCCCGAGAGAATTACTAAAATATTTTTTTTATATATCAGGCAGAAATTATCTAAATGTAAGAAAATACCGTATGCGATTTGTATACTGATCGAAAGAAAGTCAGTCTATAGTTCTATTTTGTTGTCACATAATCAAATCCAAATACATACCTTCTGAGTGTCTTATTAGCTTTATCCGATCTAGTTGTTATTTCTTAAAGAAAAACTCTATATTGTATTTTGTAGACTAAAAGGGAAAAAAAAAGAAAAAAGAAAAAGAGGAGTTTGAAAGTTGTTAACAATAAAATAAAAAAACTTTCTTTTCTTACTTTTTTTCTTTTGTGTGATTATTTTCCCCAAAAGTAAAGAAAGAAAATCGAGCGAGAAATTGGGAAGACAAACTTCTGTCGAGCGACTGTTGCGTTTGTCTTGTTTTTCTTCTTCTCCAGTCCAAAAATTTAGTTTGTTTTACATCTTTGTTGTACGAGTGATTGTTTAAAATTATGTCTCTTTTTTGAGTTAATCAAAGCAGAAAAGTTAGCCGAATTAATGTGGTTCTTTCTCACTTTTTTTCGTTATATTAGTTCATAAAACAAAGTTCATTATTTTCTTTCATTATGTTTTTTAAAAATCTTTCTTTTTTAAAAAGTAACTACACAACACTTCCTTCGTATTATTTCAGTGGCATAAGTACAAGGAAGAGAGAGACGTAAGTCTCTATACTAACTAAGGTTGCCAGTCGTACTGATTTTACTGGGATAGTCCTAATCTTGGCCAAGAAGTCATTTCCAACTGATCAATGTATGACGTAGGAGCGTGCTTTTACAGTCTCACAATCAGAAATATCTTTTACAGTCTCAAAAATAACTTTCACATTCTGAGAAATACTATTTATAGTCTTAAAATAGCTTTTACAGTTTAAGAAGTAGTTTTTACAGTCTGAAAAATAGCTTTTATAGTCCGAAAAATAGCAGAGAGACAGTGAAGAAAGGAGAGAGGAAACATGAAACAGAATGAAATTAGCAAGTGTTGGCAGTGTATATGTAGTATTGGATCCACGAACAATATTCCTGTAAAAAATATCGATGTTCTTGTTTGCTGCCACTACTGTTTATCAACGTCAGATTTTTCAAACCAGCTCCTTCCCTGCCTTTGGCGTGGGAGACCCGGGTTCGATTCCCGGCGGGAGCTCATGTGTTCGGATTCCACGTTAATCAGTAGGTCCACGTCTCATATAGCCTCGCTGCTGAAAGGGACGCTAAACTAAAAATCAACTCAACTCAATCAGCTCCTCCCCTTCTTCGTCGGTTTACCGTGAAAGGCAGCAGCAAACTATCATCACGTTACGGAGAGTTCAGTGTGAAATAACTGTCCTAGAATGTATCTTGTACCGTTTTGTTGACTTTTGTCTCACGTTTTCTATCCCGGGGAGTGGGGTACGCAAGGAGATTCGGAGTTGTAAACTATCTCCCACAAGATATGAAAAATATTAAAAGAACACCATATTATTTACATAAATACAAAAATAACGTATGTCATGAAATGATATGATCTTGAGTGTATGAAATTCTGTGTACCAACTTCTCTCTGGGGTACTTCTTATGGAATAACGTCTTGACATAAAATTTATAATTTTAACAAATCAAAAATGTACTGCTGTATATTATCTATCAGAAAGAGATTCCATGTATAATCTGTACATAACATTAAAATATGTAATTTTCAATCTTATCAAAGCTAAAAAAAGTCAACAGACAATTTTTTTGACATCTTACAAAGCACTGAAGCTGCTTTAAAATTTTGTAATTTATACCTTAGGTTGGTCAAACGAAGTTTACCTAACTCCAGTGCCGACTGAATTGAAAGCAAAATAAATCTAAGGTAGAATTTTAGTTTGTGGGAAATCAACAAATGAATTATTGCAAGAGCTAATACTGAGAATGCAGAGATATGAACGTGATGTTAGAATTTTAATAAAGTTTAGGCTTTTTTCTGCCTTTAAGTACTGTGGGAACTTTTTTTTATCACATTATATGCACCGTACTAAATCCGAAAAGATTATTCCTGATGCCCTTCACTATAGCTTTGAAGTTGGATATTTATGAAAATATTTTTTTAAAATATAAACGAGATTTAAGTTTTTGGTTTACGTAAACATTTTTATTTGAAGTACGTTACATACAATTTTTAACAGTGTGCTTACTGTGAGTACGAACATGGGGGTTCTCCCTCTTGTTCCTGAATTAGCCATCTATTTACCTTTCGCTTTCATCTAGCATTGTCTTCGACACTTGTTTCGTAGATTTCCTTTCTCTTTCGTGTCTTCTAAATAATTTACTTCTTTCCACATCTTCATTTTTTCCACAGAACTTAAAATCTTAACTTCCTCATCTTCAAATCGTTCTCTCTGATGCTTGAGTAGTAACAATTTTCTTTTGCTTTAAATTTTCATTTCCCAATTTATGTGCTCCGTTTCTGCTTTGACTTTCCCAATTTAACTGTTCTATCTTCTTTTCGACTTTATCTTTCTTGTTTTATTTGTTATAACATCTGCTTTGACTTTCTGTTTCCCATTTCATGTGTTCAATCTTTTTTCTACTTTATCATTTTATTTGTTCCATCTTCCACTTCGACTTTCCCTTTCACATTTTATATGCTCCATCTTCGGCTTTCACTTTCTATTTCCCGTTTCATGTCCTCCATCTTCTTTTCTACTTTATCTTTCTTTTCTCTATCTTCTGCTTTGACTTTCTTACGTTCTGTGCTCAATTTTCTTCTTTGACTGTGTTTCTCATTTCACCATCTTTTTTCGACTTTACCTTTCTCATTTTATATGTTTAATCTTCTGTCCTAACTTTTCCTTTCTCATTTTATGTGCTCCATAGTATACTTTGACTTACCCTTTCCAATTTTGAGAGGTCTATTTTCTGTTTTGACTTTCTAGTTCCCATTTTATGTGCTTCATCTTCTTTTTAATTTTTAGAGTTGTAGCCGTCCCTTCACTGTGTTGAGTCACAACTCTGGACATCGTCAAACCAACACAAGACGGTTCCAAATAGATTAATATTTGTTTTTGTTTGGCCCGGATATCACTAAATACGCTACCAAGTTCCCTGGTCGTGGTCCGTTGTTCTGCAGAAGTACTGTGTACTTTGTAGTGTGTAAAACCCATACGTCTAATTGGAATATCAGCCATGAGATGATCAATACAAGAAGAAGAAGATAATTCAATATAAGGATGGATAAATAGAATATGCCATATTATATGCTACCTAGTGTCGATCAGGTTTCTTAACCATGGGCCACAGACATGAATACTATGAAGAGAACAATACGCTCTAACTAACCATACGCGGGCTCTTCAGCACCAGCATCAACATACTGCAGCATTGCCTCTATTTTACACATTCACCGTGACATTATTGTATACACCTGACGATTATACGTAGTCAGTAGCTGTCGAAATATACAGTACTCATTCACCATATCATCCGAAAGAAATAGAAGTAACTAAAATGATCAAATCTGGATATCACAACGACCATCTGTATATATTTATGCTGACTATAACCAACGACATTACTGGAAACTAAATTTCATCTATAGTACGAAAGAAGACTGGGACATCATTAGGTGTTAGGAGATTTGGTCAGGGATCTCAACTACTTACTCGCACATAATATAATTATTAGCTTCACTTACAAACATATCTATTCAATCCAAAAACAGAGATACGTGGTTTATTTTATATATAATATTAAATATGGGATACTAACAATTAGTATAATCCCTGTATTTAGAACAATATACACTTTTAGTACTAAATAAAACGTAATTAACCTTCAACACTAATTTTCATGACATTTTTTAAAACTCCATGTCGGTAAATTATGTAACTACAATTTTTTTTCTTTTTCTTCTTTACATAATTTTTTTCATTAAGAGTTCGGTTTTCATTAAAATAACTGAATTGTAGATTGGATTTCCAAAGGGTTACACTGGTAAAATTTATAATTATTTTGTTACATAATTTTAAATATATTTAATTACAAAATTAGATTTTTATTATATAGTTCATTATTCCGAATCTAAAAGCTTACTAACATATTACCCATCTAGACATAAATAATCTTTGACAGAAATGATAAAATGATAAAATCAATTAAATAAACAAACTATTTCAAGCTTTCTTTGGCTTTCATATAAACAGATAACACGGGAGTTGACAAATTTAATTTTTCTTATTACAGCATAAAATAAACTGTTAGGACCATGTGTCAAAATGGTCCGTTACAGTTTTGCCGGCTCACCAAAGAAAAATTTTGAAATGGTAGTTTTAAAATTTTTTTCACACAATATCGTAACCTTCGGTGGACAACAAAGGGTTAACATAGCACCAAAGGGTTAACATTACAATATAGGTTTAATATAACAACTACATTAGAAATTAATTAAGAGAATAACAATACTACCCTCGATATTGTGATAACAAATTTTGTTTCTTTTCTTCAGAACAATTAAATTTCTTTAAATTTTTAAAATTTTGTGTTCCTGCAGCTTTGCCTTGCAAATCTTCAAGAACAGCACAGTTTCTCAATAATTTCGTAATTATATATGGTCCAACATACTAAGGCATATATTTGTGTGTTTGATATTTTACTGCGGAGGACATGGTATGTGATTTAACCATAACCCAGTCGGTTTCTGATAAATGATCTTCTTTAGTATTCCGAGGATTATTGTTGATATGCATTGTGGTATCCAGTTGTATATGTTTGTCTTTTAGCTCAAGAGGTTTCAGTTCTTCGGGCCAAGGAAAGTTTCGCTTGAAAGCTTCTACTGCAGAAAATGAAAGAAATATATCAGCAGGGCACCTATTTGTACCATCACAGATGGAATGGTTTAACATATCTTGAACTTCTTTTAAATATAGACTCCATTTCGTGTGGTCGGATCCGCATCTCAATCTTAACAGCCGATTAAGTTCTCGATGACGACGTTCTATTAGGCCATTCGCTTGCGGAGAGTAAGGAGAGGTGGTATAGTGTTTAATATTGCATTTTTTACATAGATCTTTCCATCTTCTTGATGTAAATTGAGGCCCATTATCAGTGAGTATTGATACAGGGTAAGGAAAATTATAAAAATAGCGTGTTTCTAAAACTCTTTCTATTTCTTTAGTATTCGCTTTGCGTAGGGGATAGAATGCTACAAAACGAGAAAAGACATCTATTACGGACAACACATAGTAAAATCCTTTGCTTTCTGGAAGCCTGCCCACCAAATCTATACATAACATCTCATGAGGTCCCTTTGTACTAATATGATATTCCTCGGAATGAATAGATCGATTTCTAGGTTTCGTCCTTGCACATAGTAGGCAATCTCTAATAATCTTTGAGAGATCATTTTTCATACCCTTCCAATAAAATAACGCTGAACAAAATTTTAAACATTTCTTTAGACCGAAGTGTGCACGACAATGTATTTTCGCAGCCAACTCTTGAGTTAATTTCTTAGGGATTACCAATTTCCATCCATGATTTTCGGCTTTCTTAACGAACAGCATATTATCTACCTGCGCAATATGGTCTGCGGATCTGCCCTCTTCCATAGCTTGTCTTAGTAATTTACAATATTCATCATTTTCTTGTTCTACAGCTACCATGTATGGGTCAATTAGCAAAGAATCCTGTAAGACAAAATGTATATCATGGTCAACTAATGGAGAATCTTCTAATAAAAAGTGCATGTCATTAATAAAAAACTGTTTCTCCTCTCCAGTTTCTTCTGGTGGATTCCTACTCAGTATGTCCGCAATCTTATTATGTTTTCCTGGTAAATGTTCTATTTGTATGTCAAATCTTTGAAGTTTCAAAATAATACGGGTCGTTCGCGGGTCTAGGTGTTTTAAAGTCAGAGCGTGTGTTGCAGCACTATTATCACAGTGAATAATAACAGGACGCCCCAACACATAAGATGCAAAATGCTCACATAAAAATAAAATCGCAAGTAGCTCCAGTTGAAAAATATTTAGTGAAAGCTCATGTAATTTGACACGTCTACTGGCGTAAGCGATGACAGCAGGATCATTTATTTCGTGAGGAAATTGTGCCAAATAACCTGCAAGATGCATAGCGCTTGCGTCACTGAAAATATGAAAAGGCAGGTCAAAGTCTGGTTGGCATAAGGCAGGTGATTCACTAGCCAACACTCGTAACTTCTTAAACGCTTCTTCTGCTTCAGGTGTAAACTTAAAAATGGCCTCCTTTTTCAATAGTTGGAACAACGGGGCTGTAAGTTTTGAAAATTCTTGTATATGTTTGTGACGCCAACCCACGAGGCCAAGGAATGATTTCATTTGTTTCTTGGAACGAGGCATAGGAAAACTTCGAATAGCTTCGTTGGATTTTGGGTCTACCTTAATTTTTTCTCCGTTAACAACATGTCCGAGAAATTTAATTTCCGCTAATAGGAACTTACATTTTTTAAAATTTATTGAAAAATTACCTTCGCTAAAGATCTTGAAAATTTTTTCCAAATCTTTGAAATGTTGTTCTATAGAGGGCGAAAAACAGAGTACATCATCTAAATAAACAATAGCGAAAGATCTCGTATCCAGTGTAAAGAAAGAATTCATCGTTTCTTGGAAAATTGAAGGAGCGGATTTTAATCCCATAGGAAGTACTCGCATACAGAATTGCCGCCCTAAGTATACGAAGCTTGTGTACTTATAGGAAGAAGGATCTAAACGTACACCATAATATCCCGATGTACAATCAAAAGCGGAAAAAACTTTTGCTCCTGATAGTCGAGTCAAAATTTCAGCTATGGGTTCCACTTGTACTTTCGGGGATACTACTTTGGCGTTTAGTCCCCGCAAATCCAAAACTGGACGTACTCCACCGGACGCCTTTCTTACACAATGTAATGGATTACGGTAGGGTGAAGACATTTCCACAGCGATTCCATATTCAAGCCATTTTTTTAGTTCGGATTCAAATTCACTTCTCATGGATTGTGGGATTCCATATAACTTCCCAATTACTGGAATTTCATCGGTTAGTTGGATTTTATATAGTTTTGTTTTAATCCTTTTCGGGTATTCAGCGAATACTGATCGATACTTGCATAACAGATGTAACAATTGAATTCTAAGATCTTCCGATAAATCAGTTCTCTGAGACACCCATTGCTTTATTTCCTCCTCAGTAATATTTGGTTCGGGAATTTTGTATTGCTTTTCATCCTCTTCAACATTCTTTGTGATTTCCATCTTTTCAGCGTAGTTTAGCGATTCTGACTGACAAGCAATCTGTTCCTCTTTATCTTCGTTTGAGTAGTATCGCTAGACACATCTTTCCTCAATTCTCTATTCAATAGAATCATGGTTGTCTTAAGATCTGCTATTTCCTTCTTCCTATCCTCCTTGTCCTGTTGCAACGCTGAAGTGAATTTTTTCTCCCCCTGTTGCAACGCTGAAGTGATCTTTTCCTCCAATCTGCTACTGAGCTCGCGAAACTCTCTCAGCATAAATTGCATTTCTGGAGAAATTTGAGGCACTTCTGTTCGACTGTCGACACTTCCAGCACAGTCTTGATGGGATGATCTTCCAAGATCATTCATTCCTATTTCAGTCACTTTTTCTACACATTTCTTGCATTTCCACTTATTTTCAGGACTACAAATCACTTCATATTGTTCTGGTTCAAGGTCCAAACATTCAACGTGGAATTCTGCAACACAGAGTTCACATTTCACTGTGGGTTTACTTTCATCCTCTTTCACTTCACAACCACAAGCGTATTTCAACTGGGAATCTGTATTTCCCGTAATACTTCTTTTGTTCCTTGACTTTATCATATTTTCATATACTGGATCCCCGACTATCTCTACACCTTCGTCACATGTTCTTGAATTATATCTCTTTCGTAGATTTTTCGCAAGACACATCCACAAACCTTCACAACCACGACTAGGATGCCAAACAGAGACACTAGCGCCCTCTAGTGACATCCTGGCTGGGTCGCCATTCTCTACTGTAGCCGTCCCTTCACTGTGTTGAGTCACAACTCTGGACATCGTCAAACCAACACAAGACGGTTCCAAATAGATTAATATTTGTTTTTGTTTGGCCCGGATATCACTAAATACGCTACCAAGTTCCCTGGTCGTGGTCCGTTGTTCTGCAGAAGTACTGTGTACTTTGTAGTGTGTAAAACCCATACGTCTAATTGGAATATCAGCCATGAGATGATCAATACAAGAAGAAGAAGATAATTCAATATAAGGATGGATAAATAGAATATGCCATATTATATGCTACCTAGTGTCGATCAGGTTTCTTAACCATGGGCCACAGACATGAATACTATGAAGAGAACAATACGCTCTAACTAACCATACGCGGGCTCTTCAGCACCAGCATCAACATACTGCAGCATTGCCTCTATTTTACACATTCACCGTGACATTATTGTATACACCTGACGATTATACGTAGTCAGTAGCTGTCGAAATATACAGTACTAATTCACCATGTCATCCGAAAGAAATAGAAGTAACTAAAATGATCAAATCTGGATATCACAACGACCATCTGTATATATTTATGCTGACTATAACCAACGACATTACTGGAAACTAAATTTCATCTATAGTACGAAAGAAGACTGGGACATCATTAGGTGTTAGGAGATTTGGTCAGGGATCTCAACTACTTACTCGCACATAATATAATTATTAGCTTCACTTACAAACATATCTATTCAATCCAAAAACAGAGATACGTGGTTTATTTTATATATAATATTAAATATGGGATACTAACAATTAGTATAATCCCTGTATTTAGAACAATATACACTTTTAGTACTAAATAAAACGTAATTAACCTTCAACACTAATTTTCATGACATTTTTTAAAACTCCATGTCGGTAAATTATGTAACTACAATTTTTTTCTTTTTCTTCTTTACATAATTTTTTTCATTAAGAGTTCGGTTTTCATTAAAATAACTGAATTGTAGATTGGATTTCCAAAGGGTTACACTGGTAAAATTTATAATTATTTTGTTACATAATTTTAAATATATTTAATTACAAAATTAGATTTTTATTATATAGTTCATTATTCCGAATCTAAAAGCTTACTAACATATTACCCATCTAGACATAAATAATCTTTGACAGAAATGATAAAATGATAAAATCAATTAAATAAACAAACTATTTCAAGCTTTCTTTGGCTTTCATATAAACAGATAACACGGGAGTTGACAAATTTAATTTTTCTTATTACAGCATAAAATAAACTGTTAGGACCATGTGTCAAAATGGTCCGTTACAGAGTTTTTGGCTGTTCTTTATCCTGCATGCTACTAGCACCTGACTGATTCAACAGTAGTTGAAGCGTCTGTGACCTATTTATATCCGTTACTCTATTTAAGCGATTACAAATTCAGTGCTCTCAATGGTTGAATCGTTTCTTGTAATTGAAGAATTCACTTGAAAAAGACTTGGAGCTATTAGCACACCTTCTAAGTTGTTTGTCATGTGTTGCATTTTAGTGTTGTTCCCAGCTAAAACTGTACTGATTTCCAGCTAAAGAATGTTTTGACTAAAAATAATACACATCTACAGAAGTGTTTTTCGTTTCGTTGCCAAGGATATTTGAATCATTTTGGGGTATCTTCCTACTGCTGATTCTGAGTATCATATTACTTGTACTGAATTGGTTATAGCTTGTGAGTTAAGCAATATCCGCTAAATTTGATATTAACGCATACTATGATATGCAAGCAAAAATACTTGGCTTATTGTGTAGCGCATTCTTAAAGTAAGGTTGCTTACAAATGGACAAAATGGAATCAAAATGGTGACAGCAAATGTAATTATTGCAGTTACAACATTATCAATAACAGAATTTGTAAAACAGGCATATCTTTCCTATTTCGGAATCAATCTGGGTGACCAATATAAATCTTGGGCTTCGCATAAGATATGCAAAACACGTGTAGTGTGCCTATAACAGTGGGAAATTGGGACAAGAAAGTGTTTACGTTTTGGTGTGCCTTAAAACCCCCACAATCAATGCCGGATCCAGGATTCTCTGAAGGAGGTGCACCAATAACTACCAATACATTTGAATTAAATTTGAGTTTTGTAAATGCCTTTAGGGATCTGTGATGTGAATGAGGAATTTCTTTGGAAATGCTAAGTGTCTGCTCTCGATGAATTCTTTTCCTTCAACCTTCAGAAAATTGATTTAAATTATTGATTTTACAAAACTCACTGTTAACTTATCACTTTGGGTAGTGTATATTTACAACGAAGGGGGAATGCAAGTGCACCTTTGCACCCCCCTAAATACGGCCCTGCCCACAATGATTACTATTTTTGTGTAGTCAATATCAGGGGCTTCAATCGCTACAAGAAATGCAATTAAGATTACCCTGACTGGCAAACAGAACAGCTACATGTGTCATGCAGAGAAGACGTTCCTGTACGTGCGTTTATCTCTTTTCTGGCGCTCTCTTTAGATAGTGATGCGAGCGAAGACTCAGAGTATAGAAGTGGATGAGAATATGAAGAAAACTGTTCAGGTCCTAAACAGTTGTCAATAATCTTATAGGAGACCATGGTTTGTCAAAGCAATCGTCAGAACTTTTAGCATCAAGGTTATTAAAGGAAAATAACTGTCTGAAATCAGGGATTAAAATAACTTTTCGCCGCATCAGTGAAGAGGAATTGCTTCCATTTCCCAGCCAACATGACGACCTTGTACACATATACTGTAGTGACATACTACGGCACATCAACCAAAAGATTAACAACTTTTCATTGATAGCTCCTGCAGAAGTTTGAAATATGTTTTATTCCATAATGATAATCACCCTATCCCTCTATTCCAATTACTCGTTCAACAAAACAGAAAGAGAAATACTACACGATCAAAATGATCTTGCAGAAAATGTGTTAGCAGCACAAATGTTGTACTCGCGTTGATTTGAAGATATTGAACGTTTTGCTGGAAGAGCGAAGTGGAGTTACCAAGTATCTTTGTTTTCTGTGTTTGTGCGATAGTAGGGTAAAGCAAGGTCATTGGAGACATGTGACATTGCCTGCAAGAGAGGATATGACTGTAAGTGCAATGAAAATAATTCAAGAGCCTTTAGGTGACAGAGATAAAATCATTCTTCCAATACACCACATTAAGGTAGGGCTGATAAAGTAATTTGTCAAGGCTTTGGACATATATGGTGAGTGCTTCAAATTCATGTTCAAATCTTTTCCGGTGCTAAGCACTGAAAATCTGAAAGCTCGATTTTTTTTTATAATCCACTTATTTGTAAACTCATCAAAGACTCAAACTTCACAAAACATACGACTAATGCTGAAACTGTCGAGTGATATAGTTATGTCTCACGTGTCAGTTTTCCAGAATTTCCTAGAAAACAACGAAGCTAACAAGTATGAAACATTCGTACAATCCATGTTCGCTAACTTTCAAGTTTTGGATAAAAATATGTAAGTAAATGGCCAGTTTCCGTACAACCAGTTGGACAAATTTCCGGATAAATCTGCCAATTACAGTTAGGGAAACGGGAATGATTTCAACAAGACATCAAGGTGATTGAGGAAAAGTATCAAGGCAGATGGGACTGAAAAATGATGGCATACCACTGCTAAAGCTCCCGACGTGAAAGTCATGATAGGTAACCCAACCATAAATTGGTATTTTTTTCTTCTATCAGAGAAGTTCCTATATTGGGTTAGTTAGTTGGATATTGTTGTTGTGATTATACATAATTCCTGAGTAGTTTGAGTGTAAGGTACATTTTCTCATTCATCCTCACTATATAGATTGCATACTTTTGGTTTTCAAGGAAGTATCTATTTTCTGAACCAGAGCTAATACAGCAAAACTAATGATACATTCGAAATCAGTGACCGAAAGCTACCCAAAATGGACATTCAGATTCGTGGCAATAAAATCACTGTATACAAGTGTAACTTCCGTGTGTGAAAGTTTCCTTCTTAGCGAGAAGTAGTGTGTTTAATCTACAGCACCAGACAAAAGCTTCAATTTATTATAAAATTCCAAATAAAGGAATAAAAAACTCCAATGCACGTAAATAAAAGTACGAGGTGCATTCAAATTATAACACATCTAATTTTGTTTCTCAGGACTGGTTATAGATAGAAACGTGCTGTTTGCTTTAAAATACGTGAACATTCGTTGTCAATGCGTGACAGACATGGCAACACCGTACGACACACAAAACTCTAGCGGCAGCGTGAGTGTGACGACTTTTTGATACTTACGACACTCGTCGTTTTCTCCTTTGCGTGGTGTGACATCACTTGAAATTCATTGCCATTCGAGTGAGATATATGACGATGGTGTCATGGATATGTCTAATGTGCGTTCGTGAGTGCAATAGTTCAAAGAAGGCATAATATCGTGTCACAACTAACCAAAACATGATCGAAAGAGTGGAGAAAGTTGTTTTGGAGAATCGCCGAATGAGTGTGGAACACATTGCCTCCAAAGCTGGCATTTCCGTGGGATCTGTGCGTATTGTCATTAGAACGGCTTCTACGAGGCCGATATTCTCTTGGTTTGTTGTAACACGACGTTCTGCCTTCTTTGAACTGTCGCAGCCACGAACGCATATTAGACATTAAACACATCCATTACACCATCACCACATGAATTTCAAGTGAAGTTACACCATTCGAATGGAGAAACGAATGGCTACATGCTGTTCGTGCAATGAAAACGTCTCCATTTTATAGTAAGCATCGTAAGCAGAGCCGTGCCGTGGAAAATCAGCGCCAGGGGCGAGAGTATTATACATATATTCCAAGCAATTTTTCGTAACTTTTTTCCTTTTTTCTCCCGAATTTTCGCCCCCTTGCTTCGGCGCCCGGGGCCCACGCCCCGCTCGCACCTCCCCACGGCACGGCCCTGATCGTAAGTATCAAAAACAATCATCACTCTTACCACTACCGCTAGAGTTCTGTGTACCGTACAATGTTGCCATCTTTGTCACGCATTGGCAATGAGTGCTCGTGTATTTTAAAACAAACAGCACGTTTCTATAGATTTCCGGTCCTAAGAAAAACAAACTGGCAGGGAGGGGAGGGATAATGAACCGGTTCTTGTGAAAACGCTCCGGACAGGTTCTTATCTTTAGCATGGGTTCTTGGTGCCTGAACCGGTTCAAAAACGGGTCAGAACCGGTTCTTTTCCCATCCCTGGAAACTGGAGTTGTTATAACTTGAATGCACCTCGTAAGAATTAACATTATTCCGTGGTTTAGCATATTAGAATGAAACCGGTAAAACAAGATATTTCCTTAAGTATTACCATCGCTTCTAAAGTATGTGTGCAATCTACTTGCGCACTTTTTTCCTACCTTACAAACTAATTCCAAGACTGATAAAAGCTCCTGAAGCAACCAAACATTCTGGAATTCCAGAGGTTTAGTTACGGACGAAATAAGTTTATTAGTGGTAGAAGTACGACAACAGTTCGCATCCCAAAATAACCTCATATCCTTTTCAGGCTTTTCACGTGTCGTAAGTAATTAATGGTATTTTAGTCTGTGGTTACTACTCGGTGGTGATCTCCGCACTATATCACTTTGAAGTCCGGGCTTCCCACTAACTTCTCTTGGTTCCCCTTTTTCCCCAATCTATTTCTCTCTTCTTCGTGTGAGGTGGGATTTGTAAAGCAAACAGAGTTTTGGAAACTCTGTGGCTTTCACAAGTTACATTTCTACTGCGTGTGTGTTCAATCAATACTGTGGGGAAAAGTCTTCTAGATAGTTGTCCAATTTAGAAATTAGCTGAATGAATTCCAACAAGGAACCAATATTTTATACATGGAACGCGTTAGTTTTACCGTGTAGGTAAAGATAGATGATAAATGAAAAATTATAGAATGAAATTTTGGTGAAAGCAGAAAACGCCTGAGAAAAGACACGAACATAAAATCGTCCAGTACAATTTTACATACTCAAGGATAAACCAAGGAAAACCCTCGCAGCACTGAACCGTTTGTACTCTTTATTTTATGTTAATTTCTTATGTAAATATTAGTGAGGCATCAAGTTTTAGTAACCAAGTCGTGGGTCACGTAGTTTGGAGAAAGTAAAGATGACCCATTAGGAAAGCACCAGAATCGAGAAATTAAAGGTGACTCGCTGGTGTATCACAAGTCTTCGAAAAGATAAATGTAGCGTAATGGTGTCACAGAACTTTGAAAAGAAAAGTTGCAGCAGTGTGCCATAAGTGTAAATGTGACTTATTGGTTGATCATGTAATTTCTATTAGGATTAGGAATCTGATTTCTGGACTTTCGGCATCTATGACAAATATGAGGGATGACGTCCCTTAGAGATCACACTGCCCGGGAAATTAGGGAGGAAGAAGGGAATGGGTAAGGAAGGATGTTAGGTACCATACCTGAGACTATAATGTTAGGTACCATCCCTGCATTTATCTAGTGTGAATGAGGAAGAAAAACTTCGCTTAAGATGACTGGCCTGAAAATCCTCTTATATCTTTTCGACCGAGTGTCCCCACTGGGAATCGTACCCGGGACCGCTCGCTCCAAAGGCGAGAGAGTTTGTCCCTACGCTGTGTGGGACCACTGATGTGATCTCGAGAAAGTAAAGTTGATTCACTTGTGTGTCACAAGTTTCGCAAAAAAAGCAAAACCAACTTATCGCAGAACCATATGGTTTCGATAATTTACAGTTGATTCACCGGTGTTAAACAAGACAGAAAAAATAAAGATCTATGAATCAAAGATTTCCAGAAACTAAAGTTGAATCACCGGTGTAGCACACGTCTTAGCAAAAACAAAGGCTGATTCATTGCATGAGTTTGAGAAATTATAATTGACTCATCGGTGTATCTCACGTTTTTCAAAACGTACAGGTGAACCTATCGGTGGGACGCATGATATCGCGAAGACAAAGTTGGATCACACGCCTCTGGAAAAGTACACGTAACCTGGCAGAGCATGAGACTTCGAGAAAGCAAAATCAACCATCATTGGATCATGCAACTTTCAGAAAGTTAAATTGACCTGCCGGTGAATCACTGTAATGTCAGAAGATGGTCCTACAATGTTCCATGTTCCTTTTGAGAAGGGAAAAGTAATCCGTAGTTAAACCATGCGACAATTGATGTGAGTTAAATGTCAATATGAAACATTTTCAAAGGACGAAATATCTTTATATATGTCACAATTTTATTGATCATAAGATTATTAATTAACTTCCGGATTATTAAAAAAAAAATTGAAGAAGATCCTGATCAAGTTTTATTGGTACACTCATGTCCAAAAATGATTGTCGCATATCTATAACTGTCTTCTTGTAAGAATATAATTTGATAATGATTTTGCAGAGTATTTTTAATACAGATGCTATGTGTATAATCGGGAAATGTATATTTGTGGTAAATTTCATAGGAAAAGAATTATAAATATGAAAATTAGAATGACTAAAACAAAATGTTGTTAAATAGACAAGAAAGTTTATTTTTATTTTCGTTTTATTGTTCTTATTTACTGCTCTCTTGACACGAAATTTGCCACACACATGTCTTTGCCGATTATACACATACCGTACATTATAAAAAAAAATACCGGGCGAATTCGTTATCAAATCATATTCCTACAACATACTTATACACATGCGACAATAATTTTGGACATGAGTGTACATAATTTATGTCCTTATGAAAAGATGAATTAACAGATCTTGTTACTCAATGCGAAATTGTGCTGTAAAAATTAAGATTATGAAAGCTATGAAAATTAACTTTTTAAATTTACGCAAACAAACCAAGGCAATTTGTTGGTGAATGCTTCTATTTTTGTCTCTCATAATACGGAAGAATCTTGAAACTACAAAACTTCCCTTTGTTTAATTTTCTGTTCTTTCTTAAATCAACACGAGAACGAAAGAAAAAAAAAATCGTACTTGGAGAAAAATTGAACAAATAGTTTTCGGTCTGGATACATAAAAATAGAAGTAAATAAAAAATCGGAGGCAGGAAACAAACTCATATTGGTGTGTCTATGGCCCCACAACTGTAGATGTTGGGAAACAGCAAAGAAAAACTGAAACTGAATTCTGAAAAAAAGTAATACAAAGTTACAACCGAAAGAGCTGTCCACAATAATCTATACAAGGGGAAAACATGGCGGGGAAAGAAGAAGAAGTTACAGGTCATTCATCTTCTTTTCTGTTTGTTTATCTTCACATTTTATCACACTGTTGCCAGTACCATGAACGTTGCAATAAGATGGAACTTTGTACTTTCAGAATATTTTGCCTTTTCCATTTTTAATATTATTGTCTTAATTGCAAATTACTTTTAACACTTCTAAGAGCATTCTCACGGTGTTTCAAAACATCTGAATCAAATGCATCATAAAATTTCTCGTACAAAGATAATAGATATGAGCGTAAAGATACCATAAGAAGTCACTCAATTTACTAATCGGAAAAATGAAATCTTTGAGTTTTACGTCCCACGGATATGCCGGTTAGGCTAAAGGAGACGGTGATGATGAGTAATGAATGAAATGGTGGAATGAAGAAAGTGGGAGGAAACGGGAGAACCCCGAGAAAACCTACGCACACGGTGTTTGTCCACCACAAAGTTCACTTGGCGGGGGCTGGGATCGAACCCGGGACCCCAAGCACCAGAGGTGAACGCTCTACCACTGAGCCACCGCGGCCCTAATTTACTAATCGGTTTGGAGGACAATGCGATACAATCAACTTATAGAATCTCTATAGAATGCTCATTATTTTATACAATGCCGTGCCGTGGAAAATTAGCGCCCGGGGCGGGAATATACGACGGCGCCTCATACATATATTCCAAGTAATTTTTCCTCGTTTTTTTCTTTTTTCTGCCGAATTTTGAGCCCCTTCGGCGCCCGGGCTGTCCTCCCCACGGCACGATACTGCATTTCAGGAGCGTCATTTCAGATTTTGCTTGGGGGGGGGGCAAGACCCCTTGATATAAGTAAAATTTGGCGTTTTTCACTGATTTACTATTATTCAATTAATAATATCTATATAAATCTCCAATTCAGGGGGAGAATTGCCCATCCCTGAATCCCCCTAAATGACGCCCCTGCTGCATTTATAACTACTGTATTATATCAGGTATTGTTTCCATATATTGTCAAGCTAAACACAACAACACGCTGAGCAAAGCTACCGTATGTGTTAAAAATATATAAAAATCCAAGAACCTAACAGTATCAATACACTAACTATGTCTTGTACTAAATAGTGAAAGTCTGATGAAGACACAGCTTATGTGTTGAAACTGGCACGTGCTTGTGGTTTTATATGTTTATCACATAGCCATGCTTAACGTATTGTTTTGCCTATTCATCCGGTCTAGTTTAACACTATATTTATTTGCTATCACCGAAATTTGATGTTGTTGTACTAAAGCGTTGTTAAAAGACATCGTTACTAAACAAGGTAGCCATTTTGACAGGCTACATAAAGTAGTCTCAAACGTTTTTAAAAGAGGCCTGCATACATTACTGAACAAGGTAGTCTATCTGAGATGCTCCGTAAAGTAGTCCCAAACGTTGTTAAAAGAGCTCCTGTATACATTACTAAACAAGGCAGCAAATTTGAGGTTCTCTGAAAATAGTCTCAAACATTATTAAAACAGCTCGAGCATGGATGTACTAAACAATTCAGCCAATTTGAAATGCTCCGTCAGTGTTTGTCTTTCTTCTTTCAGCTCAATGAATTGTAACGAAAATGGAAATAGGCTGTATTAACTCTATTGATACAGAAATGCTTATAGTCTTGGTCGAGTAGCTAGCGCGTGCACAAGAGGTACCAGTGTTCGATCCCCGGTAAGAGAGGATCGAACGTACCGGTACGTACTCGCGTGACTCAGATCCTACTTTTCACGCTGTAGGTTGTCGTCCTATATAAACTTGCTGCTGACAAAGTAAGCAAGTACAAATCAGTAAATAAATGCTCATTGACTTTAATTTCAGTCAGTGGCGGCTCTTAAGGGAAGTGACAAAGTACAATGCTATCGCTACAAGTTAAGGGAAGTAAACTCTTACAATGCCCTAATTCTTGTCGAAGGACAAGAATATTATAACATTAGCAGCGATGCCTGTTTTTCTCTAAATTTTGGATTGTGGGCTGTTCAGGCGCGCGCGCGCGTGTGTGTGTGTGTGTGTTTCGCATGCGCGCCGACTACGTGGATGCTCCGGGGCTTCAGCAACCACACAAATGAACTTGTGGGTGCGGCGCACCCACAATATGTTGTTTAGAACTGGGTTTGGACCCGTTTCTCTTGCTTTTAAGTCAGTCGTGTTACCGACTGAGCTAGGGCAGCCCCAGCTTCTTATCCTTATACGTACTACCGGCATGTTCTATCACAGCACAGGCACTTTATGACAGTGTTCATGAAAGATTTTAACTAAAAATAATCAAATATTAAGTCTTCCCTGAAAACATATAGGCTAACACATCCCGCTATTAATATGCACCCACATAAATTTTGGAAAGTCGGCGCCGTTTGATGTTTTGTAGTCAGATATTCAGATTGTAAGGGATCCAAGCAATATTTAAGAAAGTATTAGCCACCTCAGTCTTCCTCAGGTTGGTGTTTATGGATATTAAGTAAGTTTTCTTCACTTTTATTGTAGCTATAAAATTTGCGTAACTTTTACCGATGTGATTTCCCTCAAGAGTTCTCCTAGATACTAGACCACAGCTAGTTACTATATCACAGGTAGTTACTAAACCAGAGCTAGTTACTAGAACATACCTAATTACTAGGCCAGAACTGTTTACTAGGCTAAAACTGGTTACTAGACCAGAGATAGTTACTAGACCACATCTAGTTACTAGACCACAGCTGGTTAGTAGCCCATAGCTAGTTACAAGATCAGAGCTAGTTACTAGACCAGCGCTGGTTACTAGACCACAGTTAGTTACTAGAACAGAGCAAGTTATTAGACCAGAGCTAGTTACTGGAACACAGGTAGTTACTAAACCAAAGTTAGTTACTAGTCCAGAACTGTTTACTAGACCAAATCTAGTTACAGTGAAACCTGTCTATGTTGGCCACCATCGGTTCCATTGAAAAGTGGCCAGCTTACACAAATTAAATGTGATTGGTGTATTTCTAGAAAAGGATTTCTAGTATTACTTGATTGTAAAATTTTAATAAGTAATGACACGTCAGCCCGTGTAACGTGGGTTCCTGTCACCACGGCATGGCGCGTCCTCAGGTTGCGGATCGAGGACAAGCCCTCTAGATATAGTGGTTAGCTGCGAATATACTGAATAAGCTGTCACGGACAGCCGACTAGGAGTGGTCTTTCAGCTTGGGTGTTTGGGTAAGGCTAACAACCTTATCCTGTAAAAATAAAAAAAAAGCACTTGTTCAGAAATATTCACAAAAGCCTCGACAAGAACTGATAACTTGGCACGACCTCAGCAAAAGAAAATGGACATGAGGTTTGGAACATGGAATATTAGAAGTCTTTATAGGGCAGGCGCGTTAAAATCCGTAACGAGTGAGTTAGAGAAATATAGGATGGACGTAGTAGGAGTTCAGGAAGTTAGGTGGGAAGGAAATGGATCTGTGAATTCCGGAAATTTTACGTTCTTTTACGGGGAAGGAAATAAAAATCACCAATTAGGAACAGGGATTTTCGTTCACAAACGAATATTACCAGCAATTAAACAGGTTGAATTTGTTACTGACACACTTTCTTTTATTACTCTTAAGGGACGGTGGTGTGATATTATTGTTTTAAATGTACATTCCCCAACTGAAGATAAGGATGACGATATAAAAGACAGTTTTTATGAAGAAGCGGAACGGATATTTGACCAACTCCCGCGATACCACATGAAAATTCTATTAGGGGATTTCAATGCGAAGGTAGGACGAGATAATATTTTCAAACCGATTATAGGGAACGAAAGTCTGCATAAGGAAAGTAATGACAACGATGTCAGACTCGTGAACTTTGCAACATCCAAAAACCTAATCGTGAAGAGTACAAAATTCCCACATCGCGACGTTTATAAATACACTTGGATATCACCAGACGGAAAAACATATAATCAAATTGATCACGTTTTAGTAAATAGAAGAAGGCAATCTAGCTTAATTGATGTCCGGTCGTTTAGAGGGGCTGATTGTGACACTGACCACTACCTGGTAGATTCGATAATACGAGAGAGGTTAACCTTGAATAAAGGTAATATTCATTACCCGAAAACGGAAAGATTCAATTTAAAGAAATTAGAAGAGAGCCAGGTAAGAGAGAAATACCAGATTCAAGTTTCGAATAGATTCTCGGCTTTAGAAGATTCGGAGTGCACTAGTGTTGAGGATACCTGGATTGAGCTTAGAGATAGCATTAAAAATTCAGCAAAAGAAAAATTAGAACACGCGGAAATACGTAGGAACAAACTATGGTTCGACCAGGGATGCATAAAACTAGCAGAGAAGAGAAAACAGGCAAAATTACGCTGGCTACAAAATCCGAATGAAATAACTGCACAAAATTTCGCAGATATCAGGCGGGAAACTTCCAAAACTTTTAGAACAAAGAAACGGGATTTTTTGAAAGCTAAAATTGAGGAACTTGAAGATAATAGTAAAAATAAAAACATCCGGGACATGTATAAGGGGATCAGCGAATTTAAGAAAGGCTATCAACCTGGTGCTTATACATTAAAGAAATCTGACGGTATGGTTCTCACTGATACGGATTGCATCTTAAATAGATGGAAAGATTTCTTTGACGATTTGCTTAACATGCAATCAAAAACTAGTGTGCGTGGAGAAAAGGAGATACACACCGCAGAACCGTACATTCCAGAACCCAACCGAATAGAAGTAGAAACCGCTATAAAGAAATTAACGAAACACAAATCTCCGGGTGTAGATGAAATTTCGGCTGAGTTAATTTTAGCTGGAGGCGAAAAATTGTGGAACAAGATACACAAACTCATTCTCCTTATCTGGAACAAGGAAGAATTGCCACAAGAGTGGAAAGAATCAATCATTGTTTCAATCCACAAGAAAGGTGACAAAACTGACTGTAATAATTATCGAAGCATTTCTCTTGTGTCAACATGCTATAAAATTCTTTCAAATATTCTATTAGCAATACTGACCCCATACGCAAATGAAAGTATTGGAGATTATCAGTGTGGATTTAGACGAAATCGATCAATTATCGGCCAAATATTTACCATTCGCCAAATACTCGAAAAAAGTGGGAATACCATACCCCAGTACATCAACTATTTATTGATTTTAGAAAGGCTTACGACGCGGTTAGGAGAGAAACATTATATAACGTTCTTACAGAACTTGGAATACCGAGAAAGCTAATTACATCAATCAAGGCATGTTTGAATGAATCACAAAGTAAAGTCCGGGTAGGAAAATTTTTGTCCACGAGCTTTCACGTTGAAAATGGCCTGAAACAAGGAGATGCGTTGTCGCCATTATTATTTAACTTCGTTCTGAAATACGCTATAAGGAAATCAAAGATAGCAACCAGGGCCTAGAGTTGAACGGTATTCACCAGGTTATGGCATATGCTGATGATGTAAATTTAATAGGGGATGATAGGAGAACAATAGAAAGAAATGCAGAGATCTTATTAAACGCTTGCAGGGACATGGGTTTAGAAGTAAATGCAGAGAAAACTAAATACATGGAAGTGCGTCGGGACCGGAATACAGCAAATTATGGATTCGTTAAAGTATTAAATAATACTTTTGATAAAGTGGATAGTTTCAAATATCTAGGATCAATATTAACAGAGGAAAATCATATTCACGGAGAAATTAAATGTCGACTAAAAGCAGGGAATTCGTGTTACTATTCGGTTCAAAATCTCTTGTCGTCGCGAATTCTGTCGAGGAATTTGAAGCTTTAAATATGCAAAACGATAATCATGCCTGTTGTTTTATATGGTTGCGAAACATGCTCACTTATTCTGAGGGAAGAACATAGACTGAAAGTATTTGAGAACAAGATCCTGAGACGAATATTCGGACCCAAGAGGAACGGGAATGGGGAATAATGGAAACTTCATAACGAGGAACTACATAATTTATATGGTTTACCCAACATTATTAGGGTCGTCAAGTCTAGGAGGCTTAGGTGGGCGGGTCATGTAGCTAGAATGGAAGAAAGTAGAAACGCTTTCAAAGTCTTGACTGGAAGACCAATCGGAAAACGGCCATTAGGAAGACCTAGGCGCAGATGGGAGGACAATATTAAGATGGACCTCGCAGAGATTGGAATACAAAGTAAAAAACTGGATGCAGTTAGCTAAGGATAGAAGTCAGTGGAGAGCTTTTGTGAACGCAGCATTGAACCTCCGGGTTCCATAGTCCATAGAGTTAGTTAGTTTTAATGACACGTCAGCTACTTTTAAATAATGTGAATAGAGTAATCATAACAATATACATTACTAGAAAAAATACTACAGTATGTTTAATACACACAATTCATTGAACTTCCTACGTTTTAAATCCATTATGACTCATGAATTCAACACGTCCCCTTCCACTGAACACATATATCACTTGAACACACACACCGAAATCGGATTCGCTCTTTTGTTGTCTGTAGAGTAAGAAATTTTCATCTGAACTGATTAAACAGTGACATGTTTTCTGTAGATATCTTTCGAAAAATAGGAAATCAGTTTTTAATAAAAGAAATTTATTTATAATGGTTCATTCTACAGGTGTTTCTTTTATTCTTTTTGGCACATATGCACATTCTAATTTTGTAGTTAACTACCTGTTGTTAATGAGCTATAAGTGTTTCCCTCGGAGTAAAAGATGTTTTCAGAAAATCTTAAGGAAATTCATGTCTCAAAGCCTTCGCTGCATTTCGACAAGCCGTCAGGTGCCAATAGTTGACAATTGAGATGGTAAGTTTTAACCATGAGAATTTTCCGGAATTACTAAAGCTCCCCACTGTTGAAAGGAGCCGATATAGCTAATTGTTTTACCAAAACAGAGAGGGTATACAACCATTTCCTGAATACCTGTACGTGCTTTTTCTTATTCACATCTCCCTTGAGCACCCCTTTATCAGGGTGGTGTTCTGACCATTGACCTCCAAGAACAAATCGTGGAAATCCATACTTTTTTTTACCTCCAGCCACAAATACAGAACATCTGCCTTTCATGTGGGAATACGAAAGAGTTAAGAAATATAACAAAACGGTATTTTGCGTGGCCAAAATACGCAAGTAAATTTATCATTATCATCATAGGGTAATATTGCTTCAAAGTGGCCAACTTCCAAGATAGACAGGTGGCCAACTTACAGAGTATTAAGTAACGAATGTCTTATAGGAAAATGCAGGTTCAAGAAGGACCACGCCAAGATAAGCAGGTGGCCAACTTAGAGAGGTGGCCAAGTTGACATGTTTTACTGTACTAGACCAGAAATAGTTACTAGACCAGAACTGGTTACTAGACCATAGCTAGTTACTAGTTACAGGAAAATACCCCCGATAACTAAATGGCCAACCAGAACCCTTATTTCAAACAATTGACAGTTGCTTGTCAACTCCACGTGGAGTTCTAGTTGCCACAGTTCCAAACGCTGTCCTTTAAGTTAATGCTCGATTCCCTATTCCCAAGACCAGCTTCCTTGTTCTTACATTGATTGACATCTGTTTTATACCGAGTGGCCCAAAAGTAGGTATACAGTCCCATACTGATCGGTCATGACATTTTTATATCATTTACTTATTGCTATTCATACAGGTATTGACTTAGTTTCTTCCTTATCTGTTCTTAATTTATTTTCACTTATACTTGTACAAGCTCGGAAGAAACCAAAGCAAATAAATTCATTACCTTAATAAATTAAAATGTAATACTTGATCGATGCTGGTCTGTGTATCTACTTTTGGGCCACTCTGTATCAGTCATAGCATAGGGAAGAAAGAACTGGCATAGTGGGGGTTAGGACGTCGCAACCTCGCAAACGTGGTCAAAGGAGGGATGGAGAGAGGAAGGAATACTAATGTAAAATTCTGCATGAAATCTTCAAAGACATTTGCCGAACTGCATTCCTATTGAATGAACGCACTATACATGCATACATACATACATACATACATACATACATACATACATACATACATACATACATACATATTCACATGTAAATTTGGACTGCACTTTAATCTTCACGTACACTAATTGTTCCCTAACTCATATTAATCAGGACAAAATTTCTTACGAAGCGTGACATTAAACTCCTTCAGTGATGGAAACCATGACACTTTTTGTCCTTTTTACTTCTCTGCTGCCTGTTTCTCTTTCTGCATCTCTTGTGTAGATGGTCGAAGGTTTTCCGTCCTTTTAACGTCCTCCAGGAAGTTGACGTACTGTCTAAAAATCCTGACAGTAATCTTTCCAGTGCGTGGTGACTGAAACACCGCGATAAGCCCTCCAAGTAAATAGGATTAAGCGACCAATGCTAAGCTATGACGGTACGAAAAGAAAAGAGTGAACAGCCCGTGAACAAAACAGAAGCCGTTTTGCAAGAAGAAGATTCCTTTTCTTTCTTTTTTATTTATTATTTATTTTGGTAGACATGTTTTCATTTTTTCTTTCTTTCTTTCTTTCTTCCTTTCTTTGCGTTCTACCCGTCCTATTTGATTTTTTGCTTGTAATAGAGAAGGCTGAAAGAAACTAGAAGTAGCAGAAAGTGATAAATACACCTAAAAAAGGAACATTTATCATTTGGACAACGTTGGACGAGGAAGCCATTTTGAATGGTCTACAATGTAAGATTTATTGACCTTTTGGGGTGAATGAGAAAAAGTAGCAGTTTTCTTGGGAGAAATTCTTAAGAGTATTCTTCTCCCGCAGGTGTAGGATAATGTATTTTTCAGTGAGGTTTCAACGCAGAACAAATGGTTTAGACACTGGACCCAAGTTCAAGAGAAGGGTACTAAAGAATGAGGTACTGTATGCAAAATTACTAATATTGGCTTTCTGTTATAACTGATTTGGTAATATTTGCACTATATACAAGGTGTACTGCAGATATCAAAGGGAAGGCAGTGGTTCAGTGGTAGAGCGTTCACTTTTGGTGCGTGGGGTACATGGTTCGATCGCGTCACGTGAGTTTTGTGGTGGACAAACACCGTGTGCATCGGGCTTCCCACTTTCTTCACGCCATTAACTCATTCATTCTCATCATCACTGTCTTCTTTAGCTTGCACGGCATAATCAAGCAATAAAAAACTGAAAGATTTCATTTCATTTATAGATAATGGTACAGTGACCTTGACAAGGCCAATGTAATTCAACAAAACCGATAATAAATTGGTTCTATCGAGTTAGGTTCCAGGAAAAAAAAAAACTATTTCCGGTGCGGAACCGAAACCAAGCCACCCGAAAATTGGCTCCGAGTTCAGAACAGAAATTCATACTCTGAGAAAATTGGTTATGGTTCTGGAATCGAAACCAAGTTTTCGGAGTAAACTTATTTGGGTCCGTTACAGTAACCAGTGGTGTCATTCAGTCGGTTCGCTTGAACCGCTTGTTAAAATTTCTCTCTTTGTCGGAACTAGTTGTTAAAATAGCCTCTTCACCTATAGATATTTTTATACAATACTTATAATAAAAGTTCTCTAGAATTATTTTTTTTAGGAGCTAGTATATCTACAGTGAAACCTCTCTAAAGCGGACAGCCGAGGGGGAATAAAAAATTGTCCGCTATGGAGAGGTGTCGTCTTAGAGAGGTTTCGATATTTTCTTACGTAAATTAGTAAATAAGGTGATATGTAATTACAAACTATTGAAGGTAATTTATCAAACAGTTCTATGACTGTGGGCATGTCGACATCTGCGGATTCTCCACAAATCGCTTTGAAAGAAATTTTGTGTCTAATCCGAAACTTCTCTAACCACTCGTTCGAGACCTTGAAATCTGAAACATTCTGTTGCTACCTCCAAATTCTTAGCTTTCAGCATCGACCCTAACACAGGAATTTTTTTCATTCCGCACTCTATAAAAACATGCACTTACACACCAACTTTGTTCAAAGCAATGAGATACTATTTTCATTGTCATTTTCACATCACAACTTTATTAACTTGTCTTGGTTTTATATTATCTGAGGTGCTTGTGTTTTACAGATACAAAAATTTTCAGCTATCCTTCGCACACCTCAGTATTCTTCGAAAATTCAATCAATTCGATTTAAACATTAGCGCTTCTCGTGGCATTTCGAAAGCTCACAACAACTTACACCTTATTGCTTATTCGATGCAGAATGACTTAAAAAGATTTCCGTCTACAAATAGAGGCACTAAGACAATATGCGAATACGCGGACAAAAAATACCAAACATGTCTTCTGCTTGATTCCAGCGGAACAGTAGAATGACGTGTCATCCCAAATGACAGGCAACTGTCAATCACTTTTGATTCTAAAACAGGTTGGGTGGGAGTAGAATGCAAGCAAAGGATATGAGGGTGTTGTTAAACAAAGACGCTTCATCTGAGTTTCTGAACAGCCAGTTCACGAGGAAAAATGTTATTACAATGCTTTCTTGGTGATACATGTATGCATTTCTGAAAATGTATTTTTTTCTGTACTTTTCAACTTGTTTCTAGAGAAAGTGTCCGTAATATGGAGGTAAATAATACCTATAAGAGACAGAAAAGACTATCCGTGTCCGTACTAGAGAGTGTCCGCTTTAGAGAGGTTTGTCAACATGGTTTCTTCCTATTACAGTGTTTGGGGATTACAAAATATGTCCGTTATGAGAGGTGTCCACTTTACAGAGGTGTCCGTTAGTAGAGGTTTCACTGTATTTTCTCCTCTGACTTTTAGGATTAGAATTAGGAATTGGATTTCTGGGCTTTCGGCATCTATGGCCATTTTAGCCCGTCACTAGAATTAGGATTAGAAATTAGATTTCTGGGCTTTCAGCATCTATGGGCATGTTAGTCCGTCACTAGGATTAGGATTAGAAATTAGATTTCTAGGCTTTCGGCATCTATGGGCATGTTAGTCCGTCACTAGGATTAGGATTAGAAATTAGATTTCTGGGCTTTCAGCATCTATGGGCATGTTAGCCCGTCACTAGGATTAGGATTAGAAATTAGATTTCTGGGCTTTTGGCATCTTAGGCTTGTTAGCCCGTCACTAGGATTAGGATTAGAAATTAGATTTCTGGACTTTTGGCATCTATAGGCATGTTAGTCCGTCACTAGGATTAGGATTAGAAATTAGATTTCTGCGCTTTCGGCATCTACGGCTATTTTAGCCCATCACGTATGAGAGATGACGTCCCTTGGTGATCACGGTGGATCAGTGGTACACCATTTTGGTGTGTGGGGTGTCCGGTTCGATCCTAGACAAGTAAGTTTTTGGTGGACAACATCGTGCCCGTGGGTTTTCTCGGCTACACCCATTTTCTCCCACGTTTTCATTTCACCAATTCTTCCATCATTATTCAGTTGCCTTAGTCAACCGTTCTCCTTAGCCGAAAGGGCATAATTGTGGGACGTTAAAATGATTTTTTTTTTAAATTTCACTTTTTACTTAAAAACGCAGAGCTCCCCTGTGGCTAAGCGGTTAGCGTACGCGCCTTTGGTGTGGGAGACCCGGGTTCGATTCCCGGTGGGAGCTCATGTGGTTCGGATTCCACGTTAATCAGTAGGTCCACGTCTCATATAGCCTCGCTGCTGAAAGGGACGCTAAACTAAAATCAACTCAACTCAACTTAAAAACGCAATTGTGTGCACCAAATATCAAAACACGAAATTCATTAAATATTATATAAATAATGCAGATCTTAACCTATGTATAAGTTGAAGCTCGCTGCAGTAATTGTGGGGAAGACTCAAAACAACGAAAGCTAATCAGAAGTTATCTACAAGTCTACAAGGTTGAATACACTTCTACGTAATAATTGGTAATTTTTAAAAAGAAATTTAATTCAACAAAAGCTGTTATATATATATTGTCATAAATCAATCTCTTCCGGTTTTAATGTTGATCGCTATAGTGTAAGGAGATTTAGCATAAATCAACCTCTTCCGGTTTTAATGTTGATCGCTATACTGTAAGGATATTTGACATAAATCAACCTCTTCCAATTTAATGTTGATCGCTATAGTATAAGGAGATTTAGCATAAATCAACCTCTTCCGGTTTTAATGTTGATCGCTAGAGTGTAAGGAGATTTGTCATAAATCAACCTCTTCCGGTTTTAATGTTGATCGCTATACTGTAAGATGATTTGTCATAAATCAACCTCTTCCGGTTTTAATGTTGATCGCTAGAGTGTAAGGAAATTTGGCATAAATCAACCTCTTCCGGTTTTAATGTTGATCGCTAGAGTGTAAGGAGATTTAGCATAAATCAATCTCTTCCGGTTTTAATGTTGATCGCTATACTGTAAGGAGATTTGGCATAAATCAACCTCTTCCGGTTTTAATGTCGATCGCTATAGTGTAAGGAGATTTAGCATAAATCAATCTCTTCCGGTTTTAATGTTGATCGCTATAGTGTAACGAGATTTAGCATAAATCAACCTCTTCCGGTTTTAATGTTGATCGCTAGAGTGTAAGGAAATTTGGCATAAATCAACCTCTTCCGGTTTTAATGTTGATCGCTATAGTGTAAGGAGATTTGGCATAAATCAACCTCTTCCGGTTTTAATGTTGATCGCTAGAGTGTAAGGAGATTTTTCATAAATCAACCTCTTCCGGTTTTAATGTTGATCGCTAGAGTGTAAGGAGATTTGGCATAAATCAACTTCGTCCGGTTTTTATGTTGATCGCTATAGTGTAAGGAAATTTGTCATAAATCAACATATTCCGGTTTTAATGTTGATCGCTATAGTATAAGGAGATTTGGCATAAATCAACCTCTTCCGGTTTTAATGTTGATCGCTAGAGTGTAAGGAGATTTGGCATAAATCAACTTCGTCCGGTTTTTATGTTGATCGCTATAGTGTAAGGAAATTTGTCATAAATCAACATATTCCGGTTTTAATGTTGATCGTTATAGTGTAAGGAGATTTTGCATAAATGAACCTCTTCCGGTTTTAATGTTGATCGCTATAGTGTAAGGAAATTTGGCATAAATCAACCTCTTCCGGTTTTAATGTTGATCGCTATAGTGTAAGGAGATTTAGCATAAATCAATCTCCTCCGGTTTTAATGTTGATCGCTATAGTGTAAGGAGATTTTTCATAAATCAACCTCTTCCGGTTTTTATGTTGATCGCTATAGTGTAAGGAAATTTGTCATAAATCAACCTATTCCGGTTTTAATGTTGATCGCTAGAGTGTAAGGAGATTTGGCATAAATCAACCTTTTCCGGTTTTAATGTCGATCGCTATAGTGTAAGGAAATTTGTCATAAATCAACCTCTTCCGGTTTTTATGTTGATCGCTAGAGTGTAAGGAGATTTTTCATAAATCAACCTATTCCGGTTTTTATGTTGATCGCTATAGTGTAAGGAAATTTGTTATAAATCAACCTATTCCGGTTTTAATGTTGATCGCTAGAGTGTAAGGAGATTTGGCATAAATCAACCTCTTCCGATTTTTATGTTGAATGCTATAGTGTAAGGAAATTTATCATAAATCAACCTATTCCGGTTTTAATGTTGATCGCTAGAGTGTAAGGAGATTTGGCATAAATCAACCTATTCCGGTTTTTATGTTGATCGCTATAGTGTAAGGAAATTTGTCATAAATCAACATATTCCGGTTTTAATGTTGATCGTTATAGTGTAAGGAGATTTGGCATAAATGAACCTCTTCCGGTTTTAATGTTGATCGCTATAGTGTAAGGAAATTTGGCATAAATCAACCTCTTCCGGTTTTAATGTTGATCGCTATAGTGTAAGGAGATTTAGCATAAATCAACCTCTTCAGGTTTTAATGTTGATCGCTATAGTGTAAGGAGATTTTTCATAAATCAACCTCTTCCGGTTTTTATGTTGATCGCTAGAGTGTAAGGAAATTTGTCATAAATCAACCTATTCCGGTTTTAATGTTGATCGCTAGAGTGTAAGGAGATTTGGCATAAATCAACCTTTTCCGGTTTTAATGTCGATCGCTATAGTGTAAGGAAATTTGTCATAAATCAACCTCTTCCGGTTTTTATGTTGATCGCTAGAGTGTAAGGAGATTTTTCATAAATCAACCTATTCCGGTTTTTATGTTGATCGCTATAGTGTAAGGAAATTTGTCATAAATCAACCTATTCCGGTTTTAATGTTGATCGCTAGAGTGTAAGGAGATTTGGCATAAATCAACCTCTTCCGATTTTTATGTTGAATGCTATAGTGTAAGGAAATTTGTCATAAATCAACCTATTCCGGTTTTAATGTTGATCGCTAGAGTGTAAGGAGATTTGGCATAAATCAACCTCTTCCGGTTTTAATGTTGATCGCTATAGTGTAAAGAGATTTGGCATAAATCAAACTCTTCCGGTTTTAATGTCGATCGCTATAGTGTAAGGAAATTTGTCATAAATCAACATATTCCGGTTTTAATGTTGATCGCTAGAGTGTAAGGAGATTTTTCATAAATCAACCTCTTCCGGTTTTAATGTTGATCGCTAGAGTGTAAGAAGATTTGGCATAAATCAACCTCTTCCGATTTTTATGTTGATCGCTATAGTGTAAGGAAATTTGTCATAAATCAACCTATTCCGGTTTTAATGTTGATCGCTAGAGTGTAAGAAGATTTAGCATAAATCAACCTCTTCTGGTTTTAATGTTGATCGGTATAGAGTAAAAACGGTAATAGATAGCGAGATCTTGTTTCCTGTAATCAATTAATCATCCCAAGAGTATTGCAATATCTCTTCATATTTGTAAACAATAACATCTGCTTCTCCACGATAATCATCAAGCAGCCGACAGAAGCCACCTACAAAGGACACGGAGAACCGCGAAAGACTGCAACAACCCATCCACAGGCACTCCCTACAAAGGACGGCTATAAAAGAACACGTCGAAACCAGAAGACATCAGTTTCAGCTGATTAATCCTACCTTTCTCTTCACGCTGCTCTGGGCAGGTGAGAATCCCTAACCTCACCTCTATGCTGTTAAGTCAAGAAGCTCCTATCCCATCCGCGCTGCTCTGGGCAGGAGATATTAATTTAACTCCGCGCTGCACTGGGTAGGTTCGTTTCGTCTCCGTGCTGCTCTGGCAGGATACACCAACCCTCTTCCGCGCTGCTTCAGGGAGGAGATTCCATTCGTCTCGTCTCCGCGCTGCAGTAGGCGGGAGACACCAACCCACCGCTCTGTTTCGGGTAGAGGTCTAATTTTTTAGATAAAGAACAATTGTAGATAGAAGAAACTACATATTTTTAGCATATTACTTGTATAGAACTTTTTGTAATAAAAAGAAGAGACAAAGAAACAAACCCGTTTACCCTCTCTATCATTACATTACAGTATGTTCCATTTCTACTCGAATATCTCTTCTAAAAGCGGAAGTGATAAAAATCTAATTACCATTTGCAATTTCAGTATTAACTGAGCAAATATAACCTCATTAGTAATATTTTGAAATATAATTAAAAATCGGTTGTAGTTCTTGAGTAGGGAATGGAGGTTCGGGAAATTGAATATTTGAGAAGAGATTGGAGCTTGCATGACACTTAAATTTGAACCGCCACCTGCAGCCTTCTCTCAGGTACAGCATAGTTTTTGAGTGGGGAGTTATGCCCATTAAGAAAATGCAGAGATTGTTGACTGGCAGACGGCGGCAGAGGAAGTTCCATTGTTGAGTCATTAAGAAATCGAAACTTCAATTTTCACGTTGTGTACACTGACAAAAACCAAACTGTTTCGAGTGATGTATACTGTGACAGTATTAACTAACTCTATGGCCTATGGAACCCAGAGATTCAGTGCCGCGTTCATAAAAGCACTCCATTGACTTCTGTTCTTAGCCAACTGTATCCAGTTTCTACTGTGTATTCTTATTTCTACGACATCCATCTCAATATTGTCCTCCCATTTGAGAATAGGTCTTCCTAATGGTCGTTTTACGATTGGATTTCCAGTTAAAACTTTGAAAGCGTTCCTACTTTCGTCACTTCTGGCTACATGATCTGCTCACCTAAGCCTCCTAGACTTGATGACCTTAATGTTTGGTAAACGGTATAAATTATGCATTTCCTCGTTATGAAGTTTCCGCCATTCCCCATTCCTGTTCCTCTTGGGTCTGAACATTTGTCTCAGAATTTTATTCTCAAAAACTTTCAGTCTGCGTTCATCCCACAGAGTAAGCGACCATGTTTCTCAACCATACAACGCAACAGGTATGATTATAATTTTATGTATTTTAACCTTCAAATTCCTCGACAGACTTCGCGACGACAAAAGATTTTGAACTTAATAATAACTCAAATTTCTTGCGTTCAGTCGACATTTAATTTCTTTGTGGATATGGTTTTAGTCTGTTAATATTGATCATAGATATTTGAAAGTATCCACTTTGTTGAAAGCATGATTTGATATTTTGAGGCATTACTCAAAATTTCGTTTATCGATTAAAAAAAACTGTCAAAGCTTATACTTGGGTAACATATTATTAACAGTTTTTACTCTACATTTTGTATTTTGATAATAAATTATATATGGGGAAACATAAGTGACACCTATTGTTAAATATCTCTCACTAAGTGAGTATTTTTTTCTGTTTCCAATAAATGTTAAGATAAACCACTATTATTTGTTTTAAAATGTAACTTAAGCAGTGGTGCCCACCCCCCCTCATGTTCATGACGCACCCCCCCCCCTCAAATGTCTATCCGTAGGTGTTCTTCCATGAAAAAAAAATCTTTTCGATTAATTTTTACACCCTCTCAAACATATTTATATAGATTTTAACCCCCCCCAAATATTTCAATGACGCAGTTTGCGTCATAGCTCCCCCCTTGTGGGCACCCCTGACTTAAGAAGAGCTGTTATATTTAATAATTTTATATTCATGCAATGCAACTTCATTAAAGTGAAATTAGAAAAGGAATATTACTTTTAACGAAGAAACGTGTGTGTGTGTATGTGTATTAAAAGATTAATTTCTTCTGCACTTCGGCTTAATTATTGTCCTTTCTATTAAATGCATTCATTTCTACGGAGAAATAAAAAAAAAGGTTCTGGCAGGGCAAAACAAAGTTAAAAAAGAGCTTTCTTTCATTGAAAATATTATTTCCCATTTTCATTGTCGAGAAAATAATATATTTAGTTTGAAAAAGAAACATTATTAAAATGAAAAATTCCTTTTTTCACAACTATTATATTCTGCAGCTTTTTAACTTTCATATTCTTTTGTTATTGCAAGTTGTATCATTATACGCTAAAAGCCTTTCTTCAGGAAGTTCTAAACTTTATACCTTACTTAAAGAGCTGGATGTCTTTTCTTTCTAATTTTCAAAGTGGTTTATGCATTTTTTATGAAGCTTGAAATGTATATACATATTTATATTTATACATTTCTACTACCTCTTGTCATTTCATTTTTGACTCTTTAGTCTTCCGTTTTTCTTTTTTTATTGTATTTTTGAGGAGATAATTTTCAATGTAGAGGAGTTGCATCTAAACTTTATATTAAGAATATTCTTTGTTTGATCATTAGTGTTTCTTTACTTATTCATTATACTTACAAACAATATTTTATTTATTTCAAGAGCAAATAAACAGAATAGGCTTATAGCTATTTTTTTCTCCAAGATGAATTCGGAAAACATTCGAGCATCGATGCAGCTGATTGGCTACTAGATTCGCTGATATTTGCACATATACTTTTATATGTTGTTGCTTGTAGAAAAAAAGCATTGAAAAATTAAGTATTTTTTTTAACGTCCTACTTTTATCCCAGACTGTTTTCTGTCTTGGCAGGAAAAATCCGGGTTCGATTTCCAGCAATAATTGTAGTTAACTTCGCACGTTAAGTTGTAGGTCCAACCAGGCCCGTATCCACGGGGGGCAAGGGGCCCCCCCCCCCTAAACGTTGGCAGGCCCCCGTAAAATTTCACGATAGGCTTGCAAATGAACTATAATATGGTGATGAAGTATAATATGATTGGGTCGGCCCCCCCTAAGTTCTACCGGGCCCCCCCTAAATTTTTGGGCTGGCTACGGGCCTGGGTCCAACTATCATATAGGAAGTTCGCACTGAGAAATAAAACTTATGTGGCGTACGTAAAAACGTTGGTTATATGTGTAAATCAAGATCACTTATTTATTGTCCAATTTCTAAAAATCATATCAATAGTGCAATTGCAGTACCTATAGGTGTACAGAAGGTACCTCTACTTATTTCATTTATCCCTAAATCAGCTTTCATTATTTGGTAAAAAGTGGTAAAAGAATCATAGTGACGAAAACATATCATAATCAATGTTGCACGTAACATCATAAATTTCACCAGGGTTTTCTCAAGGAGGTGAAGTTTGTAGTCCTAAGTTTTCTTAAAAATATTTGTGGTCTTTTGTCATATAAGGCTCAGCATAGGATAGAGAAAGAAAATGAATGTGGAAAGGAGTCTCTCAGGGGTTAATTTATATGATACCATCATGTTATTCACTTAATATTGACGGAAAACATATTCAGGATGACCACCTTCAGAGTTTTGAACCCACAGCCACACTAATGTGAAGACAGCTGTCTATCACTGAGGTAAGAAAATACTTGTAACACGAAACATAAGGAAAGCGCCCGTGAGCTTCATTAAATGTTTCAGCAGGTAACTAAAGTAATCAAGTGACCCCGCGTAGGTAATCGCTAATGCTCTCTACTTTGGCTCGAACGGTCCCGGGTTCGATTTCCGTTGGGGACACTCGGTCGGAAAAGTGTAAAGACTTTCTCAGGCTAGCCATCTAGGGAGAGGTTTTCCTCATTCAGACCAAGTGAATGCCGGGGTAGTACCTAACATACAGATCTCAAGCCGTTTCCTTCCTTTCCCAATCCTTTCTTCCTTCCCTTTCCCTGGATAATGTAATCGTCGCAGGACGTCATCTCTCATACGTGGCAGGGTAACATAGCCATAGATACCGAAAGATCGAAAATTTAATTCCTAATCATAATCCTAAAATAACCAAGAAAATGACACAATGGCTTTAGTTGCTCAGTGATAGTATCAGAGAGATCAATTATACTGTCTTTTTTTTGGGGGGGGAGTCAAGATCTGATTCTGCGTTTTCCATACCAAAGATTAGAATGGTAAACGTATATTCATGAGGCAACTTACCAGAAAAACATGTTTTGAGTAGTTAAATAATAACATTTCCGTCAGTGGTTCGCTATTTAAAGGGGGAGTTGAGTTGATTTTGAGCTTAACGTCCCTTTCAGCAGCGAGGCTATATCAGACGCTACCTACTGACTAACGTGGAATCCGAACCACATCAGCTCCTCCTGGGAATCGAACCCGGGTCTCCCACGCCAAAGGCGCGTACGCTAACCCCTTAGCCACGAAGGAGCTCGCTATTTCAAGAGAAAGGGGAGTATAAACTTTGTGCTATTGACCAAGCACCGTGAGGTAATTAAACAAATACTTGGGAGCTAAACATTTCTCTAGGTTTTACTCCATATTTTCATATTCCGAGAAGTACAGTATAATACTAAAAAAAATTAGAACATAAAATTTGCAGTATATACAGGGTGTTTCAAAACAACACTGACAACGTTTGGGAGATGATTCTCGACACCAAGATAAGACAAAAAGTATAGACCAACCTGGATGTACAAATGCTTTCTTTCGGAGTTATAGGCTGCCGAAAGCAAGAAAAAAATGAACTTTAAAGGTCCATAGCTCCAAAACTATGGGACCTACCGTAGTCGAGTCAAGACTTCACTTTGGAACGGATCCAAGTTTCAGAAACCTACCGTACTTCCGCAGCATTTTTTATAGACGTAGTTGATGAGTACTTCAAATTATATACCTTCAGCCAAACTTCCTTTATAAAAATTGTTGCGTGATTCTGAAACATGTATTTTTGGATAGCGCACATATTAGTTCCTAAGTGAAGTCTTGACCCGACTACGGTAGGTCCCATAGTTATGGAGCTATGAACCTTTAAAGTTCACTTTTTCATATTTTCGGTAGCCCATAACTCCGAAAGAAAACATTTGTGCACCCAGGTTGGACAATACTTTTTGCCTTATCTTGGTGTCAGGAATCATCTCCTAAACGTTGTCGGTGTTGTTTTGAAACACCCTGTATACGGGTATTAAGTATCCTTCAAAATATTTTTTTTTAAACAGCGATACTTTCTCTTTTTTTTTTAAAGCTACTTTTTACTGTGATTTTCTTTATAGGCGAAAAAAAGTTTAATTACAGCTGCCTTCCTGTAGTAGATTGCCATGTTTGCTTGGAGGAAAGCAAAAGCATTCGCGCTTACTGAAAGGGACATTTCCCAACAGAATGTGGAGCTGATGCGCTCGAATGATTAAACACACTGATGCGTGTGCGACGTCTGAAACGACGGGATGAAAAGGGAGCAGAATTACATGAAGATTTGTTTAACCACGGGGGGGAGGGGGGGGGGAAGAGGCAAAAAAGAGGCAAAAAAGAAAGGAGGGATTAGCTATTCCTAAATCGAAAAACAGAACAAGGAATCAATTCCAAATCCTCAAAAAATAAGTAGTTGGGAAGGAGAATTTCCCCCGGGAAAGGGATCATGGTATCCTATCGTCTATTTATTCTCAAGGATAGATAATGTTTTATATAGTGTAAGGATTTGCGGTACTACCGGCGCTTTGCAGCAGACTCAGACGTTTTCAAAATCTAACTTAAATGGAAAAGAGTGCAGGGTGCATTCTATGTCATTAGCAAGGCTATACGGGACGAATTAAAGTGGGATTTGAACCACTGTGATGCATTTAATCTGGGATCTCGTGTATCAAAGGCGCTCACTGTAGCTACTTAAAAAAAATCGACCCAATCAGAACACTTATCCTCATGATCTAAGTTTGGTTTACCAAAACTCCTTTAGTAGACTTTTCTGTCTACTAAAACATGATCAGTTTGAATATGTATTTTTCCATCTGATGAAGTCCAAGTATATTTATGAATGTCGCGATGTTGGAATTTTGTAATCTTCTCGAGAAGGTTACTGGATATTGCACAATTCACGAGTCTAACGCCGTTGTCACAACCTTCCTTATGCAAACATTTATTCCCTATAATCGGTTTGAAAATACCCTCTGGTCCTACCTTCGCATTGAAACCGCCTAACAGAATTTTCATATGGTATTGCAGGTGATGATCAAATACCCGTTCTATTCTTTCGTAAAAACTAAGGATCTTATAAAATAGAGGATCCGCCCATATGTATATTCATCCTATTAAATAATGAAGCCAAAAAACAACCGAGCATCGGTACGTCTAATTGGCTACTCTCGTTTCCGCCACTGTCTGATTGGCTACTTTCGTTTCCGCCATGTTTGCTGGCTCAAAACATTGCGATCCTATTGGGTGGAGTGTAGGGATGGTATCGAGACGAGACTTTGTACAGTCTCGGTCTCGTCTCGGTTTAAAAATAGCTGTCTCGGTCTCGGTCTCGTCTCGAGTCAAAAATCGCCGTCTCGGTCTCGGTCTCGTCTCGGTCAACAAATACTTGTCTCGATCTCGGTCTCGTTCTCGAGGGCCAAATCTCGGTCTCGTCTCGGTCTCGTCTCGAAAGTCTCGAAATAAATTGGTGAAATTAAAATTGTAAAAGTATTATTATTGTAAAGTCTGTCGTTTCTGCTTCTTATTTTTGGCCTTATTCTTGACTTAGAATTATAGTATGGTGTACTTCTTCAGAGCTAATTTGCTAGCGCTGATGCCTTCCATGCTTGTGTTCCAGTTTCAATCATCAGTGGGTATATCATATCTGGGATAAAATTCTAATAGTAACCCATATTTCGCTTTCAGCAAAAGACTTTCTCATATGGCCTCAGTACTGCCTATACAATTAAACTCTATTAAATTAACTCCAGTACTATACAGTAGTTTATTTCCTTCCTTAGAATAAGAATTTTTCAATACATTCTAACGGATAACGCAACACATAGCAGCATGAATGTATTTAATCATACCGAAATTGAAATTTTACAATTTCTCATTTATTATCCAATATATTCTGTTTTGACTGTCATTTTAAAAACATAATATAACGTTCATTATCTGGACAAATAGGGTAAATTATTACTACAATATATTTTGTTTAAAATTGACCAAATGCTTTATTACCGTTTCACATCTACGAGTTTAATTGACACCTTATAACACGAAATTCCTGAACTTTGTGGTTGGAGATACGGCACTCATCTTTGCTATGTGTGGCCTCGGGTTGCATCACGAAACAAGTTAGATTCAAAGTCAGATGCTTCGCATAGTTCGCGTCTAAATTTAAGTACATTCTATTTCTTATACAAGTTCCTAAAGTTGTAATGCATTACATACGCATACGTATATCCACTGCCGTAACATAGATTAAGCTTATTCCTGAGCTCTTAGCGGTGCATGCGATCTTTATTCGAGAAAACCAATCGTGCGTTCATTACGATGAAATTTTATGTTGATCGAAAATTACTTGCGAAACATGAACATACATATTATATAAGTATATAGGTAATTCGAACTAGCTGTATCTATTTTCTCTCTCTCGCCAAAACAAGTGATTCTTAACTTTTTAGTTTTCTTTTGTATTCATTTTCGTAGTTTTGCAGCAATATGAAGTATTAAATAGTCAAAAAATATTTTTTTTCGATGTATGACTTTCGTTAAATTTTGGATCCAATTTTACCCTACCTTACCTAGAAAATTTATACAGTATATATATATATATATATCTTAACATTACTGGTAGACTATGTTAAGTCACTTTTTGGTCAAATTGAGTTAGAATACTTATTTTAAATAGACTATGTTCTTTCTAGTGGTGTAATAATGTAAGTCTCTAAAGCCATCTTACTACTTTGTAACTACTTAGTATAGTTTGAAAAACAGTATTATAAATCTTAGTTAAGGAACCGGTTTTTCGCTTCTCCTGTAAAATTACGAAATTATGACTTGGTTTAGTTTACCTCTGAGGTCTCGATATAAAATCATCACCATCATCATAATCAAGCATTATCAATCCACTGCTGGATGAAGTCTTCCCAAGTTTTCTCTACAACTATCTATCTTGGGTAATTCTTTTCCAGGTTACTCCCCAGTGGTCCCTGATTTTGTCATAATTTCTTGTATGCGGACATTTCCTAGGCTGTTTTTGTCACGTGGTATCCAATCTAAAATTGTTTTCGTATATCGATCATAATTTCGTCTAGCAATATGTCCATCACATTTTCCGGTCTATTTTAAACATTATTTCATTAGTACCAATCATTAGTTGCCAAATAATTCATTTCTATATATTTGGACTACAAATAGTTCATATCCTCTACTTTGGAGCACAGACACGCTACTTTTTGATCTTCGGATCTGGCAACACTGACTCAATTATTTAAATCAACACAATGTAAGAACCCCCATTTGCTGTAATGGCTAGTACGCTTGATTTTGGTTCGCATGGTCCCGAGTTCGATTTCCGGTGGCGGCAATGTTAAACGACCGAAGTTTTTCGGATTCCACTATGATCAGTAACTCCACGTCTCCTTTAGCCGCCCTAGCATAATCGTGAGACGTTAAACTAAAACAAAACAAACCAAAAATCAACACAATGTGTATTACTAACTGTAAGTCTTTGAATAATTATATATAGCTATATGGTATGGATCGAGTTTGAGGTTGATCGGTGGTCAAACTACAACAAATAAAATGCAGTTAGGGTGTAATTAAAATTTTAATAAAGCAGTGTTTTAATCTAAAAAATACACCAGACCTAAGGCTTAGGTAGAACAACTAGTGCTACTGAAAAGATGTCAGTTACGTTTAATTTCAATTAAAATTTGCTTTTACATGTATTGCTGGAACGAAAACTTTGACATTAACATTATAAGTAGCCCAAAGACTATGAAAAACATCGTGTTTTGAAAACATTCTTGCACCATAAAACAAATTACGAGTAATTTTAAAATATTTTACACTTTAGCTACGTTATTTGCACTATATTTATAATAATATTTAGCAATTTATTTAAGTTCGCAACACTGCTTAAAATAATGTAACTGCGACTAATTAAAACTACTGAACACTAATGTTATAATGTCCCTGCCATTTGAGTTATTAGAGATCTCCAAAATGGTGATGTTAGTGATATGTATTGTCCTTTGTTACACTGAATAATATACTATGTTTTGTGGTTTAATTTAATATCTAAATTAGAAATATGTAGAACTCTTTCGTGGCTAAGCAGTTAGCCTATGGCGTGAGAGACCCGAGTTAGATTCCTGACGGGAGCTCATGTGGTTTAGATTCAACGTTATACCTAATCAGCAGGTTCAGTGTCATATAACCTCGCTGCTGAAAGAGGCGTTAAACTCAATTAAAAAATGAAATGAAATTTTTGAGTTTTACGTCCCACGGTTATGCCGGTTAGGCTAAAGGAGACTGTGATGATGAGAGATGAATGAAATGGTGGAATGAAGAAAGTGGGAGGAAACGGGAGAACCCCGAGAAAACCCACGCACTAAACTAAATTATCTGAACAGAAATATGTAATATCAAACGTAGTGCAATTTGAGAAATTACAACTTTATGTTGCGTTGGCAACATTGCTTGTTTATCTAGTGGTATTGCAGAGTATCTAGAAGAATTTCCTCTTCCATATTTCACACAGCATGTTAAAAAAATTCAGCATTTTTAATATATATGACTATTATATATAACTAGATGAAATACCCATTTTTCGCATGGGACCAGTATTTGGAAGTCAAGGCCTGTGGGAGTATCACTATCTCAGCAACCGCGAAAACTATGTATTTGACACTAATATCGGTCATTTTGTATTATTTTTACATGTCTCGGTACCCCATCCCCAGCAGGTGAACCCAGGTCCGCATGCACTGGTAGCTGAATTTGAAAGTCATCGCTAATGGAAGTGACACCATTGATCTCAGCGACCGCAAGAACTATACATTTGACACTAATATCGGCCATTTTGGATTACTTTTGCATGTCTCGGTATCCCTCTTGTGAACTCCGGCCCGCAGCTGAATTGGGTGAATTTGGAGGTTAATGCGATCGGAGTTTCACCATTGATCTCAGAAAACGCGAAAACTATTTGACACTAGTATTGGTCATTTTGTATTATTTTTACGTCTCGGTACTCCCCTCCCCCGCAAGTGAACCACGGTCCGCATGCACTGGTAGCTGACTGAAAGTCATCGCTAATGGAAGTATCATCATTGATCTCAGCGACTGCGAAAACTATGTATTCGACACTAATATCGGTCATTTTCTACTAGTTTTACATGTCCCGGTAAACGCTCCTCCTAATTCAAAATTTTAAAAAAAAAAAAGCTTCTTCTTGGTCTGAGGCCTGGGATATGATACTTGTCACCCAAATTTCGTAACTCTTGGACTCTCGTCTGGTCCCCAAGCAGCACACAGGCAATCAGAAAGACAAGCTCGCAGACACACAGACAAACAAACTCTTCCTTTTACTTATATTAGATATGGTTTACAGGCGAGGATCCAAGGGGAGCGTTAAAGGGGTTATACCTCCCCTTGACGCTCAGCTATACACTGTATAAAATGGGCTTCAATCCTACTTCTTTCTTTACACTGGATAAAATGTCAAACTATAGTTTAGCCCCTCCCTCGATCATATCCTGGATCCGCTGGTATATATATATATATATATATATATATATATATATATATATATATATATATATATATATATAGAGAGAGAGAGAGAGAGAGAGAGAGAGAGAGAGAGAGAGAGGGGGAGAGAGACAGAGATGACTATACACATCAGCAGTGGATTTTGTTTCGGGAGAGGCTTGAGAACGAGTAAGAAATATTTGTGTTGTACGTGCAATGAAAAAAATGATCACAAATCTATTTCGGGAGGGGCTTCAGTCCGATAGCCATCCCCTAAATACGCCACTGAGCATTAGTCAACTGTTCCCATATTATCTAATACAGCAACGAAAGAAATTTTGAGTAAAAGTCAATCTTAATAGTTGTCTATATCAATATTCGAGACGAGACCGAGACTTTCGAGACTGACCTAAGTCTCGTCTCGGTCTCGTCTCGATTTATAGAGCTCCGTCTCGGTCTCGGTCTCGTCTCGGTAGATAAAAGGCCGTGTCGGTCTCGGTCTCGTCTCGGTGTATAAAAGGCCGTCTCGGTCTCGGTCTCGGTACCATCCCTAGTGGAGTGGGCAGAGTAGGGGGTGACGAAACTGTGACGTATGGCTTCAAGATTTTGTTGTAAGAGCAAATCCTCTATTTTATAAGATCCTTGGTAGAAACTGTATTTTTTTAAATCGCCATCCTTATTTTCTGTTGGGGCATGTGCATTTAAAATAATAATATTACACCACCGATTCTTAAGAGAAGTAAAAGCAAATCTATCATTAACAAATTCAACCTACGTAATTGCTGATATTACGTATTCGTTTGTGAACGGAAAGCCCTGTTTCTAGTTGGTAATTTTTAATTCGTTCCCCGTAAAAGAACGTAAAATTTCCCGACTTGACACCTTCATTTCCTAGGTTCCACCTCTATTTCTAAACTCATTTTTTTTTACAAATTTTAATGCGCCTGCTCTATAAAGACTTCTTATATTTAATGTTCCAAATCTCATGTCGATTTTACTTTGCGGAGTTCGTGCCAAGTTATCAGTTCTGATCTGAGTATTCTGCGAACTTATCAGAACTCTTTTACAGATTAAGGTTGTTAGCCTCACACCAAATTCTCAAGCTGGATTATCACCCCTTGTCTGTCCGCGAAAGCTTATTCAGTATATTCGCAGCTAACCTCTATATCCCAGAGGCCTTCTCCTCGATCCACAACCTCAGGACGCGCCGTACCGTGGTGACAGGAAGGCCACATTTTACGGAAATTAATACAGCTATATTTCAGAAATACAACAGGTACTGATTATCCGAACACTGCTTTAAAACACACAGGAACAATCAATATGCTCGGATATATGGATGCATATTAAGACTGTGAAAGCTTCGATGCCGTAAACATCGTAAATTAGAGACTAGTGTCAGTGTAGTATTACATAAATGCATCGAAGGTTTGACTATCCGAACTATTCTTGATGTATCACATTGTGTCGTTTTATAGCTATATAACTTTATAATATTTTTGTAAGTGATCATACTCTTTACCTGTTCTCTGCCAATATCTACTGTATGCATTTGTAATACAAAACTGAAATACAGAAGAATAAAATAAAAAAAATAATGTGATATTTCGCAGGGCATCTTATGTAAAGGGCGCCTTGTATTCTTTACAGATTCTGTACTACCAGTCAGTATTTGAATTTATTAAACAAAGATGGTATACAGGATAACTAAAACCATTTATCTATAATGTGATGTTTCGTAGGGCGCCTTATGTAAAGGGCGCATGTGAACGGGAAGAAGGATTATTGCATGTGATGAATAAATTAAATAAAATAACTACTATTTTAGAATGCAAATGTGGGAGGAAACTTCACATGCACGCTGAAAATTACTCTAATTAGGCGGAACCTCCACTCACAAAGTTAAAATGAATTTAGTCAGTCGGTAGAGTCTGATTTAATGAAACAAATTTAAATTTTGAAAAGTTAAACTATGTCCTCTATAACATGAAACTCTAATTTACAGGTTCCTCGTAGTTTTAACATCCATCCTGAGCGTGAAAATTACCCAAAACAAACATGAAACACGCTCTCCGTATTCACGGCTCCTTCACAATCCCAGCATCTGGCCTGAAAAGCAAACAAATAGACTGGAAATGGTAACACATACCTGGCAGCCACACTGACGAAAGGAAAAAGAATCCCAAATATTGGTTGTAATTCTTTTAATGCGTAGATCCACCATTCCAAGTGCGAAAGAATATAATATTTCATACAAAAACCACTCGCGCGCAGTCTCACACTTGAGACACGAGAAGAAAAAAATTTTTTTTTTACTTTCTTTAAATTTTTGAATCACCCTTTTTAAGCAGAGATCTCGCTTTAATTGTTCGTGCACTTTTCGGTAATTACGCTGATTTCTTCTTTCTTGCAGTGTCCCTGCATGTCAACACTCCTTACACTGCACTGTGGTGTTTCTTCCTAAGTTGGCGACCAAGGTTTCCTGCATCTACCATCCTCCTTCTGCTGCTGGGTTGCTGCTAGGCTCCTTTTACCGGTGGTTGTCCATCTAACATCTGGGTTATGCTCTGTCAGTGGCGGGTAGGCGGGATGTCCTCTGTGTCATTGTACTAGCTCCTATTGGTACGTGTAATGGATGATTACACTATTTCGCCATCATATGAAGCACTTAAATTTCAGACCGCTAAGACACGCCTAATTTGTACAAGGCTAATTGCTAAGTCTCTTGTACCGAAGATCATTTAAACAAACTATAATATATTTTACCATTGGTCATAGCCTAAAAGACAGGCAATGAGTTTGTCTTGACCAATAATATCAATTACAACTCAGCAAATACTGCAAATAAAGATAAACATGTTTCACGGCGCTCGACGTACGATTGAAAAGTTTTATATGGGCGAAGCACTTCACAAAATATTATGAAGAAATGTCTCTTCACACCCGCATTGGCCGTACATGTTTTTACGTAATGTAATACTAACTCACTAACATTTCAGAGAACTGCACCTTCTCAAATATTAAGCGTGCTTCCTACACTAGAAAACTGAGTTCGTAGTAAATACGGTTTATAATACAATAACTAAACTTTTAGCGGTCATTTCGTATAACGCAAGTTCGACACACTCACAACGTGTATATATTTCCAACTAAAACACTGTCTTTTCAACACTGAGTTTAACGTGAACGACGTTTTCGAGTCGAGGATTTAAGTAAAAACTGTCCGTTTAAAAAAAAAAAAACTAAGAGATTTGTGTCCGATGTCTCCAGTTCCAAGATTCACGAAAAACTGCCACTCTTGTTTGGTACACTACTGTTTTATTCCCACGAAAGCTCATTGTTTGCTTGAACTTCGTGTTGGGTCAAACCACTATTACCCGCTTCTTCCAAAATAGGGGGGTAGGTACCTCCTTCACCGGTAGTCTTCCGGTGACCTACTTAATTCTTCATTCCACAGGTTTTCTTCTCTTTATGCAATTTCTATCTTACGCTAATTGAATTGTTAACTGTCACTATATGTGTTTATTAGCTTATTTAACAAGCTTCAATGTAGTATATAACACACACGATTATTAGTCCGTGTTAATTGGCAATTATTAAATAAACACACAAAATTATAGTAAAACTAGTCACTCGACATATTCGCGTACTTCTCTTGACAAGTGGAGCCATCTAGTGGCGACGAACATAACTCTTTGTCCAAGTGACAGTGCAAATCGCATAAACCTTGAATTGATACATTGAGGGAATTTGGGGAGTTCTCCTCTCCATCATTCAGTATTGCATCTGGTCGATGTTAAAAAAAACTAAGGTTTGTGTTTGTCTTTCGATTACCTCTCAAGACCATCAACCAGGCTTATAATTAGTATTAGCACAAGCCATTATCATAATTCAAACTAAATATCGATCTAAATATATCTAACTACTACGGATACATCCAGAAAGTTTATTTCCATATTATAAATCATACACTTGTAGCAAGTCATACATGCGAGAGCAGACGAAAATGATTTCTTAGCAGAGACATCTGACGGATGTTTCTGCACTATTACAATCAGGATTCTGAACGGCTACAACCAGGACTAAAATGAACTCGTCCAAAATTTCAAATTTGTCAAACTTCTCCTCTCTGATAGAAGTACGTTGACCAAGCGAAGCTTTCAGTAACTAGGACGCGAAAAAGGGGAGTGTCTTGAAAATATCACACTTCATTGTACCAGCAAATTTGTCACAGATACGCTAAAATTTTGCTTGCTATGAAACTATTGTGCAGGCGGACATGGTGTCTCCATAGTGTCAGTGTTTATTCCCAACTATAACTACACTAGAAAGTGAGACTAGCTCTGCAGATATGCGAAGAGTGGAGCTCATAGTTATTCTACCCAAATAAAGATAGCTACATTGGCCCACTGTTTCTGTCCCCACGCCGTGGAGGAACAAGGCTCCTTTAGAAAAGCAAGCTTTCTTAAAGTTTTTTTTTCTTGAGGACTTCTCTGCCTCTACTGCAAGCAAAATAGCATATGTGAACTTCAGAATGTTCTATCTTCTCCAACGTAATATTTAAATAATATAAAAATATCGCTGCATCAATATGACGTCCCGTCCTGTTGTTAATTATGTTTGATTACATACTCTAAATAAACAATATATATACATAAAATACTAATAAAAGTTATCTGCTCCCGTTGCTACGTATGCAAATCCAATACATTATATAGGTAAATTCCCTAATTAAATGATTAAATATTCATAAAATGAAGCAAAAATTTACTATGCAAATCTTATATAAACACAGTTCATGTGCTGTTCACATTATTCCCCTCCTAAGGAAATGCAACCGTTAATTGCTTAATCGTTGCATTTTCTCAGAAGTTTTGACAATACAATTTACGTAAATATCATACCTAATCCGTATATATTATACTTTAAACAAAATATCCCTAATGTACATGAATATATATTCTTACAATAATACAACAGAAAACTAATCATTACTACGGCCTAACCAATACACAAGTTATCTCTTTGAAAAAAAATTCTCTCTACAATAAAATTCTTTCTGCAATATAACACTCAGCGCAACAACTCTTTTTTGTGCCAGAAGTAACGAGGTGCGTCTGTGAGTGAATTCATCATCACCTTCCTTACTGCATGACGCGTTGTGTTTTCCCTTCTCCTACGACGACATCAGGTCAGCTGGTTCCTGCGGAAGCACGGCTTCACGTTGTATGTATTTCTTCAAATGAAACACGTTTCGTTTCATAATTACTGCTCTCGTCTCAGGATCACCGAGAGTTCACACATTATTATTCGCTGCGGAAAGTATGACGTAAGGTCCCGTGTAAAGGAGGAGCATCTTTTTTGTTATTCCAGAGAAAGCGTCAGACTTGGGAAAAGCTCTTACCAGTACCAATTCTCCAACCTCGAAACGCGCTGGCTCGCGACGTTTATCGAAGGCCTTTTTTCTTCGCTGTGCAGACTTCTTCAAATTCCGTGCTGCTAACTCTACGTAGTATCGTAATGACTTGTGTCTCTCTACTTCTGGGATCTCGAATAATCTCGCCAGTTCTCGTGATGGTGATTCTCCCAGATGTACTTGATATGGAGTTAAACCAGTCGACAGATGTATGCTTGAGTTGAGACACTTTTCTATTTTCTCAAGATGTTTGGGCCATTCTTTCTGCTCGTCATGGCACAATTTTCTTAACATTCTCACTGTCGATTTCACACCCACCTCGGCCATGTTTCCTTGGGGATAGTACGGTGTACTATAGATGGGCTTAAGGTTTAAGTCCAAGAGTTCCTTCTTCCACTTGGCACTTGAGAACTGTGTCCCATTGTCTGTCAAAATTATCTCGGCGGACGGACACAGTTTCAGGAACTCCTTCAGCTTCTTCAACGCTGTATCTGTGGTGGCCCTTCTGCAAGCATATAACCCTATTAACTTTGAGAAAGCATCCACGCATACAAGAATGTAACACACGTTGCCTACCCCCACAGGGAGAGGCCCCAACCAATCCAAGCAAATCATGTACCCTGGACGACGAACTAAAACAGGGTTCAGTGGTCCCGAACGATACATGTGAGGGGGGTTGCTTTCTGGCACAAACCACAGGAAGCTGAGAACTTCTTGATGTCACTTCTCATCTTTGGCCATACAAAGTACTCTGTTAACATTGGTACGAGTTTGCTAGCAGACAGATGTCCTCGCTCATTGTGATAATATTCCAACAATGGCTGCACAAGTACTTCCGGTATGCAAATCCGTAGACCAGACCGGTCACGTTTACATAGCCGTCCATTTGATAGTAAGTACTGGTGATTCTCGCTGGCAGTTTTCCCAGAGTTTTCCTGATTCTGCAGCTTTCTCTTGACGTCACCAAATACAGGGTCAGATGTTTGCAGTTCTGGCAACACTGCAATCAGTTCTCTCATCTGACTAGGAATGTGTGTCAGAATGGTCATGAGCGATTCGTTCAAAACAAGTTTCTTCGCCTTGTCAAATTGAACACCTGTATTTGGTGGGTACCTAGAATGATAATCACTCAAGTTGTCCTTTGATTTCACATACTGAAACTCGAATGATAGCATGCTCAAAGTAAGCACCCAACGCATGAGACGCTGTGAAGTTAGCCTACATAACAGCAGAAAACGTATCGATTGATGGTCGCTGCAAATTTTGAACTGATTTCCAACCAAATAATGCTTAAACTTGCAGACCCCATCTATTACTCCTGCCATTTCTTTCTCAGAAATTCCGTAGTTTCGTACTGCTGCATTGAAGATGCGTGACGTCATCCCAATTACACGGACCTCACCATTATCGTCAAGTTGATAAAGATGTGACGAACAACTTACGTCGGAAGCATCGCATTCCAAAATAAGTTGTCGGTCAGGGAGTGGCTTCTTTAGCACTACTTTTTCTCTAAAGACTTCACGTATCCTTTGAAACGCTTCGTCATGACAGGGAAGCCATTTAAATTTCACTCCCTTCTTTAACAACTGAAATAAAGGATACAATATCTCTGAATACTGCGTACTGAATATTCTGTAGAATTGACAGTACCCAAAAAAACTCCTTAATTCTTTCACATTCCTGGGTTTACGGAATTCCATGACCTTCTCCAGTTTCTCCTGCGACTTCTCAATTCCAGCAGGGGAGAGGTCATAACCTAGAATTGAAATTCTACGGCGAGCAAATTGACACTTTTTAAGTCTTAGTGTGAGACCTCCTAATTTTAACTTCCCTAAGACTACATCAAGATGGCACATATGTTCTTCAAAAGAAAATGACGATATTGTGACGTCATCGACATAGTGGCCGCAGAATTCACGACACTCATCCCCGAGAATGGAATTGATTGCACGCACACATGAAGCCAAACTCTGCTTTGTCCCAAATGGCAGCTTCTTAAATACGTACGTTATTCCATCGTGAAGGAAACCTAAATACTTCTGGCTATTTTCTTCAACGAGGATTTGTTGGAAAGAATCCACTGCATCGAGGCTGCTGAACCAGCGCCTTTCACATAAATCCTGTAGAGTACTCAATGCAGGGATTGGCTGGTCGAATTGACAGCGCGTAATGGAACCGAGCTTACGCGCATCCAGGCATATACGTAATGACCCATTCTTCTTCGGTACTATGACCAGCAGACTTAGATAAGAAGTGGGATACTTCTTTATAATTCCCCACGCCAACCAACGATTAATGGTATTCGTCACAGCAGTTCTGTGCCGTAGCGGGTATGGATACATCCGGGTCTTCATGGGTCGGTCATCGGTCACTTCTATGGTGTGGTGGTAGTCCCTTACGGTACCGGGCTTCTCATCAAATATCGATCGATGTCTATAGAGCACGTCGTACAACTTTTGTTTTTCATCCCCACTCAAATCTGTATACTTTTCGACATGGTTTCTAATATCGTTGGGTGTAGCCTGGGTTCGAACTTTCGCACACTCCTGTGGCGAGTATACAACATTCGCAAGTTCGGCTGCAGTTGGGAATTTCCCATCATCCAACTGGCTGCGCAGGGTAGCCAACTCTTGCTGGTGGCATCCACCTGCTGACGCTCGCTCGAACTGCGGCGTAGTCAGCGGTCCTATCCTTGACGCGCACATACTACTAACCGTGGCATTATATAAATCGACCACATCATCTTCGAATTCCCAGGATAATTTTCTTATGAATAAATCTTCTTCCTCTACCTCTATGTCTCGAAAAGAAACTTCTATGTGGTGGGGGTGATTCAACAAAAGTACGTTTTTCTCGTAATCCAAAATTGCTCTACTCTCTACAAAGAACTGTGAACCCAAAATGAGTTCACGGTTGAGCTCTTTCACAATTATTGCCTAAGTATAGAACTCCTTACCCGCAATAATTAGTTCCAATAATACTTGACCGATGATCGACGCAACGGAACGACCGAACGCTGAACTGACACGTATGTTAGATGACTTGATAAACGCTGGTGGGGGGTCTCGCTGACGTATAACTTCCCAACATTGGAGCGAGATCGCCGATATACTAGCTCCGCTATCTAATAAAGCCAGAATTTTATTTTCGAACAAACCTACTTCTACCTCGGGAAGTGTCACCAAATTATTAGTGGGTAGTTTTTCGGTTGACGTTTCTAAAAGGTCCCTGAAAATCGCATTCGTCTCATCAAACAAGTTTCTGTTTATTTTAATTTTGTCCCCATTTCTCTTCAAAAGCATTATTTCCGAATGACGAATGTGGTTGTTTCCTCCACGATTGAAATGTGTGGTGCTTATAATGCGTTTACAAGTATCGCAGTCCCCATTCTCTAGTGTCTCAATACTTTTTACTTGTGTCTCACAACTATTTTCTTCTTTTTCCTCTAAATCATTGCTATGTTCTATAACACTGTTACGCACATTCTCAGTAAGAAAATTCGCCGGTTGTCCATGAATATTCAGCACGCAAGTATCCAAGGTACCGTTCTGAGAACATGCGGACAGTTCTCAGTGGCGCGGATTGTTCCCTGGGCTGTTCGCTCGAAAATTGCCTCGAGACGAGACTTGTCTCGTGGACTGCGCAGTCCTTTCATCATGAACTCGGAGTTGGTTCACCTCTGCAGCATAGTCGTTATTGTGATTGTTGTTGCGTTGCTGCAAGTTACCACGACCCCTATTTCTGCCACGTCTTTGCCCCCTATTATACTGATTTCCCGTTCGAGAACCTCCATCGTCACGAGACTGACCATTGGAGTTTCTCGAACGCCAATTGCCGTTAGAGTTGGTATTACTATTACCATTGCCTCTTCTAGTACCCCTATTCTGATAAGGCCCATTGTCCCTATGGAACCTCCTGCTTCTAGTGGGGTTACTCGGCCTACTGTTTCGTGGGGGGGGGAAGATCGCCCTGTTTCTTCTTCTTCTTCCTCAACAGTGAGAGCATTAATTCCCCTCCTATTATTTGTGTTCGGTGGCTGGTAAGTGGATTGTAGCTCCCCTACAATACTTAACAACTCGTCTATAGTGCGTGGTTTCGACGAAACTATGCATCTATAAATCGAGAACGGCAATTGTCGCGGCAAAACTCTCAATAACACTTGTGGAGGCAAGGGGGGTTCGAGAATACTGTTGGTGTGTAACAACTCCAACAAATATTCTGTTGGTTTCTTGTTGCCCCGTGTCTCGAATCGTGACGTAAGAATAGAGGCGCGGAGGTTAGCGAGCTTCTCTTCGCTAAGATAGGCATCTTTGAAGTGCTTAACGAGATCTTGATAACTATGGCACTTGTTTAGCGTGACCTGCACCAATTGCCGTGAGATACCACGAAAGCAGTGGGATGAAAATGCAAGCCGTCTTTCTTCCGGCACACCCGTCAAATCAAAATAATTTTCCAACTCCACTAGAAAGTTGTGGGCTTGGACTTCTATTTCACAACCCGTAAATACAGGAAGAGACAGATCCCTATGTAGTAGCCCTAGCGCCGATGCTACTTGGCAGGTAGTCACACTACCACTACTACTTCTGGTACTGTTGATGTTGTTAGGGGGAGGGGCAGCCTGCTCATCTGAACTCTCACGTCTGGGGAGCTCAGGGAACTGTCTCGCATGGCTCGGTCCAGCGACCGGCGTGTCCACTCTTTCATGCGAGACAGAGGCTGTGTTTTGACAGCTGGAACTGTTTTCTCGCACCGACTCCTTTAACAGTTCCAACTGTTCCTCCCATCTCATTTCTGCTCGACGTAATTTTGATTGTAGGTGTCCTACAGAGCTGTCAACGGTGGCCTTAACTCTATCTATTTCACTTGACACGGTTGCTACGTTTTCACCCACTCTCTCCATGTCACCACGTAAATGGCTGACATCACGAGAGACCTGAGCGAGATCCGAACCAAGGACCTCTGAAATCTCGCCTATCCTATTCTCAGTATTCACTTCTAACTGGCTAATTCGGTCTTCAGTTGCCTCTACAGATGTTTTTAATTCCTGGCAGGATGCTGTGATCTTCGACTCAAGAGCTTCCGCTGAGGAATCAATCCTTGCCTCTAGCTCCGATATATTTTGAAGCATTTCCTGCCTGAAGCTGGCAGTAATCTGCTTCTCAACAGCCTCTAACTTCTCTAGCATCGCTCTACTAGAGTTCTCCTGCCTGTTCGCTAACTCCTCTAACGTTCTCTCCTGCACCCTTTCTTGTTTCTCTAAATTTTTCTCCTGTTTATCTAGCCTATCTGCAATCTCTAACAGTGATCTTTCGTGTGTTTTTTCTTGGTTTTCTAGTTTATTCGAAATCTCCAAAAGGGACTTCTCCTGCTTTTCTGATAGCTCTATCAACGTTCTTTCCTGTTTCTTCTCTTGGGTTTCTAGCTTGCCTGATATTTCTGTTAATGATTTTTCTTGTCTTTCAGCCATCTCTTTAATCATATGAAACAATGACGCGAGACACGGGTCAGTAACTGTAGTGACTTGCGCTGAGGTGGAAGGAACCGGTTCCCTAACCTGCTCCGATTCATTTGCCCTTTCAGTGCTAACGGTACCTTCTCCAGGCGGAACTACTTCCTGGAGAGAGGTGTTTACGTCGCCTATAGCATCACTACCGGTGTCCTGAGACTCCGAAGGGAACTCAATCACCTGCGCGAATTGTTCATTAACTAAACTGTTGTCTGCTGAGCCCTCCATTGCTTTCGCCTGACTACGAGTTATTACCATCAACGTGTTTTACTTGAATACTAATAAACAAATTTTGTACTCTAATGTGCCTAACTGAGTTCTCTAACAAAGTATTCCCCTCCAAAAGGTTTTAAAATTTCACACACTTCAAAGGATATGCACATATAACACAAAAATAAAACACAAATAAATGATAAACTTTCTGGATGGCGCGACAACCTGAAAGAAAAACATTTACTGACACGCGACTGGCTAGTTCTAATTGTCGTGAATACGTTGGGCAATTTTCTTTTCTTGTTGTGGTATCATATTTCCAATAAATCAAACAAATGAAAACAAAACTTTAAACTTAACACTCTTACCACAACGTTAAATATTTAAGATAAAATTCTGCAAGGGACATTGAAACAAAACTTGCACTCAAGATGGTGTGTGCCGTGCCCCACGCTAACGGCAAACAACTTCTTTGTGAACGGGAGCAAGGATTATTGCATGTGATGAATAAATTAAATAAAATAACTACTATTTTAGAATGCAAATGTTGGAGGAAACTTCACATGCACGCTGAAAATTACTCTAATTAGGCGGAACCTCCACTCACAAAGTTAAAATGAATTTAGTCAGTCGGTAGAGTCTGATTTAATGAAACAAATTTAAATTTTGAAAAGTTAAACTATGTCCTCTATAACATGAAACTCTAATTTACAGGTTCCTCGTAGTTTTAACATCCATCCTGAGCGTGAAAATTACCCAAAACAAACATGAAACACGCTCTCCGTATTCACGGCTCCTTCATAATCCCAGCATCTGGCCTGAAAAGCAAACAAATAGACTGGAAATGGTAACACATACCTGGCAGCCACACTGACCAAAGGAAAGAGTATCCCAAATTTTGGTTGTAATTCTTTTAATGCGTAGATCCACCATTCCAAGTGCGAAAGAATATAATATTTCATACAAAAACCACTCGTGCGCTGTCTCACACTTGAGACACGAGAAAAAAAAATTTTTTTTACTTTCTTTAAATTTTTGAATCACCCTTTTTAAGCAGAGATCTCGCTTTAATTGTTCGTGCACTTTTCGGTAATTACGCTGATTTCTTCTTTCTTGCAGTGTCCCTGCATGTCAACACTCCTTACACTGCACTGTGGTGTTTCTTCCTAAGTTGGCGACCAAGGTTTCCTGCATCTACCATCCTCCTTCTGCTGCTGGGTTGCTGCTAGGCTCCTTTTACCGGTGGTTGTCCATCTAACATCTGGGTTATGCTCTGTCAGTGGCGGGTAGGCGGGATGTCCTCTGTGTCATTGTACTAGCTCCTATTGGTACGTGTAATGGATGATTACACTATTTCGCCATCATATGAAGCACTTAAATTTCAGACCGCTAAGACACGCCTAATTTGTACAAGGCTAATTGCTAAGTCTCTTGTACCGAAGATCATTTAAACAAACTATAATATATTTTACCATTGATCATAGCCTAAAAGACAGGCAATGAGTTTGTCTTGACCAATAATATCAATTACAACTCAGCAAATACTGCAAATAAAGATAAACATGTTTCACGGCGCTCGACGTACGATTGAAAAGTTTTATATGGGCGAAGCACTTCACAAAATATTATGAAGAAATGTCTCTTCACACCCGCATTGGCCGTACATGTTTTTACGTAATGTAATACTAACTCACTAACATTTCAGAGAACTGCACCTTCTCAAATATTAAGCGTGCTTCCTACACTAGAAAACTGAGTTCGTAGTAAATACGGTTTATAATACAATAACTAAACTTTTAGCGGTCATTTCGTATAACGCAAGTTCGACACACTCACAACGTGTATATATTTCCAACTAAAACACTGTCTTTTCAACACTGAGTTTAACGTGAACGACGTTTTCGAGTCGAGGATTTAAGTAAAAACTGTCCGTTTAAAAAAAAAAAAAAACTAAGAGATTTGTGTCCGATGTCTCCAGTTCCAAGATTCACGAAAAACTGCCACTCTTGTTTGGTACACTACTGTTTTATTCCCACGAAAGCTCATTGTTTGCTTGAACTTCGTGTTGGGTCAAACCACTATTACCCGCTTCTTCCAAAATAGGGGGGTAGGTACCTCCTTCACCGGTAGTCTTCCGGTGACCTACTTAATTCTTCATTCCACAGGTTTTCTTCTCTTTATGCAATTTCTATCTTACGCTAATTGAATTGTTAACTGTCACTATATGTGTTTATTAGCTTATTTAACAAGCTTCAATGTAGTATATAACACACACGATTATTAGTCCGTGTTAATTGGCAATTATTAAATAAACACACAAAATTATAGTAAAACTAGTCACTCGACATATTCGCGTACTTCTCTTGACAAGTGGAGCCATCTAGTGGCGACGAACATAATTCTTTGTCCAAGTGACAGTGCAAATCGCATAAACCTTGAATTGATACATTGAGGGAATTTGCTTGTAATATGAATTCTCATCGTAAATACACAATTTAAATACACTACACAAATGATATTAAGTTAAAAGAGTCCCAAACAGGGCTGTCATGGTCTGACACATTAAAACAATTATTATAATATTGTTTGAGAGTTCTCCTCTCCATCATTCAGTATTGCATCTGGTCGATGTTAAAAAAAACTAAGGTTTGTGTTTGTCTTTCGATTACCTCTCAAGAGCATCAACCAGGCTTATAATTAGTATTAGCACAAGCCATTATCATAATTCAAACTAAATATCGATCTAAATATATCTAACTACTACGGATACATCCAGAAAGTTTATTTCCATATTATAAATCATACACTTGTAGCAAGTCATACATGCGAGAGCAGACGAAAATGATTTCTTAGCAGAGACATCTGACGGATGTTTCTGCACTATTACAATCAGGATTCTGAATGGCTACAACCAGGACTAAAATGAACTCGTCCAAAATTTCAAATTTGTCAAACTTCTCCTCTCTGATAGAAGTACGTTGACCAAGCGAAGCTTTCAGTAACTAGGACGCGAAAAAGGGGAGTGTCTTGAAAATATCACACTTCATTGTACCAGCAAATTTGTCACAGATACGCTAAAATTTTGCTTGCTATGAAACTATTGTGCAGGCGGACATGGTGTCTCCATAGTGTCAGTGTTTATTCCCAACTATAACTACACTAGAAAGTGAGACTAGCTCTGCAGATATGCGAAGAGTGGAGCTCATAGTTATTCTACCCAAATAAAGATAGCTACATTGGCCCACTGTTTCTGTCCCCACGCCGTGGAGGAACAAGGCTCCTTTAGAAAAGCAAGCTTTCTTAAAGTTTTTTTTTCTTGAGGACTTCTCTGCCTCTACTGCAAGCAAAATAGCATATGTGAACTTCAGAATGTTCTATCTTCTCCAACGTAATATTTAAATAATATAAAAATATCGCTGCATCAATATGACGTCCCGTCCTGTTGTTAATTATGTTTGATTACATACTCTAAATAAACAATATATATACATAAAATACTAATAAAAGTTATCTGCTCCCGTTGCTACGTATGCAAATCCAATACATTATATAGGTAAATTCCCTAATTAAATGATTAAATATTCATAAAATGAACCAAAAATTTACTATGCAAATCTTATATAAACACAGTTCATGTGCTGTTCACACGCACTGTACCTTTCACGGGTTCTTCGCCAACAGTAACTGTGTGTATTTATTGTACAGAACTGTGCTGTACAGAAGAGTAAATAAATTCGTTCATCTTTGATGTGGACTCGCAAGGGCGCCTAATGTAAAGGGCGCACTGCACCTTTCACGGGTTCTTTACCAATAAAACTAAGAACTTATTACTAAAAATTTGTACCTTTATTTATACTGTGATATTTCGGAGGGCGCACCGGGACACATCCCGGTGTCCCGGTGGGCCAGCACGGGCCTGCATACAAGTATCATATCGATATCGATATCTAAGAAAAGAAACGAAAGAATTTAAAAAATAGATTATAGTAAACAGAAAAGTAAGAAAAATAAAGGTTTAGAACTTAAATTCGAATTTTTCTTGCGCCCCATAATTACCAAATTGTAACGATCTGTACTTGCTTTTGTTCAGTAAAGACTAATGTTCGACTGGCATAAGTTGACTTGCGTTCATACGTATAGGTACGGATTTATAACCATAAATTTCGAAAATGTCGAATTTTTGACCGAAAAATAGGAAAATTGTAATTTCCTTAGTTCGCAACACTGTTATGAGTTGGTCCAATTAGTCTAAAAATTAGGTATCTATATGAAGTATATATCTGACAAGTCCTAAGTAGATTTCTCTAAAACGAAGGAAGTTATACTGAAAAACTAAAAAAGAAAATTCGAAACTCGAAAATTCTCGATTTTTTAAATTTTGGGTTCAAATTTGAGAAGGAAATTCGACACTCAGAAAACATTACCATCAAAATAAACTATGCTCTAAACATATTTGGAATAGAAGAAATAATCCCGGTATCTTAATTGGTGTTCACACAGGAGAAGATTAAGTAAGTGTCACTACTGTTAGTGACACTTTGGCCAAGCTATCTCGAAAGAGTTAATGCAAGCGTCTTTCAATTTCCCACCCAGCTTTCAACTAGTAATATGTACGAGAATTTTCTTCTGTTAAGGTAATTTATATGGAAATACATATATGCGTACATTGGAAGGGAACAAAAGTAATATGGTCTGTGGAATATTCTGACTAATAAAAGAGGTTCCCATTTGAGAAAAGGTCTAGAATGACTGAATGAATGGAATAACCAGCATAAGCTTAGGGTCGTTTTTGCCCTTAAAACAATGAAACATGGGAAGTATTTTTTGGGAAGGGGGCGCGGTGGCTCAGTGGTAGATCGTTCATCTCCGGCGCTTGGGGTCTTTGGTTCAATCCCAGCTCGCACCGTGTGGACTTTGTGGTGGACAAACACCGTACCCGTAGGTTTTCTCGGGTTCTCCCGTTTCCTCCCACTTTCTTAATTCCACCATTTCATTCAGTTCTTATCATCAAGGTTTCTTTAGCCTAGGCGGCATAATCGTGGGACGTAAAACTTAAAGATTTCATTTCAATTTTTGGGGAGAAACTACGCAGGAACATGCATACTAAAGGTATGATTTCTGCTACGATTGTAAGGAGAGTGTGAAACAATTTAAATCAAAATATCTGCTACCAATCTAGATTTCTGTGCTTTTGGCATCTATGACCATGTTAGCCCGTTACGTATGAAAGGTGACGTCATACTATCCGAGGAAAAGGAAGGAAGTAAGGATTGGGGAAGCTTCCTGGGACCTATATGTTAGGTACCAGCCCGGCATTTGCCAGGTGGGAATGAAGAAAACCCAGGAAAACCTCATTCAGGATGGCTAGCCTGAAAAAACATTTTACAGATCTTCGAGCGAGTGCCCCCACCGGGAATCGAACCCAGGACCGCCCACACCGAAAGCGAGTGTGTTAGCGACTACACTATGCGGGGCCACATATCCGCTGACGAATTCGAACATTGGACTTCCTACAAACTGCTCACCAAATTCATTTAATAGGTCTATGTGAAAACAGGAAGGTATCGTTAAAGCACGTTCATAGTACTGGTAGGCATTCATGTTGAAATTAAATGAACGCCAACTTGCAAACAGTGTTTAAGGTCATCTGTTGGATATCAGCATAAGCAGAGAGAAAAGCAGAGTTTTCCTCCATTAGAACACTTCGTTGAAAGCCTATTAATCGTAAGTTTCTAACCTTTTTTTGTAACCCATTTCCTTCTGAAAACCTGGCAAGCTCCATGTACTTGATCTACTGGAATCCATGCCTCAAGGAAAACATGCTATTAGCAAGAGTCTTACGTACTTAAAGCAACATTGGGGAAGATTTTTTCACCCAGCAGCTTACTCCTTGCTCTTTTTAATCTCTCATGTCGCTCTCTTTAAAAAGATTTCCTCCGAGAAACAAACAAACAAAAAAATTTAGAAGCGTACGGCTTCTCTTTAGCCAGCAATTTGTGGGCATCAGAAACATTATCTGAAATACTGGGGTAGGCAATGTGGACTCAGAAGTCTAACGTTTTATGTCCTATTTTCCCTTTCCTTTTATCCAAAAGATTCTGTTGTTTCTTCGGAAGAGACCCCTTCCTTCTTTCCTTCTTTGTGTACTGTTTTTATACAGGATAGCCCATAAGTTAGTAGGAAAAAATGAATTTTCAATACAAACCAAAAATTATGCAGATAACATTCTTTAAATCCAAAAAAGTAATGCAGATAGTGCTTAAGTATGCAATATATACCTACAAACAAAGGGATATATATAGCAAGAAATAAATTCGGGGTTTTAACCGCCCCTTGAGCAAGATAGTATGTACAAATAAGCATTACCCATATTAAGATATCTATACAAACCCAGAAATTATATGCACTTGGAATCCTGAAACTCACCTTCACAAACTTCTGCGTATTTCAATGCCTATGAAATATGCTCTAAGTGACTTCCGTTGTAAATGAAATCTTTGAGTTTTATGTCCCATGGTTATGCTGGCTAGGCTAAAGGAGACGGTGGGGATGGGAAATGAATGAAATGGTGGAATAAAAAAAATGGGAGGAAACGGGAAAACCCACTCACATGATATTTGTCCACCACAAAGATCACTTAGTGCGAGCTGGGATCGAACCAAGGACACCATGCACCTGAGGTGAACGCTGTACCACTGACTTCCGTTGTGTAGGATGCAATTTTCACATCTCTATAATAATTAAAAAGTATAGATTTTCAAAACGTAAACTCAATTGGTCCTTCAAATTTTACACGTAACAAATCTTCATGGGGTGGCTCCGCACAGAGCAATCAGTAACGCTTTCGTCTATGTTGCAGGGAGTCCCGAGTTTGATTCTCGAAGGAGAAAACCTTTTTCATGCCAGCCATCATGAGTGAGGTTTCTTTCTTGGTTTTTCCCATTCACACCAGGCAAATGCCGGGATGGTGTCAGACATAAAAGTCCTAGACTATTTCCTTCTTTCCCAATTTCTTTCTTTTATCCCTTCCATGTTACGTTCTAAAATGTACACTCATGTCCAAAATTATTGTCGCATGTCTATAAATATGTTGTTGTAGGAATATAATTTGATAACGAATTCGCGAGGTATTTCTTATAATGTTAGTATGTGTATAATCGGAAAAGACATGTATGTGGCAAATTTCATGTCAAAAGAGCAGTAAATAAGAACAATAAAACTTTCTTGTTCATTTAGAAACATTTTGTTTTACTCATTCTAATTTTCGTATTTATAATTCTTTACCTATGAAATTTACCACAAATATACATCTCCTGATTATACACTAGACCCTAGTATCAGTATTAAAAGTACCCTGCAAAATCATTATCAAATTATATTCTTACAAGAAAACAGTTATAGATATGCGACAATCATTTTGGACATGAGCAGGGGTAAAAGTGTATCTGAAAAAGTAGGGGGACGGTAGGTAGCGCCATGACGTCACACGCCGATCCCTCTGTCTATCTTTGGGCATTGTATTTTTTTAAGAAACTGGGGAGATGCCGCACATATTTGTTCGAGGTGGGGGGACGTCATCCCCCTGCGTTCCCCCTCACTTTTATACCTGGACATGAGTGTAGATATATGCCAAAAGCCCGGAAATATATTTTCTAACTCCTAATTTTAACAAATCTTTAGGGAGAAAGCATTACTTTTTAGGACACATACCTGGGGAAACAATCTGCAAACAATTCAACATCACTGTGATGATGGTCATGTTTTTATCACATTTTCAGTACAAAACGCTGTTCTGTACATTGATTTCTATTCAATGTTTCTCAGCTCGCTAGCAGTAACAACAGCAGGACTGGTATAAACAACAACTGATGGCAGGAGATGTTCTTCAACTGAATTATAGGAATTCCTGCTCGAGTCAGGTAGTTACTATGTTAGTCAAACTAAAGTCTAAGAACTGCTATTACCAACGTACTTTCAGGCCAGATGGTATTTTGCATGTTCCGTAAAATTGTTTTAAATTAAAATTGATCTGAAAATCCGATTATAAACAAGGAACAAAAATGGTGAATTAGTTAAATGGCATGCGACTACATGAAATTGCACAATGCGTGAGAAAGAATTTAATTAAAGTAAGAAAAGAGTAAAAAGAGGACATGAAAAATAGAAGGAAAACATTGTGCAAGAATTACTTAAGTGTTTATTATGATATTATCCACGAAATAAGTGGGTGCAATTTAGAAATAATTCAAGGTGAATTGTTGCATAAAATGATTTTGTATTGTTTTCCTATTTTATTTTAAAAAATAACCTATTTACTTTATTGCATGTCCGTCCTTTGTTAGCAGCAAGTCTATATTGTAATATCATATGCGTGTATTATATTTGTAAACACAAACACGTTCTTCTTATTTGTAAATAAAACCACTGGCTGTCTTACCACAATTACTACAAGCAAGCAAACGATAAGGCATCCTCATTTTCATTAGGTCATGTAACAAGAAACACTAATGCCACCGCTGTCCAGAAGAGAGTATGAAACTCATATAAGGTTTCCATCGAGTGGCAGCGGTGGCTCAGTGGTAGAATGTAGTTCACCTCTGGTGCATGGGGCCCTTGGTTCGATCTCAGCTTGCACGAGGGGAACTTTATGGTGGACAAACACCATGTGTGTGGGTTTTCTCGGGGCCCTTCCGTTTCTTCCTACTTTCTTCATTCCACCATTTCATTCATTTCTCATCATCACCGTCTCCTTTAGCCTAGTCGGCATAACCATGGGACGTAAAACTTAAAGATTTCATTTCATTTCATTTCAAGGTTTACATCGACATCAGTTCTGACTAGTCATCCCTGTTACCTTAACTTGCCTGAAGCTCTAAGGTTTCCTGACCACTTAGCTTGTCTGCAGCTCTGTGTTAACTTAAGTCTTCTTTTACCTTGCCAAAAGCTGTGAAAAATTCTAACCGAAACTACCTAGCTTGCCTGGAACTCTGTGGTGTCCCTGCCCTCTTAGCTTGTCTGGAGTTCTGCTGGACACTAATGGAAGAATATAAAGGGTAAGACATGAAGTGTCAGGTGGGATTTCAGCGCGTTTTCTTACTTCTCTTGTCCATGTCTCCATTATAAGGAGTATGAGTGTTATCGTTAGGAGATGAGAAACCATGATAGGTATAACCTAATACTTAACAGTGTATTTTCAATGTATACACTAACATAAATAAATAGTCTGTTTCCAACAGAATAAAAAATATCAATTATTATTGAGAACAAACGATGGGCACATAAAAATGATGATCTATTTTAACACAGATCAGTGGTCCAGCATGACTACCACATTCACATGTTATTACAACACTGAAGGTCGGTGTTGTGGTTAACACAGGCCGGTGATCCAAGAATGACTACCACTTTCACTTGTTATTTCAACACCAAGGGCCAAGTGTTGCTGTTAACAAAGGAAAGTAGTCCCAACATGATTATCATTCTCACGTGTTATTTCAACATCAATGGTCCAGTGTTGCGGTTAACACAAGACAGTCGTCCCAACATGACTATCACTTTCGACATCAAGGGTCTAGTGTTGTGGTTAACACAGGCCCAGGAGTACCAGTTTGATACAAAGATGGTGTTGAGGTGGTGTAGGTAACTGAACGAAGGAAGTTAGAAACAACAGCGTGGTGTTCTTACAATATATACCCTGTGTTGTTTGTGACATTCCAGCTCGCATGGTGAACTTAGCCATTAAAGTACTAAAATCAATGGTATTATTAATCACAGGTAAGCCAAGTCTTTCATTTACTAAGAACAATGACATTTTCAAAATCATATGTATCGATAGATACAACTACCTGCAATTTTCAGCATGCCTTGCACGGATATCACAAATATTGAAGTAACTGACTTTGAGAATTTGAAATGAAATGAACTGAAACCTTTAAGTTTAACGTCCCACAGATATGCCGGATAGGCTAAAGGAGACGGTGATAATGAGAAATGAGTGAAACGGTGGAATGAAGAAAGTGGGAGGAAACGGGAGAACCCTGAGAAAACCCACGAGCACGGTGTTGGTCCACCACAAAGTCCACACGGCGCGAGCTGGAATCGAACCAGGGACCCCAAGCACCGGAGGGGAACGCTCTACCACTGAGCCACCGCGCCCACTTTTTGAGAATTTGAATTGTTTATAATTTTTAGCTATGAGCAAAGTTTCGCGTAGTATATTTGATATTTATATCAAGTAATGAATAATGCATTATATTATCTGTAATCATTCACGTAAATAGTTTTGTGTGTATATGAATTTTCTGATAAAATTTACATTAGGAGAAGTGTTTCATTTGTTTCTGACTTTTTCCACTTGTTCTTCGTATATTTCAACCCATATACATCATGTCAGAAAATTGATTCAGCCGCTATCATTTTAAAAGATTACTCCAAAATCCGATGATAGTTGAAGAAGCACCAGGTATGTGTTAGAATTTAACACAACTAATGTAACACAGAGTCATTGTGTTAAATTAACACAGCCATATTTTACTGTTTATAACAGTATTAGTTTCATTTAAGGTTACTATGTTCTGAAATGTCAAAATGCAACACACTTCCATCTGCTTTAGGCTTCTGTGTTTTAGAATGTTCTGTTTTCTTTACCTGGATAATTTGTTCTAAACATATAACAAGTACAATAATATGAAACAGAATCAGAGTGTATCTAGTGGATCTGAAAAGGTAGGGGGACGGTAGGTAGCGGCATGACGTCAGGCCGTTCCCCCTGCCTATCTTTGCCCATTGTATTATTTTCTAGGAACTGAGGAACGACGTACATATTTTTCGAGGCGGGGGGATGGCGTACCCCCGAGTTCCCCCTCACTTTTACCCCCTAGTTATAACCATTTAAATATTTAAATATGTTCGCAAAACAATGTGCCAGTATTTTTTTAAAAATAAAATGTTCAATTTTTGGTATTCCATTTGTGTTTTAATTATTTTATTTGAACTGACGTTTCAAACGTACTGACTGCGTTCATAATCAAAGTTGAATCATGATTATGAACACAGTGCGTTTGAAACGTTAGTTGAAATGAAATGTTTGAGTTTAATATCCCACGATTATGCCCATTAAGCTAAGCGAGAAGGACGATTAAGGCAAATGAATAATGATGGAAGAATTTGTGGAATAAGAATCTGGAACTAAACGGGAGTGCTGCCGTGAAAACCCACGAGCACGAAGTTGTCCACCACACACTTACTTGGCCGGCGATAGAATCAGTCACCAGATGTAAGCATTCTACCACTGAGCCACATTGAACTAAATAAAATAAATAAAATACGAATGGAATACTGAAAATTGAACTTTCTGAAGTTATAGATATCTCCGTTTAAACTACGTGGAATGTATAATGTGAAAGTATACTCGGAAAATGTATACGGACGAAAAATTTTATAATTTCAAAATGTGGACATATCCTCATAAATGCTGATGAATAGTAATTCTTGTTTCATCTTAATATAAGTGGCGTCGTTAACATCCATCATAAACTTTTAGATTCCTTTTTCGTTATAGGAACTTAAAACATTTTCTCAAAAACTAAGCACGGAGGTTTACTCTTACCCATACTATTTTACGTATTCAGTTCGACGAGATCTAACGACTAATGAAAAAAGAAAAGGTTATGAAATTTTTCAGTTTAACGTTTCATGATTATATCCTTTATGCTAAAGGAGACAGACGATGATTTAGACAAGTGAATGCTGATGGACGAATTGGTGGAATGAGAACGAGAAAGGAAACGGGAGTACTCCGAGAAAACCTACTTACACGATGTTGTCCACCACAAACTTACTTGGCGGGGTATCGAACCGGGTACCCCACGCACCAGAGATAAGCATTCTACCGCTGAGTCCCAATTTATCGGCTAATATATATATATACGAATGGTGTACACGGACTACACAGCACTATTCAACAAGTCAAAATAAAGCGAAAAAATATATAATTGTATACCTTTCGGGTCTTCGTCTGGAGACGCGATTGCGTTATGTCAGTGGCAACGTCGCAGATAAGGAACCACAGAGAAGATATGCTAATCTATGAAATACAGAGTGCTCCACAAAAAAGCAGGAAATTTATTGTAGATTCTGTAATATGAGGTGGACACACATATTTTCATTTATATTTTACTGACACTGTCACTCAAATGTTCATAATCAATGCAAGTGCTCAAAATGATTCCCTTTTGCTTCCGCACAGCGGCGTAGACGTTGTAACCAATTTCCGGTGGCATTTTGGATAGTTTGAAGTGTAACGTTGTTCCAGGCGTCTGTCAGTACAGCTTTCAGGTCATCAATGTTTGTGATGTCTCTCCTCTGTTCTTGAACCTTCTATAGCATTATATCCCGAATGCAATAATCCATCACGTTGAGATCTGGACTTTAGACGGCCAGTCGTTAGGTTCGATGAAGTCAGGAGTATATTAATTCTTATCCATGTCAGTATCGATTGCTGTATGGGACTTCGCACCGTCTTGTTGCCATGTCCATTCGTGATCACCCATAACAGTGTTAATGTCTTGGAACATCTGGGTGCACATCTCGTCTCCGTACACCACAAAACTATACAACTGCACATAACACACATTATTGCACATACAATCGCTCTTAATGTAGAAAATCCAAATTTCCTGCTTTTTTTGTGGGGCACGCTGTAGTTACATCGATTCTTTCCAAATAGAAGTTAAAGTCGATATGCGTTGACACTAGCACCATTTATTGGCGTAACAATCGATGTCACTCTATGATGTATTCGTAGAGCAATACTAATGGTTCCAAGTTAATCTGCAACATTGCCACATAGTGAAATTTTGGTTCGTCATAACTGCTGCAGGAGATCCTGGAGGGTATTCTATTATATAGGATTTTCACTTTATTTTGACCTGTAGAATAGCCTTCCGTTGTCTGTTGGCGACATGTTTTAGAACACCCCATATATATATGAATAATCTTTAGAATATTTTCCTGTATACACTTACAAGTTTTTAAAAAATTAAACTTTTTATGTTGCATTTCTTTAGCTCTTTACTGGCCTCATATCGGCATAAGTATAGAGAATTCAAAGTAAACATTGCTATTTTCATTACTGTATTATTTATTCTTATTATGGGTGTACGTAATGTCCATACATGAATAAAATATTGTTACTAAAAGGAAAGGAAACAAAATATAGCAGTCGTATAGTTTGTGTACTTTCTTTTAAGAAAAAATGTAGGCTGCTATTGGGGAAACCTTTATATTAAAAATTTTTAGCAAACGAGAGGATGTCTTCATTAAAACCATAGTAGGATGATATTTATGCATCAACCCATTCATGTTTGCTTCAATAGAGCTTAGTACATGCAGTAATTACAGCAGGTTTCGGTATTGGACTGTCATATTTATTAGTGGACTCATCGTCTGTGTATGTACATACCTTCTCTCATATATCAGTCATTTTTACTTTAAAAAAAAAAAAAAAAAAAACATACTCTCAACATCACATAAAAAGGCACGACACAGTTAATTGATACTTCAGGGTCAGAACTTTGTCTTTGAACGACATGTGGCTATATGCAATATGTATATTTGTGATTGTGTGTGTGTGTGTGCGTGTGAATGTGTGTTTTGCAGGACGGAATACATACGACTGGTTGTAATTAAGTAATCTCGTATTCGCTGCCACGACGAACCCATTTAATGGTATTGGATCTAACGCTTCTATAAACAGTTGGTTTTCGTGCACTCGAATTGAATACTTGATTAGAACGCTATTAGTATTAGATATTTTTTTTTTAAAGATTAATGGTTAAATAAGTAAACATACTCGCTTTTTGTTGTTTTATACATTATATACATGTAACGTAGTCAATAGTTAAAAATAAATTTGTAAACAATATGTATGCGATTAATAATATTGATTTGAGCCAGGTGTGTACCCACAATTTTTTTTTTTGGGTTGGGGTCAAAGCTTTGCGGGAGAGGGGGAATACTACAAGCCACTACGTTTATGCAATATTGAACGGGTATTATTCTGTATCCGAAAAGATAAGTAATTGTAAAATATTTTCATCTATACAGTATAACGAAATACTTTAGTTTGTATAATATTAACCTGTACCTTGGGCAAAAAGTGTTCATAAATATGTAATATACTTAGTAGAATGTTTATTTTAAATCAACAGAAAAGAAGAATGTTTTTAATGTATGTAAGAGATTATTATGGGATAGTTGTGACTATGTACATGTTATGTGTTGACCTAGTCAAGTGAATTTATGTATTTTACGGTCTTAAAAAGAATATTAAGACATATAAAGCAATAAAGGTGAGACTAATAATCTTTGAATATCTGAGTTGATTTTTGCATAAAGAAAAGTAATTATCGCTTCGTAACTTATATTTTACAAGACGAACCAGGTTGACGACGCTTTTCTATAGAGTCGTTATAAAAATTTGGTTTACCAAACCCGGGACTTTTGAAAATTCAGTTCCCGAAGAAGGAAAGTAGGGCTGAATTTACTTGGATATTACCATTTATGAATACGAACTTAACCGTATTACGAAGCGGTAAGGTCATCAAAAGAAAAATGGATAGTGAAATAGTGCAACAGGAATCTAATACCAGTAATCCAGGTGAAATTAGTGCAACACCAAGTTTGTCATTTGAGGATCGACTTTTGTTAGCTGTGCAGCGACAAATTATGCAAATGACGACTGAGATAAAACAAACCATGGAACAGAAGTTCAACGAATATAACCAGATCATGGAACAGAAGTTCTATGAAGCTAACCAGGCCATGGAACAGAAGATAGAATTGAAATTCAACGAAGCTAACAAGACCATGGAACAGAAGTTAAACGAATCTAACCAGACCATGGAACAGAAGTTAAACGAATCTAACCAGACCATGGAAAAGAAGATAGAACTGAAATTTAACGAAGTTAGCCAGACTATGGAACAGAAGATAGAACTGAAATTCAACGAAGCTAGCAAGCAGTATGAAGGATTTAAAGCGGCATTGATCGCGAATTACGAAAATGACTTTTTGCTGGCAAACAGAGATGCCACTCTTAGAAATCAACATTTCAATCCTCGATTGCACAAATCTATTGTAGAGTTTGTTGTAAATGTCTATAATGAATTAAAGGTTGTTAATCCCTTGCAATCGGAATCAAGAATAATTGCATCGATTCGCAATTTGCTTCCATTTAAATTACAGCAGATCTTATTTTCCACACAGTGTATGAGTTTCAGTCATTTATTAATGCTTGTACAATGCTACGAAACTCAATACCATGCTATGAATCTAACACAATCAGGAATGGGTAAAAATAAGAATAATTCAGATCATTTGGTCCCTGTTCGGAATTTGAATATCCGAAGTGTGAATAATAATGAACCGAACCTAAGACGAATATACTCTAGCAATCAAAATGAACAAAATAGACAAGGTTATGTAGGGAATCCGCCTAACCTAATCAATCGAAGTAGACACAAAAACAATAGAAATACATGTCGAAATCCTAGAGATGCTACCAATCCTATGTATAGACAAAATCATTGTTCACGAGATGGTACTTCGTATCCAAATTCAAATCACGATGAAAGACATGTACAACCTAATGTAGAACATAATCACGATTGTGCAGTACAGTGCACTTTATTAGATCCATATGCCAGTGCGAATGTAACATGATTACCGTTAACGAAATTAGGTTAAACCCATGTTGGTTATAGATTCTTGTGAATTTTCGTTTTAAAGTTTGTGTTAATATTAATAATGAAAACGATGGTTATAAATATTTGAAATGCATCTAGTTAAAGAGTTAGTAGAACCCAACATTCTTGATCAAATAAATAAGAATGAAAAATAACAATAATAATGAAAAATGTGTTTATTTAATAACAAAAGGGTGTCTTTTGTTTCTGTAAAATAAATTTATTTACTTCCATTTGATTATTCAAACGTAGGTTATGTTTAATTTTTATTCTTTCTTATTAATGTGAAGAATCATAATTCAATTTATAATTAGTTAAAGGCAAAGATTATTTATATTAGATTGATTTGTGTTTAATTATCAAAGATTATGTTAAGAATAAGATCCATTCTATAAAATCAATTATTCAATGACTACCTTGAGTGAAATTCTTTTTTTATTTTGGACATCTTAGTGCTACTATGTATACATTGCAATTGCAACATCTAACTTATTTGTTATACAATGCGCCCGAAAAGAACAAATATTATTTGTCACATCATCGTTTGTAATGATGATCGAAACTATTAATCTTCATAGTTTGTGTTTCACCCTCGTTAATTATATTTCTAAGCGACGATGTTTTTAATGATAAAGAATAAATAATAATGTAATAAAAGAGAAATATTAATGAAATCAAAGATTTATTATAAATGTATTTATGTAAATGATAATAACTAATATTTTATATATATATGAGGGTTAACCAAAAAGTAATGAAGATATATACGAGGTGTGATCAAAATATAAAAAACATATGTAATGTACGAACATTAATCTAATCAGACCAGTGGTTCTTGAATATAAAAGCCAAGCCTACTCATGACTTTTATATTCAGTCCCTTTATCGGGCGACATTTTCTATAACGAAATACTTTAGTTTGTATAATATTAACCTGTACCTTGGGCAAAAAGTGTTCATAAATATGTAATATACTTAGTAGAATGTTTATTTTAAATCAACAGAAAAGAAGAATGTTTTTAATGTATGTAAGAGATTATTATGGGATAGTTGTGACTATGTACATGTTATGTGTTGACCTAGTCAAGTGAATTTATGTATTTTACGGTCTTAAAAAGAATATTAAGACATATAAAGCAATAAAGGTGAGACTAATAATCTTTGAATATCTGAGTTGATTTTTGCATAAAGAAAAGTAATTATCGCTTCGTAACTTATATTTTACAAGACGAACCAGGTTGACGACGCTTTTCTATAGAGTCGTTATAAAAATTTGGTTTACCAAACCCGGGACTTTTGAAAATTCAGTTCCCGAAGAAGGAAAGTAGGGCTGAATTTACTTGGATATTACCATTTATGAATACGAACTTAACCGTATTACGAAGCGGTAAGGTCATCAAAAGAAAAATGGATAGTGAAATAGTGCAACAGGAATCTAATACCAGTAATCCAGGTGAAATTAGTGCAACACCAAGTTTGTCATTTGAGGATCGACTTTTGTTAGCTGTGCAGCGACAAATTATGCAAATGACGACTGAGATAAAACAAACCATGGAACAGAAGTTCAACGAATATAACCAGATCATGGAACAGAAGTTCTATGAAGCTAACCAGGCCATGGAACAGAAGATAGAATTGAAATTCAACGAAGCTAACAAGACCATGGAACAGAAGTTAAACGAATCTAACCAGACCATGGAACAGAAGTTAAACGAATCTAACCAGACCATGGAAAAGAAGATAGAACTGAAATTTAACGAAGTTAGCCAGACTATGGAACAGAAGATAGAACTGAAATTCAACGAAGCTAGCAAGCAGTATGAAGGATTTAAAGCGGCATTGATCGCGAATTACGAAAATGACTTTTTGCTGGCAAACAGAGATGCCACTCTTAGAAATCAACATTTCAATCCTCGATTGCACAAATCTATTGTAGAGTTTGTTGTAAATGTCTATAATGAATTAAAGGTTGTTAATCCCTTGCAATCGGAATCAAGAATAATTGCATCGATTCGCAATTTGCTTCCATTTAAATTACAGCAGATCTTATTTTCCACACAGTGTATGAGTTTCAGTCATTTATTAATGCTTGTACAATGCTACGAAACTCAATACCATGCTATGAATCTAACACAATCAGGAATGGGTAAAAATAAGAATAATTCAGATCATTTGGTCCCTGTTCGGAATTTGAATATCCGAAGTGTGAATAATAATGAACCGAACCTAAGACGAATATACTCTAGCAATCAAAATGAACAAAATAGACAAGGTTATGTAGGGAATCCGCCTAACCTAATCAATCGAAGTAGACACAAAAACAATAGAAATACATGTCGAAATCCTAGAGATGCTACCAATCCTATGTATAGACAAAATCATTGTTCACGAGATGGTACTTCGTATCCAAATTCAAATCACGATGAAAGACATGTACAACCTAATGTAGAACATAATCACGATTGTGCAGTACAGTGCACTTTATTAGATCCATATGCCAGTGCGAATGTAACATGATTACCGTTAACGAAATTAGGTTAAACCCATGTTGGTTATAGATTCTTGTGAATTTTCGTTTTAAAGTTTGTGTTAATATTAATAATGAAAACGATGGTTATAAATATTTGAAATGCATCTAGTTAAAGAGTTAGTAGAACCCAACATTCTTGATCAAATAAATAAGAATGAAAAATAACAATAATAATGAAAAATGTGTTTATTTAATAACAAAAGGGTGTCTTTTGTTTCTGTAAAATAAATTTATTTACTTCCATTTGATTATTCAAACGTAGGTTATGTTTAATTTTTATTCTTTCTTATTAATGTGAAGAATCATAATTCAATTTATAATTAGTTAAAGGCAAAGATTATTTATATTAGATTGATTTGTGTTTAATTATCAAAGATTATGTTAAGAATAAGATCCATTCTATAAAATCAATTATTCAATGACTACCTTGAGTGAAATTCTTTTTTTATTTTGGACATCTTAGTGCTACTATGTATACATTGCAATTGCAACATCTAACTTATTTGTTATACAATGCGCCCGAAAAGAACAAATATTATTTGTCACATCATCGTTTGTAATGATGATCGAAACTATTAATCTTCATAGTTTGTGTTTCACCCTCGTTAATTATATTTCTAAGCGACGATGTTTTTAATGATAAAGAATAAATAATAATGTAATAAAAGAGAAATATTAATGAAATCAAAGATTTATTATAAATGTATTTATGTAAATGATAATAACTAATATTTTATATATATATGAGGGTTAACCAAAAAGTAATGAAGATATATACGAGGTGTGATCAAAATATAAAAAACATATGTAATGTACGAACATTAATCTAATCAGACCAGTGGTTCTTGAATATAAAAGCCAAGCCTACTCATGACTTTTATATTCAGTCCCTTTATCGGGCGACATTTTCTATAACGAAATACTTTAGTTTGTATAATATTAACCTGTACCTTGGGCAAAAAGTGTTCATAAATATGTAATATACTTAGTAGAATGTTTATTTTAAATCAACAGAAAAGAAGAATGTTTTTAATGTATGTAAGAGATTATTATGGGATAGTTGTGACTATGTACATGTTATGTGTTGACCTAGTCAAGTGAATTTATGTATTTTACGGTCTTAAAAAGAATATTAAGACATATAAAGCAATAAAGGTGAGACTAATAATCTTTGAATATCTGAGTTGATTTTTGCATAAAGAAAAGTAATTATCGCTTCGTAACTTATATTTTACAAGACGAACCAGGTTGACGACGCTTTTCTATAGAGTCGTTATAACAGGGTTAGGCAAAAATATGTTAACATTAAATTGGGGTTTACTCACGTGAAATTATAAGGCAAAGATTTCGTTACAGGGTTTCAACTTTGCACACATTCCGCTCAATGCACTTATGGAGTATGTCGATTGTGTGGCTTTCTGTGCCATTTGGGCAGGGATAGCAGCCATGACCGGAATGATAGGGTACTTCAGGTCGTCCAAGTTGCTAGGTTTGCTGCATACACAGTATCCTTGACCGCTGATGTGAAATGTTGCTTCGTCAGAGAATAAACAGAATGTCCGGCTCCATGCGCACCATTTCCAGGATAATTTGTGCAGCATTCACATGTGCTTGCTTGTCTGCGTTTGAGAGATGCTGCACAATCTGCAAGTGGTATGGCTTTATTCCTAAATTACAGTGTAAAATTCTAACCACTGAACTTTGAGACTGTAGAGAGTTAGAGAAAGCCTGCGCGAGTACTTGATTGGGCTGGCTACCATCGCTCCCTGGACGAGGATGATATTCTCTCCAGTTCAGACAGATCTTTCTACCACTGTTTCCCTTGCAATCATCTTGAACGGTCCCCGTCCTTACAAACTTCTCATAAATCGTACCAATTGTCAGGCGCGAAGGTGCATCTCGTCCGGTTCAGGCCGTGAATTTTTCTTGTGCGATGCTTGGGGACTGAAAAAACCTCCATCCAGGCAGTGATTTTTCTTCGTTCCTCAATGGAATATCGGCACACCATGGTTTAATCTGCAAAACAGAAACAAAAAGAAATCTCATTTAATGTTACCATTTAATGCCTTATCCTGTATTTTCAGGGAAAAAAAAAGATTGAACTAGGTTGTTTTTTTTAAAAACAAAGAGTAAAATCAAATTTTCGTGCTACATCGATCATTCCCTGTTAAACAAGTATTGTTTTATTGAGAAAGTGTACAACCGTATGTTGAGTTAGGAAGTTTAGGGAGGGGGTCCGAAACTGGCGGACACCCCGTGGGTACACCCCTAATTTTGAGCGCATTTATACTTTTCAATAATTTTGTGGCTTCCCAAGGTTTATCGCCGCAGAAACAAAATTTCACAGTATATCTGCTTATTCATGGCTGAGTGACTTCCTAATGTGGTCTCAGGTTTCACTCCCCGTGGAGTAGGCTACTTACCTCGTGTACAAATTCTGTCACTCCGGATCTCACTTTGAATAATATATTTTTTTCTAATATAGCCTCAGTGCTGAAAAGGCACCACCTTTAAACGTCACTGATGCAACTGCTGTATCTATGCTTTAAAACTCAATAGCTCAGCTCTTAATTAAACTAGGAAGATAATTTTGATATCAATGTGTTCCTGAAGGACGAATTTTTCCACCGCTATGCATGTTGTGTATGTTGGGGTACCACGGGGGAGAAGAAGGGTAAATCGTGTTCTTTTTGCATAAGATATTTTGGGGGGATTCTCTCTTAGGAGTACACTCATAAAAATTGGCATGTGAAGCAATGCAGTAGTCCACTACATGACAATACCCTGTATGTGTACTTGTTGCTTAAATGGGGAGAGGAGAGGGACAAAGTTGGATAATTTTTTGAGTTTCAGTTTTTTTTTTAAATGTAAATTACACTTATTTTCATGACGGTTCTATATACAGTAAGACTTCTACGAATAGGGCGGGAATTGCACAAACGTTACCTTGTTGGAATGTGTTCCATAAGCTTTCCATGATTTTGTTACAATTTTTATATTAATGTTACACATGTTAGAAAAATAGAGCATGGCTATATTATTAGTGTATACACCTTTCGTGTAAGAGTCTAGGATTTGACACCACAGTGAGGCTCATGTGTTTAGGGTCTCACTTTAAGTTGTAGGTCCACATCTCATTTAGCCTCGCTTACTTTTGAAAAGGGACGCTAAACTCCAGACTAACTCAACAAATCACTACTACATAGAATAGTGATGTCTCCTTAAGTTTAAAGAACATCAGGCCTTAGATACCAAGCTATTTATGGGACAGCCCAGTAGAACACCAAATATGTCGGAAACGAAGATTTCTGCGTGATTCTGGTGGAACATTTTAGGAATCTTTGCGGAATACTCACAGTTCGTCCTCTGGACATTCAAATATTGTGTTTTGGAACTCAAGAAAGTAAGACGCAAGACAACGTTAATCAGGGTAGATATCATAATCAAGCAAATTTCCACAAAGCTGTCAGAAACTGAGTTATAACTTAATCTAAGACAAAAGTTAGATTAGGGCGATACGATGGCCCAGCGGTAGACCGCCTAACTTTTGTGTGTGGAGTCCGTGCTTCGATCCCCGGCCAAGTAAACTTGTGGGGACAACATTGTTCGTGGATTTTCTCGGGGTACTCTCGTTTAATCCTACTTTCTTATTCCACCAACTATTCCACCACCATTCACTTGTGTTACGGGATATGAAGTCAGGACAAGCTCGGACATCTTTATTTCATGTGGAAATTCAACCAGTCATCCATGGAAGCCAAGCAGCCTTCAAGAGTCCACTGCCTGATGTTATTAACACCAATATTCTTTTGTACGTCGCTAGCTGACTTTACATTCAAAGATAAATTAACTATTGCTTTGCTGTTATTGAGGAAGTCATTGTATTTGTGATTTGTAATAAACAGTGGTAGCGACCTTCAGAACCTTCACCCTTTAACAGTCTCACACGCGACGCTTTTAATTTGCTTTATTAGATCAATTGCTTCTCTCAATTGGTTCGACCTCATTGGCCCCTCATAGTCAGGTTACAAGACATTGTCCGTTTCGTTCGTTTACCCACGACTCGATGTTACAAGGAAGTAATAAATACAGAAGTAAGTACTTTGACTCAGGTGAGTCTCTTTTTGGTTCGTTTACCTGTCAACGATAGCAATTTCAGGAGCAAGTTTGAGAACTTTGTGTTGAGTCGACGACATGTAGAAACATGGACTTGGTCAATGTCAGTTTTGGGTAATCGACCACGCTCAGGAAACTCTGTGGTGTCACCATCATCTCATTCTGACGTCAGAGGGACAGTCAGGTCAAAAGCAATTGAAAGAGCACGATCTGGGTCTTTTGGATCTCAACCACGTCACGAGACTGATCGGAGTCTCCCAGCCTTTGGGGTCCGGCATTCAATGCCATGGTTGATTGTCGGACAAGTTTTCATCATGGACTTCATCAGGACAACCCAACCTGCAAGTCACTGGAACTTCGAGGACAGCGCCTAAACATCACCTATAATTAAGAGGGAGAAGATTGGAACGACTTCGAATTAGGGTGAGACTGTTCTAAATTAGTTGCTATTCCTTTGCTCTACCATCTATTCCTTAATGCTCTTATTGCTACCAATTCTCAATGAAAAATGCATTGGGTATTTTCAAATTATTTTAACACTAAATTCATATTCGTTACCCTGTCTAATTTTGCTCATGGTTCTAGTCGCCTAAGACTAGTGGTGGAGTCGCCCCCATTTAGTATTTGCTTTATTGCTATAAATTTGGTATTGTTATCCCGCACCTCTTAGGTGCCTCTCGTTTCTATCCCGACAGTTAAGTGGTGTCGGAACATGGTGGATTGCGCCGTGATTTTTGGTATCTCTGTGGTTCTCTCGCTGCTTCAAATTGTTTTTCCTCCCGCCTTAATGAGTAGTGGAAATTTTTTCCCCGCCCACCAACCCTTCTGGAAGTAGTTTTGGACGTTTATACGCTTCTGATTTTTTTTTCTTGCCGAAGTATGTTCATCTAAGTTGGTTTAGAAATTTACCTCCCACCTCTAAAATTTTATTAAATTTTACTTTAGTTAAACCCACTCCCAACCGCCCTTGACTGTAGGTTTCGATTATGGCGTTGTCAGTTCGATTGTATGTTTTGTATACATATATGATTATTTTGATTGTTTGGGTTTATTTATTATTAGTTATGAGGAAGCTTAGTTTTTTTTTTAATTATTAGCGTTGATAATGTTTTATTCTCGAGTAGTTTCGGTAACATTTTAAGAAATTTATGTGACTATTTTTGATCTTCCTCGTATATATTTCAATTATTATTATAATCTTATTTTGGTAAGTTAGTGGTTTTTATTTAATTATATTCGATATTTCTAGTTCGGTAGAGTTTTCTGTTATTTTATTTAGGATTCTAATATTCAGTGCAATTTTCGTCGTTTGTTTTTCTTAAAGAGGGAAAGCAAAATTTATTTGCGTTCGGATTAGTTACTTCTTTTTATCGTTTGCATTCTCTTGCGAAGATTTTGTGGAATGAATGGAGTTCATTTACTCTAGTAAACATTATGTTAGGTCAGTGTCGTACTTTGATCTGGAAGTTTCAGCTCGTATTGCTCAGGGGCAACCTTGAGTATGATGTATCAGCATTTTAGTTCTCTATGCTGTAGCGAATGTACACTTTTTAGTATGGGTTTTAATTAACATTGAGATTTATGAATGAAATAAATTAAAATTATTCTTTTGTTAATTTTAAATATCCCCTTGTTTTCCTTTTACTATTTTAACTTGTACGAAGTATTATATGACCTTCTTTAGTCAGGAACATATAGATCTGAAATTTCGACATTTTATTTTAGTAATTTCTATTGTTCGTGGTGTTATTATTAGTAGTATTATTTTGAAAAGAAAAAGAGAATATATTCCTGACTGCAATTTTGGTTATCCCTGACACCATTTTTAGAAATTATAAGTAAGATTGTGGCAATTTTTTTTTCTGTTGTATAGCACCGTTTTACGATATTATTCTGATGCGCTGTTTTTGAGTACTCGACTTAGTAATTTTCAGAAGTTCGTTTCGGTGTTAATTTTTAGTTTGGTGCTATCTATTTAATGTTTTAGTTACTGCTATACCCTTAAGTAGCCTTGTCTGTTATTTTGTGTGTTGTCTTTATGGGTAATCTTCGACCAAGAATTTTAAGATTATAGATATATATTTAAGAGGGTTTGCTATACCCATATTTTGTTGTGAGGGACGCGATGTGGACCGTTAAGGAGAGCGTTTTGCCCAGGGTGCCATGTCCCGAATTTTGTCTTTTTTAAAATTTTATTCCTTCAAGCATTCCCCTGTTTTGCCGCTAGCCTTTCTTTTGTGCATGCACTTGTTTTATGTTTATATGTGTGATTCGATTTTTGGACGATGTGGAAGTTCCGTTCTTTTTTCATGGCTTGTTTGTTGTTTACTGCCATGATTTATTTGCTAGCGTGCGTTTGGTTTTATTTGTCTTGAGAATTGTATATTATGAAGTTAAGTAAATGATAGTAATGTAAATATAAATATTCAGCTACGACTCAAATATAAGTGAGATTTAAGTGTTTAATGAATAACATGATTGATTATAAGTGTGCGTATCTACGACTGTATATTATAATGCTCGTACACATCTACGACTCATAAAGTTTACGATTTTGAGGAGATGTTTTGTGTGTTTTGTGCCTAAAGGAATAGCAGGTTATGTATAAGGGTATACACGTTTTCTTTTATTAATGTTATTTATTTAGAGTGAATATTTTGGTTTTGTGTTTTTGATTCTAGGAAAACCTGCACTCCATTAAACGCTATTATGCCACATATTTTAATTATCTTTGATTTTGTCTTGTTGCCAAAATTTTTGAGGTCATATATGTATATGGGTATATTTCCTTTTCTTTGTTTTATACATGAATATTTAACTATTTAGTGCTCCATTTAATTTATATTATTGCTTGAATTTATTTGTTATGCCATCTGAAGACAATTAGTACATGTCACTTTTATTTACTTGACATTGATATATATTTTGATTTAGAATTTATCTTATGATTACCTGCCAGAGATAACCGCCATCTTATCTCTATTTTTATTGTAAGTTTACTTGATACATTTGACCTAGGTTTTTACGTTATTACTAGAATATGGCCGAATTCTAGCAATCCCTATTTTGACTTTAACCTGAATATGGTTTAATTTTTGCATACCTGATTTGACTTTGCGCGCACAGATATATACTTGATTTATCGATTCACCCATACATAGGATATGTATTTCCTGATTTTGACTTTTGATATTGTTCAAGCTTCATAATGGATGCAAGTAAGATTCATATAAGTTTTCTTTTTACTTTTACTGGCTATTTTGAATTTGAATTTTTATTGAAGACTTTTACAGTGTTAGTATTCGTAATTTTCTAGTGTTTCTCAGTGTTCTTTTGGCATTCTTATTTAAATACACACTTTAAATTCAAGGTTACTATTTTCCAATAATTATTTAAATTTCAAACTTTCTTTCAAAATTTTAAACCTGTTAATACTAAAATTTGAATTTCGATTTTAACCTTCTTTTTTTGAAATTCATTTTTATTATTGTGTAAGAATTGTTGATTATTATTTATTTTTTGGTTTATGAACTTGTGTTTTTGATTTCATTACATTTATGGATTTCTCTTGCTTTATTTTCTTATGCTGATCCACATGTGTGTTTATATATGTTACATATTGTTTACCATTTAAATATTACTATTAATGATGCCCTTGCGATTAGGTTCTGGTGTTGGCCTTTGTTTCGGATTTAATTACTTTTGATCGGCGAGTGGTTGGGCGCCGATATCTACAAAACCCGCCTCGATGCCCTATTTTGTTTCAAGGAAATGTGAAACAAATATTATTTTGTTTTCAAAAAGTAATAAAATTCTAAACCCTTCTGTGTTGTCCAATCTTTGATTCTTTGGTTAGTTTACATTCCCCCCACACACATTTTTTTTTTTTTTGGATAGCAAATAGGATTTTTTCTCCAGTTTTTCGCATTTTAGGATTCAAATTGACATTTTTCGAGATTTGTAGCCTAACCTAACTTAAACAATCTAATATTAACAGAAACCATCGAAATTGTAACTTTTTTTTTCAGAAAAAAGGTTGGTTGAACCCCTTCGACTAAACTTTGGCCGCCATTTTCACCAAAATAATAATATCGAAATGATTCTAGATCAGACGACGCAAAGACTGCCCTATGCAGAACTAGCAATTGCCTTATTCCTCAGGATATAGTTTGCATTCTTTCTTCCGGATCTTTTCACGTAGAATCTAACGAAGCTCGAACTATCGCACGAGATTCAAACGCCTCGTATGGGTATTTTATTGAACCACTGCCTCCTTTTTTTCTTCCATTCTAGGTCAAGCATCTATAAACGCTCAATAGAAGATTTCTTTTTTAATTTTAAAAGAAAAATCCCAATACGAAATTTCGTTTCTATAACCTTAAGTGATTCTAAGGTATGGACATATTGTTATAATTGCAAACTCTGCCCCTTTTTCTTTCCATCTCTTAATTTCCTTTTACGTCAAATAAAAAACCCTCTGAAACACATATTTTGAAAGCCTAATTACTAAATTTCAAGTCTTTAAACTTAAGGGGTTCCGAGATATTGATATCTTTTGTTATAATAACTATCAACCCCTATTTCTTCCCTTCCATGTCGAATTTCCAGAAAGTCTTCTCTAGTAATACCTGACGGTGATACATCTGTATGTCCAGTGGCGGATCTAGAAGATAAAAACTGGGGGGACCAGCTAGAACCCAGACTATGATAGGGATATAATAAGTTTACTATATAAAAATACTTTCATATAGTATATAGTTTACTATATAAATATTACTTTCAAAAATATATAAATATACTGCAGTTAAAACTATTTGTCCTTTCTGATAGCTCGCTTTGCACAATACTGTGGTGCTCAATACTGTGTTGCCAGCTTTTGCGCCGTGTATTCAAACAAGAAATAATTCACTGCAATTAAATCTCAGTTTTATAAAATTAAATGACACAAAGGAGAACTAAAATGAATGCTTTCAATAACCAGCAGGTCCACTACTCAAGTTGACATTCGAGTAAAACAATGTACATTTTTTTATATTCAAATTGGCAACATGCGGAAAGAGTCGAATGTTTACCACTGCAGAGCGAGAGAAGTGAGCCACTATAATTGGCTGAACGTTCTGTTGCCATAGAAACAGTTCTTCATGCCTGATTGTTATGACCACGTGCAGGAAGGAAAAAAACAGAGAAAAGCAACTGTCACAAGGGACAAGTTGTATTAAACGAAATGTAATAACTTCAATTATTTTTGGCACTCATAAAACTGGGGCATAGGCTCTCCCGGTCCCCAACACTGTATATGTCCTGTGCAAAATTCCAAATTATACCTTAAGCAGTTTGTTGTAGCTGTTGATGTCAGTTTCAGGATTTGGGTACTCGCGTATGGAAAATAGAAATTTCAAATATACCAAGCTTAGCGGTGTAAGGATTTATAATGTACCTGTTTTCTTTCTTTGTACTACTGTATATAAGTCTGCCTACAAAGCATATTTCTGTAGACGTTAAAATATTCTGTGGAACCCTATAACAGGGTAAACTTTCAGGGAATGTGTATATATAGTATCTTTTCTCTTTTGTTTAGTATCGTTTACCAAAAATCCATAAAATTGGGAAATTGGAAACCGTTTGCTTCAATTTGCGTTTGAAATATTATCTGACCGTACTGACATCTAGTCTTTCAACTTATTATGGAGGTCTTTTTATAGTCTAAGCTTTCAATCTGATTTCATTACCTGTCTTTTCCTTCTTTTTCTTTCCATCTATTTCACTTTCTCTTTTCTCTACTTCCTTTTCCTCTTCCGTTCGCCAACTTCCGTACCTTTTTTTTCCTTGTCTTTTTGTAAAATTTACTTTTATCCAGGTTTTTTCAATCTGTACTTTCTCTCTATGGTAGTTTCCTACTTTCAATTTTCAATGTTGTTCAAATTTAGTTTAGTTTCTTATCGATAGATGTCGCTATAGGTCAATCTATTAGTATTACTGACATTGAACGTCGTTCGAGTTATATTCGAAGAGACTGAAATTACAAACTAAAAGTGGATTTAAGATAGAGGATTATATGGCTCTATATGGCATAGGACAGCCATCTCCAACTGGCCGACTGCAAGCGATCCTGGGTTTGATTCCCGGCGTGGACACTCGATCAAGAAGGTGTAACACCTTTTTTTTCAGGCTAGTTATCCTGAAAAAGGTTTTCCTTGGGTCTTCCTCGCTCATACTAGGGAAATGCCGGGGTAGTACCATACATACTGATCTCAGACCGCTTACTTCCTTTCCTCGTTGGTGCGAACGGTCCCAGGTTCGATTCCCGGTGGGGACATTCCATCAAAAAAGAGTAAAAGCTTTTTGAGAACTATCCATTCTGAGACAGGTTTTCCTAATTCATTCCAGACAAATGCTGGGATGTACCTAACATACAGGTCCCAGCTCGCCATGGTGCTGATATTGGAGCTTATTATTGAAACTGTAGTATACATAAAAACTGCCGACAAATTTGATTATGTAGTGATCCCATTACACCGTGTCGTTTGAAAAGAAAAAAAAAAGAGAAAAGTTGAGAAGACGGGTATGTTATGAGTGAAGCCAGTAAGATGTCATAAGGCGGTGATATAGCAGGTTGAAGATGATGCTACTGCAATTTGGAGAAATCCGTGAATAACAAAAGTATGGAACCGGTAAGTGCAAATTCAGTATATATATATATATAAAATCTGGACCAGGTGTATTCGACTGTTTGGAGAATTCTTCGAAAAGTTCTTCACTGTTATCCATACAAGTTAACACTAAGAATCAACTGTGTCCCACAGATGCAGAAGCTTTCATGGTATTCGATTTACACTGGTACTTCGTACTCTTATGAAAGTAGACTGTGCTTGGCTGTCGTATAGTCTATGGCAGCATTTCTCAACCGTTGTGCCGCGAATGGACCGCTAGTGTGCCGCGAGGAAATCGAAACAAAATTATTAATTCTATAGCAACCAAATTGCAAGACAGGAAAAAATGTATATTTTTGTATTTCACATTACTATGAATTTCTACCATGGAAAAATTTACTGTAATTGTAATATATTATTCTACATATATTACTGTGTAGCAGACAGTATTTCGGCTCGTACACATTTCGACGGTTAGCTGCTATGTTACGCTTCAACTGAGAATCATACTAACACCGAGAAATGGAAGCACTTGTACGGTACGCGTCAAGTGAACGTTCGTAGAACACTCATTCGCACGTGAATGACAGAACAACACTTTGTTCAACAGATGTGTTTTGACTTCGACGCATCGCAAACTGTGTGATTGCAATAATATGCACCGGTTTTGGTTAAAACAGCAAAGTTAAAAGTACAAGACATTTGTTTGTTCGTTCGTTATTTAGTGATCTTCGTTCTTAGTGAAAGGTTGAATACAGTTTTCGAAAAAGAAAGCGTATTTTAAAAATCTGAGTCCTATATTTTATTGCAATTGTTTTCTGTTTTAAAATTAGAATAAAAAATTAGCATAGGGGGAAACCAGTTATCGAGCTTTCATCTCTGTGAGATCAGTAATCACAGAAAAAAAATACAATGGTATTTTATATTTGCAAATAATAATAATAATAATAATAATAATAATAATAATAATAATAATAATAATAATAATAATAATAATAATAATAATAATAATATCTATGAGTGTGCCGCGAGAATTGAAGTTACACCCGTAGTGTGCCGCAAGTTAAAAAAGGTTGGGAAACGCTGGTCTATGGAGTAATGAGGCTCGGTTTTACCTAAATGGTATAATGAATGAAACGTCTACAACTGCTCCATATGGACTAATGAAAATTCATATGGCATAGGGTTACTGTGAGGTGTCGGTTAAGTGTCCAGTTTTTTTTGAGGATATTGGTCCAAATTGTACTGTGACAAGGACCGTCACTTTTTCGTAGTTCCGCCAATGTGCTTGAAATATTTATTATTACTCAGTAGTTGCACTAACGCCAGTGACTTGAATCAACTATTTTCATGCAGGACAGAGCGACTTCCACATGTTGCACGTAACATACATTATTCTTCGTCGACATTTCACAGATAACAGGATTATTAACTGTTTCATTGCCATTCCATGACCAGTCCAATCATTATTAACCGTTCATTGCCATTCCATGACCAGTCCAATCATTTTTAACCGTTTCATTGCCATTCTATGACCAGTCCAATCATTATTAACAGTTTCATTGCGATTCCATGACCAGTCCAATCATTATTAACAGTTTCATTGCCATTCTATGACCAGTCCAATCATTATTAACCGTTTCATTGCCATTCCATGACCAGTCCAATCATTTTTAACCGTTTCATTGCCATTCTATGACCAGTCCAATCATTATTAACAGTTTCATTGCGATTCCATGACCAGTCCAATCATTATTAACAGTTTCATTGCCATTCTATGACCAGTCCAATCATTATTAACCGTTTCATTGCCATTCCGTGACCAGTCCAATCATTATTAACCGTTTCATTGCCATTATTAACCGTTTCATTGCCATTCTATGACCAGTCCAATCATTATTAACCGTTTCATTGCCATTCCATGATCAATCCAATCATCCGACTTAACCCTCTGAGCTTTTGATTGTGAGATGCCTCAAAAGTCCCACGTTCTGAATGTGAACATTTTGCGTTAAAAGATTATTTATTCAACGTGTCTAAGCTCTTACTGTACTCGCTCTGTAATCAGTGCCGTGCCAGGGGGACGGCGAGTGGGGTGACGGCCACGGTCGCCCTAAGTAAGGGAGCGCAAAATTCGGGAGGAAAGAATAAAAGATATGCAGGGTGGCCCAAAAGTAGGTGCACAGTTCCGTACTGATCCAGTCATCACATTTTAAACCATTTAGTTATTGTTATCTATACAGGCATTGAGTTAGTCTCTTCCTTTTCTGAATTTATTTTAAGTTATACCTTAAGGCGGCAGACTACTAAATATCTTTCAAAAGTTAACAATTTTTCTTTTGCCCGTTTTTCGTAAGTGAAAAGAGATAATGAAATGTAACTTACCATGATAATAGATAATGCTATTCTACACCCCAAAATACGAATCGGAAAAATTTTGTGTGCTATCCATAGAAATTACAATGTGACCAGAATTTGAACTACCCAAAAATCTAGGTTAAGGCAGCGACTAGAAAAATGAACTCAACAGTAATTGATGACTTATCATGCTATCTTTGTTCCTTGTTATCTACTTTTTAAATAATATTTGTCTTTATTTTGTAATAACTTACACAAGTTATTATAAAATAAATAACAACTTTAACGGACAGAATTACGAAGATCGCGAACATAAATTGACATTTACATAATGATTATTATACACAAGGAAGAATGAAATATAGGATATAGTTAAACAAAATACGAATTAAAATATTGACAATATTCAGAACATAATACAATAATTAACATTATAGCAAAAACTAACACAAGTAACACAAGTAAAGAGACTATCATGACAAGTATGAGCGCAAAGATTATGTGTTGTCTATGTTAATTTTAGTCACAATTTCCGGAGGGACTAATTTTTTTTAACTAATTGCATCCATTTACTTTGTATACTTTGAACAACATGCCAAAATGCACTTCAAAAAAATGTTACGGTTTGAACAAAAAAGTTATTATCAAGATCATAAATGTACAAATTGTTCCATCTGTTGATCCATTGAATTATCTTCATAGGATTCAAATAAGGTACGAATAACAAAAAAAAAAAAAAAAAAAAAAAAAAAATCATAACGATATTTAAAGCGAAATAAAGCAAAAATCATTGGAATACATTCTTTCGGACGCCACAACATTAGCTTAAGTTACATGCCCAACGAATTCATTCAATTTGCATTGAAAGTCAACAATCGGAATACAGTCTTGCGCGTTACTTACTTCTATAATTCTTTGTTTCTTACTTTGAGAATTTGTGTCATTTATGGAATTTCTATGAAATCCAATTCGAAAGAAATTAGATCTAATGATTACATGCTTTCTAAGTGTAAGTAATCGTACTACACTAGGGTTAGGTTCAGTTACACGATCACTATTACTGTTGCTACTAGGATTAGGTTTGTTTATCTTACTGGTAAAATTAGGTTCAGTTCTCATTCGTTTTACTGGTGGCGACGAAATGCCGTGTTTCCTAATAGATCTGTATCTATTCTTTTCACAATATTCACGGTAATTTGTCTTACCACAGTTTTTGTTTTCTCTCCAATTGGGTTCGGTTACATTACCCGAACATGTGAATTTAACATTACTTTTTACATTAGGATTACACTTTAATTTCATATGAATGTTTCGGATTTGGTTTCGATTAAGATTAATTTGGTTCAGGTTAGTGCGGTATTGCACCATTGACGGACTTTCAAAATTTTGCAATGTCATATCTAGAGGATCGAGGTCAACACACCACATCGCATTCGGTGAACCAACATTTTAGTCTTTTCATTGAATAAACATTTCAACAGCTTCAACTCAATCAACCAATCACTACCAACATTAGTGAAAATACATGTTATCTTTCTGAATTTCACGAATATTGGAATCAATTTTCTTCCTGCTACATGAACCAGTGTCGTATACATATTGAAACGTGACTGGAATTCTGACCTTTCCAGTTACGGAATGAATGTCGGGAAGGTACATTAAGAGTTAACCAATGAAATCTAATAAGATTAATATTCGTTCCAATATAAATGCATTTTTTAAACTATACACTGGTAATATGGCATAAGGCCAAGTTTTATACTGATATGCATCTATTGATAAGTTTTGAAATGAAACTCAAACTCGTTTTAGAAAATAGCATGGCAAACTTATAGAAAAGGTAGAGCAAAGGTGATGAATTTCTAGGGGCGAGCTTATACAGCCTGGTGTTCGAATACTGCTTGGCAAAAATGGTACTTTACCTTAATCTGATGCAAACAATCCATGATTCCGTATCTAGCTATCGCGAGAGAATTCGGAGAAGCTCCTTTGACAACAATCCAACCACTTCTGCCTCGAGACTCCTCTCTCCAATGGTTTTATTCCAGTTCTGTTTTTCCGGGTCCCTCCTTCCTGTCATACGGTTTTCCATATATGGTCAAGGCGTCTCTCTTGACGCCACCCACGTCAACCTCATCATTTCGACGTCACTCCAAAGTTCGTTGTCCAGGCCGAACTCATCAGAGGCGATGTCCTCCAAGCCCAGACTCATCAGGATCGAACCCGGCAAAACTTGAAGACAAAGCAGAAGGCAGGAATCTCTGACTCTAGGTGTAAATACGGAAAACACAAACCTCAGGAGAACGTTTTCCTCAATGCTGATTGCGGAAGCTAAACACGGAAAACAAGATTCAGCGACTCGTCTGTTTGTCAATCGGCTGCATAAGCGGAAGAGGAAGAGGTGAGGGACTTCCTTTCAGGACATTCGCCTTTCATGCTGGGTTTAATAACACAGAAAAGAAAAGTAATACAAAATGCTCTTCGAGCCTTTAGACTACATAAATCAATAATAAAAAAAATAATAATGTTTTCTTCTGTTGTGAATCCTCCGGGAATCGAACCAAGAAACCGGATCCTCAACAATATCATTGAACAGATCATTCATTAGACGAAGATGACTATTACTTTTCGCATATTGATGCATACTAAAATCTTCGTTACACGCAGCATCAGTAAGACAATCAAAAATATTCGAATGAAGAGAAAAGTCAGTATAATCTGATCCAACCAACACTGCAGTATGTTTTTGTGAACGCTCAGCAAAGTTCATCCATACATTTAAATGAATGATGTCATACTTCTTCGTAGATGCAAATTCAGGATCTGTATTTTCTGTAGTATCTGTAGAAGGTTCAGGTTCACTTAAAGCATTCATGCTAACCTGTGACGAAAATTCTTCAGTAACTGACAAATTTTCCTGTAACTCCTTACTGTGGTTGGTGTATTCATTTATTTGGGCGGAGTAATGATTAACTATAGTTTCTACCACTTTGATGGAATTTTGTATTTCAGTGAATCTACGTATGATTCGTTCCATTTTAAGGTCACTTTGTTCAATTCGTAGGTTTGTTTGGTTGATTTTACTATTGAGTTGTGTCATTTGTTCACTAAAATCCTGCGTTAATTGTCCTATCTGTTGATCAATTTTATTAGTTTGTTGATCCATTCGATCACCAAAATCTTGCTTTAATTGTCCCTCGAGTTGATTCATTTTATTGTCAAGTTGATTCATTTGTTCACCAAGACGTCTAATAAGGTCAGCTAGGTCATCCCTATTACCACTTGCTTCAGATATATTTTCACCACTAGGAAAATTCATTGTGATATTTCGAAAATTTTTTGTGCCACTCATTAACAAAGTATACTCCGTTTTGATACTTTTTTTAAAGACTACTATGTGGTCTTATAGTCAATCTGCACACCTGAAGTTTACTGTTTAGGAGATTGTCTACTAAGCTTCATACGAATCTCCTAAGGTTCCTGGCGGAATCATCAAAATTATATAACGACAATCCTGCGGCAAAGACCACCAAAAATTTATAACGATGAAACTTTAAGTCCCACAGTTCATATAAATTTATATAGCAATTACTAGGCTACTAATTCATCAAAAAACATTTCGTACACTGTATCAATATATTGCCTTTTTATTATGGCACTTAACAAATTAAGCAAATACACTTCTTAGAATTATGCATGTAGTTTACACAAGATGGTTCCGGAATTATATTATATTTATATTTCGTTGCTATGACAACGAATCTCTATTTTTAACATAAAACAGCAACGTATATCAACCGCAAAACAATTACATTTATATATCCTTTTTTCTATATATATCTTCTTCATTTTTTTTTAGATAGCTTGTGCATCAATTTGAAGTACATTCTGCCCAAAGATGTTGAAATACAAGTAGAAAAATAGACGTATCGTTATACATTCCTCAGTAAATGCAATATATATATTCAAATAAAGAAAAAATATAGTTATGAACCATTCGCAATGATGATAATTCGTCGGTGTTTGAATGTTCAAGGTAACCGACTAAGAATACACGCAGCTGAGAGAATGAAAAAAAAATCTACAATATCCAAAAATTCTTTCTGCCAGTATATTAAACCGTGAGTACATTGCTTTCCTTATGTAATACATTCACATGTACAGCTGTGCTGCTATTTGTTCAGCAAAGTGCTTAGCTTTACATTCAGGCCTTTGTCTTCCTTTTTCTTCCTTTCACTACACGCGTAATGATCAGACTAGATCATGGGACTTTAGTGTGATACGACACACTCAGGGAAGATAATTAGCTTTTTCTTGTCATTTACCATCAGTAGTGACATTTTTTTATTATCATACTGTAACTCTCTGCCGTTGTTCAACGCCAAAATTTCCTCTAGTGACGAGAATCAAAACTTACTTTTACGACATCAGTCCCTTTTGCATGTTCCCAAATTTACTCCTACTACCAAGTATGGTTGCACTCCGTCCACTGGATACGTCTCTAGAGCGTTCTCCGAACAGCGATACTTTAATTACGATCTTTGGACGCAGTGTAAAAATGAAATGAAAACTTAGAGTTTTACGTCCCACAGTTATGCCGGTTTGGCTAAAGGAGACGGTGATGATGAGTAATGAATGAAATGGTGGAATGAAGAAAGTGGGAGGAAACGGGAGAACCCCGAGAAAACCCACGCACACGGTGTTTGTCCATCACAAAGTTCACTTGGCGGGGGCTGGGATCGAACCCGGGACCCCAAGAACCAGAGGTGAACGCTCTACCACTGAGCCACCGCGGCCCCAGGACGCAGTGTAGATTACAAGGGAAAATATTTAAATTACACATATAATATTGTATTTATTTGCATGTTTTTCTTAAATTCCTGTCAACAAATTTCTTTTCAGGTGAGTGATCAACACGTACTTTTGTACATTACTGGACAAAATTCAACTTGGGAACTAACTGCATGACAAAAGCTTTGTTTTGACTACAATGAATGATTTTGTTCGTCAAAGGTAAGTGGAAAAATTATTTCCATACTGTTAGTAATATACATTCTGTTCTAATTATTTGCAGACTTTTTTTTTAATTTCATAATTTTTACCATACTAGGTATATAACTAGCAAGCCAATTATTCATGTTCAACTAACTTAGAAAGTTCGTTACTGAATTCTCTATGTCTGTGTGTCTTTCTGTCTGTTACTCGCGATTTTTTCAATTTTGAACTTTCCATTCGATAAAGCATCAAAAACTATCTGAGAATGTGATGGGATTTTTCACGTCACTCTTACCGTTCCCGAGATATTGGGCAAAAATGTTCAATTTCGGGAGATTTAAGGAGCCATATCTCGAGAATCATAAGCTATAGAGAGATGATATATGCGTTGATCAATTCCTAGAGTCCGTTTGTTTTATCTTGGCACGCTTCTCGTCTAAAGGATGGATCTATCTGCAACGCGTTCTTGCCACGCCACGGTTAAGTTCTGAGTTACAGTACGCTAGGAAATAGCAAAACGCCACACCACTCACAAATCACTGTAACACACTTGTTCGGCGTATGGCAACTAAGCACTTCAACTACCTGCCAAATAGCAATGACCTCACTTAATGGGCTGGCTGATAACTAACGTCATCTACACGACAGAACCAATAAGACCGTCTGTTGGATTAAAACGTTTACGTGAGTGCAAGCAGAATATATTTAAAAGACAACCAAAAATGCACTGGCGGAAAGTGTGCCAAAATAAAACAAACGCACTCTAAGAGGATGGTGAACATTTTGATACCAAATAATATGAGCTCCCTCGTGGCTAAGCGGTTAGCGTACGCGCCTTTGACGTGGGAGGTCCGGGTTCGATTCCCGGCGGGAGCTCATGTGGTTCGGGTTCCACGTTCATCAGTAGGTCCACGTCTCAAATAGCCTCGCTGCTGAAAGGGACGCTAAACTAAAAAATCCCGATACCAAATAATACTCGGTGGCCACTGTGTGGCTACCAGTTAATACTGGTACCAAAATGTTTACCATCCTCTTAGGTATTGATCAACACCAATATTATCTCTCTACGATTTACCGTTCGCGTTCCCCAGATATTGGCCCAGAAAGTTCGAATTTCGGGAGATTTCAGGAGCCACATATCAGAAATCATAATTCATAGAGATGATAATTTCCATTTTTCTTGCGAAAAACAAACGATGGTGCGGATAAAAAGGTTTACTTTTACATGTAGGAAAAATCACGGTTATCCTTTGCACTTCATCTCACCATTCTTTATAAGTTCGTTCTCGCAATGCTCTTGGAGCATCCTCAACTGGTATTACTATTAGAGGCAAGGTGATAAAGTGTTTTTATTATTATCATCATTATTAATGTTCTTAATATTATGTTAAAAATTAAATTGATCAGTTTCCGTAAAAGAATATCGAAGTTATATGCGAAATATGTTCAAGTTATACGGTAGACAATCTACGTACTAGATATATAATTTTAACCTCAAGTTCTAACAGTCTGTTACTTTCCACGAAAATAAATGATTACTCCATGTATTTTTGCAAAGAAGGTATGAAAAATAAGCATTACTCAACTTGAAAAAGTCTCAAAAGGAATTAGATCAATAGCCTAGTGTAGAAATAAAAACACTAGAATTCAGAGAAAAAATTACAGACTGTGAAGGTAGAAGGAAAAAGCGGAAGAATTAAGGTTAATTCACACATCGTATACCATACTCATGCCATTTCCTTGCCATGTTTCGTCCTTCCCATGGCAGCGACCATTTACACATTCCATTGCCATCCCGTTTTACTGCTTTCTACATCATTTTCCTTGGTTCTGGTCAACTTCGTGTCGCTTCGTGTACTCCGAAGAAAGCCGATGATCCACGACCGGGTTGGTTTTTCTTCAAGGCGGCATGTCGGGCCACGGCATGGGAACGGCACAGGGACGGCACGTCATGTGTGAATTATAAAAGACAACCCAATGAATTTTCAATGTCAAAGTCTGAAAAGAAACTTTGTGGACCACTGCACTTAAGGGGCACAGCATAGGAACGGCACAGGCACGATATGTCATGTGTGAATTAAAAAAGACAACCCAATGAATTTTCAATGTTAACGTCCGAAAGGAAACTTTGTGGGCCGCGGCACGGACGGGAATGTGTGAATTAACCTTTAGAAGGAGCTTATCAAACACAGTAAGCCTACCTGGAATAAGTTGTAGGCCCGGTGTCTTCTCATTGTGGAATTAGTTCGAGCGATCGTGCGGCCGAAGGGCTACCAAATCAGTTGTAGTGGTCTTCTTTGAGCTTCTGTCCTCTTGCCTTTATGATTTACGCTTTCTCCTTCTCCCTCTCATTTCCGTTCATGGTGGTGAAAGTGAGTGGATGAAAGGGCATAAATAATATTTCAGTATGAGTGAAGATGAGAATATCAACATTACTTGAGAGAAAGGACCAGAGAGTATGAAAGGTGTTGAGTGAAAATGAAATGAAATTTTTGAGTTTTACGTCCCACGATTATGCCGGCTAGGCTAAAGGAGACGGTGATGATGAGAAATGAATGAAATAGTGGAATAAAGAAAGTGGGAGGAAACGGGAGAACCCCAAGAAAAACCACGAGCACGGTGTTTGTCCACCACAAAGTCCACACGGCGCGAGCTGGAATCGAACCAGGGACCCTAAGCACTGCAGGTGAACGCTCTACCTGAGCCACCGCGCCCCCAGGTGTTCAGTGAGGGTAAGGTGAATAAAAGTTTGGAAAATACATTCATCCCTGATCTGGACTCCTGGATGGTTTCTCAGCTCTGTACCACTTAAGATGGCTCCTTGACAAGACCCTCTCTTAATTTTCCGTTTCATTACCTATCTTGATACAAAAATAAAACACAATCCATTGATCCAATTATGCACCCTATATAGGCTTGATCAGTGGTTTTCAACAGATGTGTCGCGACATACTGGTGTGTCACGCAGTTCTCGAAGGTGTGTCGTGAAATTTTAGAATTTAAAAATTATGAAGAATTTAATAATAATTAGCTAAAATCGAGATAGAATGTACCAGTCAACACCTCCAGCGGTAGCAATAGTGCTCAATGCTATATAGTATAAGGTGTTTCAAACCAACACCGACAACGTTTGGAAGGTGATTCCTGACACCAAGATAAAACACAAAAGTATTGACCAACTTGGGTTCAGAAGCTCGTCATTTTGGAGTTATAGGTTGCCGAAAATATTAAAAAATCAACTTTAAAGGTCCATGGCTTCAATACTATATGACCTACCGTAGTCGGGTCAAGACTTCACTTAGGAACTAGTACGTGCCTTATCGAAATATCCATGTTTCAGAATCCTGTGGTACTTTCGCAACAGTTTTTATGGAAGTAGCTGGTGAGTACTTCAAATTATATGCCGTAGCCAAACTCTCTTGCATGAGTACCGCAAAACTCTGGAACATGTATTTTTGGATAGTGCACGTACTAGTTTGTAAGTTAAGTCTTGATCCGACTACGGTAGGCCCCATAGTGTTGGAGCTATAGACCTTCTTTAAAGTTAATTTTTTTCGTGTTTTCGGCAGCCTATAACTTCGAAATGACGAATTTCTGCTCCCAAGTTGGTCTATACTTTTTGTCTTATGTTAGTGTCAGGAATCACCTCCCAAACGTTATCGGTGTTCATTTGAAACACACTGTAGAGTCATTATAAAAACTAATTAGCTTCACTATTATAATAGATATTATTATTATTATTATTATTATTATTATTATTATTATTATTATTATTATTATTATTATTATTATTATTATTATTATTATTATTTATAACAAAAATATCAAACAAATGTGTCGCAATGTCTGGAGCTCAGCAAAGTGTGTTGTCAGTCAAAAAAGGTTGAGAACCACTGGGCTAGATGAAGCCAAAGATGTTAGTCAGTAATGGAGATTTCCTGGTTACAGTCTTACCTAACGAAGAAGAAAATGTTGAATAGGTAACACAATGAAGGAAGACTGTTGTTTATAACGTAAATAAGTTACAGGAAGATTACTGAATGAATTCCAGGAAACTTTCCTCTTTCCTTCTCTGTCTGGCTATAGGGTGTTCCGTTTATATACGCAACCATGGTTTTGCGTAGATCATGAAATTCAAGACTCTATATTATATACCTCGACAAGAATTACTTGTTTGATGTATCAATTATAATTATACAAGGGCACTAGGAAAGTTTTGCAATTTGACCTTATTTCTTATACTTTTTTCAATCTACTTTTCCCCACACATGTACACGTTTGTCCGTTCTTCGAAACCAGTCGTCGAAGAAACTCTTCCATCTTTTGGCAGAGATATGAGTACACTCATCGTCCCAAACTCATCGTTTGTAAAACTCCTTGCTTTCAGCCTGGTCTTCACATCGGGAACAATGCGAAGTTACAGGGAGCGAGAGCTGGACTGTACGGAGGGTGCTGTAACAGTTTTAGTCCAGTGCTGATCAAATATTCTGAGCAAAATTTTGAACGGTGCGCTGGAGCGTTAACGTGGTGAAGAAAGCATGTGTCCATCCTTGAGTTTGGGGGCAACTGTTTGAGAGCTGTAAGAACTTTAGGCAGACATTCTTCGGTATACCACTTCCCTGTGACTGTCTTCTGTGTTTTTAAGACAACTCGCTCGACAATTCCTCGCACACTAAAAAATACCGCTACCATTCTCTTCTTCATTGATGTGGACCTTCGAACAGCCATGCGGGGTCTCCTCATCTTCGAACACCCACACTTTGTTTTGAGCCTTGATCGGAACGTAAGAAATATACAGCCAAATGTGGAAAGTAAAACATAGAAATGGTTCACTTTGGACAAAATGTTGTAAATATCAACAGAACGTTGTATTAGTTTAGAATGTCCTGCAATTTCAGCATCCCAAACATCAACTCAGTACTCTTGAGCTCGTCTTCACAGCTTAGTATTAAGAAATAATATAATTCCGTGGTAAAGTACGTGCTTATAGCTATCTTAGTCTATCAGGATTAAAAAAAAAAAAAAAAGACAAAAGTAAGGCGTTGTCTTGATTACTGACAGTTATGCTAGGATGTACAGTACAAAGACCGTGAGAATTAAGAAGAGGTTACGACATGGTGATACTATTCTTCATACTTACTTATCTTTCGACCTCTCAACTGGTTGAATTAACCTTATTAAAGTAAATGGGAAACATCTTATCAACCTTCGTTTCCGCTGATGACAAGGTTTTATTTGCAAACAGCAATACAAATCTGCATAATACACAGGGTAGCCCAAAAATAGGTATATAATCCCGTACTGATCAGCTCACTGTATTTTATATAATTTCGTATTGTTATCCGTCAGGTAGACTTAGTTTCTTTATTATTTGTTCTTAAAGTATTTTTACTTATACCTTAAGCCCGGAAGAGCCGAAGCAAATAAGCCCATAAGCTAGAATGTTATACTTGATCAATGCAGAGGTGTATACTTACTTTGATATAATAGTCCACTCTGTATGATAGAAAAACTTAATTTGAAGAGCAAGGAATTCGAGTTGAGAATGAATATGGAAAAGACTATGCTGATGTTGAACAACTTCTCAAGGAAGTCAAGGATTGAAGTTGAAAATATGGAATTAAAAGAAGTGAATATCTACGTCTATCTGGGGAAAAGAGTTATGGATGGCAACACTGAAGAAGGAACTAACAGACGTAAAGTTTGGCAGGAGTTTAGTATTTTCTGCACTTCGGTATTTGTTTGTATAAAAGTAATTTATCTTCACCATACATTAGCCCAAGGGCGCCGATCCTGAGGGGGCCGCCCCCCCAAAGCTCGCGTGGGCCCCCTATTGTATTTATTAATATACAATATTTGGCATAATTTGAATGCAATTTGTCTTAAAATCCTCATATATATATATATATACACCTTCTGCATCTGAATGTCCCCCCCCAAAATTTACAGAGAAATCGGCACCCTTGCATTATCCCTATCTTTTTGGTAAAGAGGCGTTCTTTGAGGTTTTTTATTTCACAACATATTTTAAATGATTTACCCAATTATCGTAATTTCTGTAGATACAGATTATGTTCAGATCTTGTAAATTGGGATAATTGAAATTCTATATTAAAAAAAAATGATTTCGAAATCACATTGCCTTATTATCATCTTTTTGAGTTCGGTAACTGTAACTTGGCAATTGACACGACGTGACGCTACAAACTCCATTTGCCTTCTTTCTATAGATGGAAATTCTTGTCCGCATCATCTCTAAATTTAGTAATCCATTTCAAAGCCACCACCAGTCATTAATGAACCATTATCTTTTTTTTTTTTTTTAAAAAAAAGTCATTCATAGTGGTAATTAAAAGAAGTACAATCATTCGTGCGTGAACCAGACTCCAGCGTATTCACTTCACTTCCCTTTAACAGTGTTGACAGAATTCTGAAACAAGCTGCTTGTAAATTCTCGGAGAAATAAATATCTCTCCCTTTCAAATTATGTTCACTAACTCTTCCAAGAATACGTTTGGCTGAGATTTTCCCGTTTGGCATGTTGTTCGGAACGTATTGCAACTCTGTCTCTTAAACCAGTCGAATGAGGTATCGATCGTATATATTGTAAAATTCTGTTCCTTATAGTTCATGGGTAGGTTGGATAGATAGAGCTAGGTTGAATAATTGAGCGTCCAGAATCGACTTCCACTACTTGTTTATTTACATATTCTCAAATAGATTACAATAGTATTCATAAATACAATTCTTTAATATAAGTTTTGGGTAAATACAGGTGTCCCTTGTCCTGACGACCTCGGGATGCTACGTGAGGGGTTGTAGGACACACTCTACTCCACAGCAACTAGAGAGGGTTAAGGTCCCCGTCAAGGCTCCGCTGCAAGCCCAGGCCGGATTGTGGTTAGGATTGTCCCGCTGCTTCACTGCAAGCAGCAAAGAGAGGTAAAGTCTAGAAACTGTTAGCTCCGCTGCAAGCTAAGGCTTTGGGGAAGGGTAATGCCTCTTAGACTCCACTGCAAGTCTATAGACAGGAGACCAAAAAACTGGTTAAAATCTGAGGGTTGCGTCCCGTTATGTAGGCGTCCAGAGCGGCGGTGCTGCTGCTGCTGCTGTTATGTCGTCATATGCTTCGTACAAGGACCCAGTGGCCCGTCGTCTACTTTTTGTAGTAAATCCACGTGATGTGTAAAACTCTGCCGTAAATCCATGTGGTTATGTTTAAAAACAATAGCGTAAAATATTGTTTTATACATTAGCACGTGGTACATTACAATATTAGTATTTTTTATTCATAGGATTTTATAATTGTCTTCTTCATTAACATAGTAGAATCTTTTAACCATCTTAGTTGTATCTAGCCGCCATCTTGGAAAATGATGGAAAAAGAGGCATCTCTACTCGTTTTCTGGTCACTTCCCCAAAATCAGTCAATGTTAGAAAAGAAATGAACTGGGCTAGTTTGAAATAGCAAACAATTTTCTATCAAATACAATTTCCAAAAGTTTTCCTGAAATTCACTATTTCTCATAAATCATAATCTGTTTCCGGAAAATTACATTTCAAAAAATACCAGAAGGTTGTAACTTTTACAGAAATGCTGAATTTTTAAAGGATTAATTACCTTTATTCAGCTTTAAATAATGTTTTTTTTATTATATTTGGTGAAATTTAGGATATATCTATTTCTTGCGGAATGGAGAAATATTCCCCTTCCCTCAAACCACCTCAATTACTGAAGTTATATTTTAAATTGGCAGTTTTTCTTTTTGCTTGTTTTAAATGAAAACAGATATATTATTTATGCCGTTGATTAAGATGTTCGTACAGTCTTGTCGGTAATACTGGTGTTGTACCCAAAAAGGACTCAGGGAGCAATGACAATGACCCCTTCCAGATCAGTGATTTTTTTTTAAATTATGGTCACATAGCTCGGAAATAGCATCAAGAGTATCATAGCGTGATAATCACATTTGAATTAATATAGTAACGATACATAAAACATTCTCTATTCAGATTAATACTTGCACGTAAAATTGTGATACATTCCCCTTGAAATATGCTGAGGTCTGCGCTGGTCTCTCAAAATCCTAGGTACGTCCATGGTTCATATAAAACAATTCACTTCGCTGTTTGTAACGTAACAATCGTTTACTAGGGGAAAATTTGTGACTATTTTAACGAACTCATGTGATTGACCATAGATGTAAACTTACTTCATCCAGATTTTGGCGTGTGAGACCTGGGTTCGATTCCTGGCGGGAGCTTATGTGGTTTGGATTCCATGTTAAACTGTAGGTCCTCGGCGTTGAAAGGGAAACTAAACACAAAATCAAATCAAATGACATCAACTAATTAACAAAGTAACTAACTCTATGACCTATGGAACCCAGAGATTCAATGCCACGTTCACAAAAACTCTCCATTGACTTTCGTGTTAAGCCAACTGGATCCAGTTTCTATTTTTTATCCCTATTTCTGCGAGATCCATCTTAATATTGTTCTCCCATTTGTGCCAAGATTCTCCTAATAGACGTTTTTTCCAATTCGTCTTCCAGTTAAGACTTTGAAAATGTTCCTACTTTCTTCCATTCTTGTAACACGTAATCAAAAGTGATCTGTATGTATAATAATAATAATAAACGTAATAAATGGTAGTACTTGTTACCTGTTACGCAGGTTATCATTTATCCTATGTATATAATAAGTAAAAACTTATACTTAGTATGCTAATTATTTTGTTAAGTGTGTGAAAGAGATCGGAGATTTTGATAGTGTTTGAGTAGTTCAATAACCACAATCGTTCCTAGTCTATCAGTTTATTTGAACATATTGACTAATGAAACAGAGTGGACTGGATTGGTTCTCACAACAAAATCAGAATGTACACAATAACGCGAGACATGAGAGTCTGCATGAAAACTGAACCAATCAGCTTACGTGATTACATGAAAATGTACAGAAAGTTACATAAATCTGTTAGGACTATAAAAATAAAAAAAAATACTGCTTAACTTCTGTCATTCTTAATGAACTTTATCCTGGTTTACGTGATTAATAACAAACCGTAATTAAACAATAAGTTAACTTGTGACAACATTATGTAAATACAAATAACCATAAGTTCCTGGCACTAAAGCCTAAGGTGCTTGAGGAATATTAAATCGGACCAATGCCACCACTGGTAATCATTCTATGCTAAGTAGAAACAATAAAGAAATGATTCCAACTTACATGATAGAATCCATAGAGAAATCCAATACTAATATAACAGAGTAATAGACTCGGTAAACGCGACTAGCAAGTTCTCGTTGACTAAAGAGAACTCATCCTCTGGTAGAATTTACCACATATTATATACATATTTGTTTACCACTTTACATCTTTCTGTTCTCTATTTCTGGAGTATTCTGACCCCAAAAATGGTTTTCTGTGACGTCGTTATGGAAGTCCTTATTTCTATCGTCACAAATATTTTGATGAATGTGTACGTTTTTGTTACACAAATAGTTTCTGTTTTCCCTTTCTCTCAGATATTTGCTTCTAAAAGTGGTTTGTATCCTAACTTTCAAGACTCTTTTTGGTAAAACACTAAAAAAAATTGGTCTAGTCTATATTCACGTAATATTCCTTCACTTAAAGACATACTACTGAGTGATCCTGAAATGGACACCAATAATTAATTTTGGTCTAGTCTATATTCACGTAATATTCCTCCACTTAAAAACATACTACTGAGTGATCCTGAAATGGACACCAATAATTAATTTCGGTCTAGTCTATATTCACGTAATATTCCTTCACTTAAAAACATACTACTGAGTGATCCTGAAATGGACACCAATAATTAATTTCGGTTTAGTCTATATTCACGTAATATTCCTCCACTTAAAAACATACTACTGAGTGATCCTGAAATGGACACCAATAATTAATTTCAATCTAGTCTATATTCACGTAATATTCCTCCACTTAAAAACATACTACTGAGTGATCCTGAAATGGACACCAATAATTAATTTCGGTCTAGTCTATATTCACGTAATATTCCTCCACTTAAAAACATACTACTGAGTGATCCTGAAATGGACACCAATAATTAATTTCGGTCTAGTCTATATTCACGTAATATTCCTCCACTTAAAAACATACTACTGAGTGATCCTGAAATGGACACCAATAATTAATTTCGGTCTAGTCTATATTCACGTAATATTCCTCCACTTAAAAACATACTACTGAGTGATCCTGAAATGGACACCAATAATTAATTTCGGTCTAGTCTATATTCACGTAATATTCCTCCACTTAAAGACATACTACTGAGTGATCCTGAAATGGACACCAATAATTAATTTCGGTCTAGTCTATATTCACGTAATATTCCTCCACTTAAAAACATACTACTGAGTGATCCTGAAATGGACACCAATAATTAATTTCGGTCTAGTCTATATTCACATAATATTCCTTCACTTAAAAACATACTACTGAGTGATCCTGAAATGGACACCAATAATTAATTTCGGTTTAGTCTATATTCACGTAATATTCCTCCACTTAAAAACATACTACTGAGTGATCCTGAAATGGACACCAATAATTAATTTCGGTCTAGTCTATATTCACGTAATATTCCTCCACTTAAAAACATACTACTGAGTGATCCTGAAATGGACACCAATAATTAATTTCGGTCTAGTCTATATTCACGTAATATTCCTCCACTTAAAAACATACTACTGAGTGATCCTGAAATGGACACCAATAATTAATTTCGGTCTAGTCTATATTCACGTAATATTCCTCCACTTAAAAACATACTACTGAGTGATCCTGAAATGGACACCAATAATTAATTTCGGTCTAGTCTATATTCACGTAATATTCCTCCACTTAAAAACATACTACTGAGTGATCCTGAAATGGACACCAATAATTAATTTCGGTCCAGTCTATATTCACGCAATACTTGCTACATGACCTGTCAACCCGAGACTCCTAGATTTGATGATCTTAACAATGTTTGGTAAACGGTATAAATTATGCAATTCCTCGTTACGAAATTTCCGCATTCCTCATTCCCGTTATTTTCGGGTCGGAATATTCGTCTTAGGATCTTGTTCTCAAATACTTTCAAATCTATGTTCTTCCTTCCGAGTAAGCAACCATGTTTCGCAACCGTACAGAACAACAGGCATGATTATTGTTTTATATATTTTAAGCTTCCGTGTAACGTGGGTTCCTGTCACCACGGCATGGCGCGTCCTCAGGTTGCGGATCGAGGAGAAGGCCTCTAGATATAGAGGTTAGCTGCGAATATAATGAATAAGCAGTCGCGGACAGCCGACTAGGAGCGGTCCTCCAGCTTGGGGATTTGGGTAGGGCTAACAACCTCATCCTGTAAAAAAAGCACTTGTTCAGAAATATTCACAAAACTCTCGGACAAGGACTGATAGCTTGGCACGACCTCAGCAAAAGAAAATGGACATGAGATTTGGAACATGGAATATTAGGAGTCTTTATAGGGCAGGCGCGTTAAAATTCGTAACGAGTGAGCTAGAGAAATACAGGATGGACGTAGTAGGAGTCCAGGAAGTTAGGTGGGAAGGAAATGGATCTGAGAATTCCGGAAATTTTACGTTCTTTTACGGGGAAGGAAATAAAAATCACCAGTTAGGAACAGGGTTTTTCGTTCATAAACGTATATTACCAGCAATTAAACGGGTTGAATTTGTTACTGACATACTTTCTTTTATTACTCTTAAGGGACGGTGGTGTGATATTATTGTTTTAAATGTAGTAATGCCCCAACTGAAGATAAGGATGACGATATAAAAGACAGTTTTTACGAAGAAGTGGAACGGACATTTGATCAACTCCCTCGATATCATATGAAAATTGTATTAGGGGATTTCAATGCGAAGGTAGGACGAGGGGATATTTTCAAACCGACTATAGGGAACGAAAGTCTGCATAAGGAAAGTAATGACAACGGTGTTAGACTCGTGAACTTTGCAACATCCAAAAACCTAATCGTGAAGAGTACAAAATTCCCATATCGCGACATTCATAAATACACTTGGATATCACCAGACGGGAAAACACATAATCAAATTGATCACGTTTTAGTATATATGAGAAGGCAATCTATCATAATTGATGTCCGGTCGTTTAGAGGGGCTGATTGTGACACTGACCACTACCTGGCAGCAGCGATAATACGAAAGAGGTTATCGTTAAATAAAGGTAATATTCATTGTCCGAAAACGGAGAGATTCAATTTAAAGAAATTAGAAGAGAGCCAGGTAAGAGAAGAATACCAGATTGAAGTTTCGAATAGATTCTCGGCTTTAGAAGATTCGGAGTACACTAGTGTTGAGAATACCTGGATTGAAATTAGAGATAGCATTAAAATTTCAGCAAAAGAAAAATTAGGACACGCGGAAATACGTAGGAACAAACCATGGTTCGACCAGGAATGCATAAAACTAGGAGGGAAGAGAAAACAGGCAAAATTACGCTGGCTACAAAATCCGAATGAAATAAGTACACAAAATTTCGCAGATATCAGGCGGGAAACTTCCAAAACTTTTAGAACAAAGAAACGCGATTTTCTGAAAGCTAGAATTAAGGAACTTGAAGATAATAGTAAAAATAAAAACATCCGGGACATGTATAAGGGAATCAACGAATTTAAGAAAGGCTATCAACCTCGTGCTTATATATTAAAGAAATTTGACGGTACAATTCTCACTGACACGGATAGCATCTTAAATAGATGGAAAGATTTCTTTGACGATTTGTTTAACACGCAACCAAAAACTAGTGTGCGTGGAGGAAAGGAGATACACACCGCAGAACCGTATATTCCAGACCCCAACTGAATAGAAGTAGAAACTGCTATAAAGAAATTAAAGAAACAAAAATGTCCGGGTGTAGATGAAATTCCGGCTGAGTTAATTTTAGCTGGAGGCGAAAAATTGTGGAACAAGATACACAAACTCATTCTCCTTATCTGGAACAAGGAAGAATTGCCACAAGAGTGGAAAGAATCTATCATTGTTCCAATTCACAAGAAAGGCGACAAAACTGACTGTAATAATTATCGAGGCATTTCTCTTCTGTCAGCATCCTATAAAATCCTTTCAAATATTCTATTAGCAAGACTGACCCCATACGCAGATGAAATTATTGGAGATTATCAGTGTGGATTTAGACGAAATTGATCAATTATCGACCAAATATTTACCATTCGCCAAATACTCGAAAAAAGTGGGAATACAATACCCCGGTACATCAACTATTTATTGATTTTAGAAAGGCGTTCGACTCGGTTAGGAGAGGAACATTATATAACGTTCTTACAGAACTTGGAATACCGAGAAAGCTAATTAGATTAATTAAGATATGTTTAAATGAATCCCAAAGTAAAGTCCGGGTAGGAAAATTTTTGTCCACGAGCTTTAACGTCGAAAATGTCCTGAAACAAGGAGATGCGTTGTCGCCATTGTTATTTAACTTCGTTCTGGAATACGCTATAAGGAAAATCAAAGATAACAACCAGAGACTAGAGTTGAACGGTATTCAGCAGGTTATGGCATATGCTGATGATGTAAATTTAATAGGGGATGATAGGAGAGCAATAGAAAGAAATGAGAGATCTTATTAAACGCTTGCAGGGACATGGGTTTAGAAGTAAATGCAGAGAAAACTAAATTCATGGAAACGCGTCGGGACCGGAATACAGCAAATTATGGATGCCTTAAAATATTAAATAATACTTTTGATAAAGTGGATAGTTTCAAATATCTAGGATCAATATTCCTAGAGACAACAGAGGAAAATCATATTCTCGGAGAAATTAAATGTCGACTAAAAGCAGGGACTTCATGTTACTATTCGGTTCAAAATCTCTTGTCGTCGCGAATTCTGTCGAGGAATTTGAAGCTTAAAATATACAAAACGATAATCATGCCTGTTATTTTGTATGGTTTCGAAACATGGTCACTTACTCTGAGGGAAGAACATAGACTGAAAGTATTTGAGAACAAGATCCTGAGACGAATATTCGGACCCAAGAGGAACGGGAATGGGGAATGGCGTAAACTTCATAACGAGGAACTACATAATTTATATGGTTTACTCAACATTGTTAGGGTCGTCAAGTCTAGGAGGCTTAGGTGGGCGGGTCATGTAGCTAGAATGGAAGAAAGTAGAAACGCTTTCAAAGTCTTGACTGGAAGACCAATCGGAAAACGACCATTAGGAAGACTTAGACGCAGATGAGAGGACAATATTAAGATGGATCTCGCAGAGATAGGAATACAAAGTAGAAACTGGATGCAGTTAGCTAAGGATAGAAGTCAGTGGAGAGCTTTTGCGAACACGGCATTGAACCTCCGGGTTCCATATGCCATAGTTTTAGTTAGTTAGTTATATTTTAAGCTTGAAATTTCTCAACAGAATTCGCGATGATAAAAAATTTTGAACTGAATTATAACACGGATTCCCTGGTTTCAGTCCTTATTTAATTTCTTCATGGATATGAGTTTGGTCTGTTAATAGGGCTATTGATCCTAGATATTTGAAAGTATCCACCTTATCGAAATCATATCAACTCCATGCGTTTTTCTTTATGGTTCATAAATGATATATCATTAGGTTAAGTAAAATATATTTTTTGTCTTGTTTCAGATTACAACATTGTACTATGTCTGCAAAAACTCTATGGTTAACAGTATTTGATACCCAACAATAGTTCCTGATTAGGGAAGAATGCGCGAGTGAACGGGAGAATTATTCGTGATGAAAATATATTCTTCTCTGATATGCATGACTTTACTCGAACACAAACTGCATCATAATTTTTCATAGTGCGCCGTGAAAGAAGATTGGGAAGACGCATAAACTGATCTAGGCATTAATTGATCGAATTTGGCAGTGCAAAAACAAGACAACACCAGTTGCATACTAATGCAGCTTTACATTGAAGAAATTAAAAAAAAAAAAAAGTTCTGAAAAAACTTGTATTGTGAGTTGGGTTTGAGTGGAGGCTTCGACTCATTCCAGAGTTTACTCCATTGAGTTTGCAATGCTTGTCGTCAGCGGCCTTCGTAATTGACAAGCAGAGGATAAGATTGGCTTATTTTGATGGAGATACGAGGGACGTCGCGCTCTTCCTTTACACAACATCTCTAGGTCTGCTTGTTTTGTTAAATATAGGGCAAGTACGAGGGTGAGCTAATATACAAAGCCAATAAGTAGCTTTAAACTAGGTCCTCTAGAAACATTAATGTATACTGTCAGAGAAAAAAAGTTTTGGCAAAGAGCTTAGCTGGCTTATACCGTGTTCTGAACGTCGTATCATTATTCTTAAGCAGGTACAAAGAAGCACCAACTCCATCAAATGTGATGTTCCAAAATAAGTTGATTTACGTGTGGAATGCTTAAGTGTTGCTGTTTCCACTTTCTTCCATTCAAATGTTCATTTTCCGGGACGCACGGTGGCTCAGTGGTAAAACGCTTACCTCTGGTGCGTGGGGTCCCTTGTTCGATACCCGGCTAAGTAAGTTTGTGGTGGACAACATCGTGCCCGTGGGTTTTCTCGGGGCATTCCCGTTTCCTCCCACTATCTCAGTCCACCAATTCCTCAATTATCATTCACTTGCCTTAATCATCGTGTTCCTTAGTCTAAAGGAGTAAGCGTAGTACGTTAACCCGTAAGATTTCATTTCATTTCAAATGTTCATTCATTTCCTTACACAATCTATGAGTACAGTTTGACTCAGTGCTATAATACTCATCTTTGATACGATGAGTCGTGAGGGGCCGCGGTAGCTCAGTGGTAGAGCGTTCATCTCTGGTGCTTGGGATCCTGGGTTCGATCCCAGCCCCCGCCAAATGAACTTTGTGGTGGACAAACACCGTGTGCGTGGGTTTAATCGGGGTTCTCCCTTTTCCTCCCACTTTCTTCATTCCACCATTTTCATTCATTACTCATCATCACCGTCTCCTTTAGCCTAACCGGCATAACCGTGGGACGTAAAACTCAAAGATTTACGATGAGTCGTGGTTCGATCCCAAGCTATCAGAATGACTTTGTGGTGGACAGCATCGTATGTCTGAGTTTTGTCGGGTGTCTATCGCTTCTTCCATTTTCATTTCACAATTTCCCTTTTAATCATGCGTTGTCTTTAATCGTCCTACAGGAGGGCACGGTGTCTCAATGATAGAGCGTGAAGTGCGTGAAGTCACTCGTTCGATCCCCGGCTAAGAAAGTTTGTGATGGACAAAATCGTGTTCCCATGTTTTTTCATTGTACTTTAGTTTACTCCCACATTCTCACTCCACCAATTCTTCCATCATCATTCACTTGCCAAAATCATCAGTCTCCCTTAGCCTAATGGACATAATCGTGGGATGTTAAACTGAAAGATTCTATCACTTACCATAATCATCGTCTCCCTTAGCCTAATGGGCATAATTGTGGGCGTTAAACTGAAAGATTCTATCACTTGCCATAATCATCGTCTCCCTTAGCCTAATGGGCATAATTGTAGGACGTTAAACTGAAAGATTCTATCACATGCCATAATCATCGTCTCCTTAGCCTAATGGGCATAACTGTGGGACGTTAAACTGAAAGATTCTATCACTTGCCATAATCATCGTCTCCCTTAGCCTAATGGGCAAAATTGTAGGACGTTAAACTGAAAGATTCTATCACATGCCATAATCATCGTCTCCCTTAGCCTAATGGGTATAATTGTAGGACGTTAAACTGAAAGATTCTATCACTTGCCATAATCATCGTCTCCCTTAGTCTAATGGGCATAATTGTAGGACGTTAAACTGAAAGATTCTATCACATGCCATAATCATCGTCTCCCTTAGCCTAATGGGCATAATTGTAGGACGTTAAACTGAAAGATTCTATCACTTGCCATAATCATCGTCTCCCTTAGCCTAATGGGTATAACTGTGGGACGTTAAACTGAAAGATTCTATCACTTGCCATAATCATCGTCTCCTTAGCCTAATGGGCATAATCGTGGGACGTTAAACTGAAAGATTTCATTTCATTTCAGTTTCTCTTTAGCCTACAGGACATAAACGTGAGGTGTCAAACTAGAGGGTTCATTTCATTTTCTTTTGTTGGAGAATGACAGTTGTTGATTTATTCTATCCTTAGTTGCCTCTAACACTGTTTTATCGATGTCGAGATACACCTCTGTATTCAGAGTTGATTCGAATAAATTTGGACCTCTATTGCTGTTCCTAACACTGCGTACCAAACGCCAATTTTAAGGTCATGGAGTGAATTTTTCATGAAAGAGACGAGAAAGCACTTTCACATAACTGGACATGTGGAACCAAGCTTCGTCTTTCACAAAGTACAGCAGTAGGTGCAAAAGTTCTCTGGTTACCATATCCTGCAATCATACATAGTAACTTCCACTATCCGCTGTTACATAAAGAACTCCATCTTTCTGATGGAAAACGCTGATACGGACGAAACGATAAGTACACTTCTCTTACTTCATATGATATAACACTCAACTTCTCAACATTTAAAACAATAATAATTGATTATTACCTGGGACGTACGCAGGGGGTAAGTCCTCGGCTCCTGATCCCCTCCCACAAAGTCCCAATTTCTGTGTAAAAGGAGGAATGTACACAAATGTGATAAATCGGAACTGGTCTACTTTATTCGCGGACCACCCTGTATCTGCACAAGTTTTCTGATCAGTTTATACCCGTAGTATTCAACCTATGGTATGCATACTCCCAGGATTATGCGATTACTTCTTAGGAGGTACGTAATATTTAAAATAACCTCGTTCCAGAATATAGTTCTATTCTGCATCTAATATACTGTATACCATCACTTGCCACATAGTTGTATATACCATAGTTATAGAATAGTTGATAAAAACCATCACAAGCTGAAGGTAGGAGACGAGGATGGGTATAAGTAATTTACTGCAAATTTAGTGAGTTATATTGGATGATAGGAAAAAACAGCAAGAGGTGATTTGTTAGGTTTCAAGAACGTGAACGTTGTAGAGCTTTTCCAATGGGACGGTAGGTATCCAGTACGCAATGTAAACTTGTAGATGGCTTCTAATAGGTAATGGAGTACGTAAGGTGCTTTTTTTTTATGGCGGTAGGATATATGAACCGAACCTGGTGCAGAGTTTCTTTTACCAAGGACGCTGTGGTGAATATCGTCGACGGTAATGGGTGATGTGAGTGCAGAATCTTGTTTGGGGGGTGATAGGGATGTGGTTGGAGTGCAGGTGAAGAAATGTGTAAGATGTCTGTAGGTGACGACACAATGGAGGATCTGGGGAGAGAAGATTAAAAATGCCTTGCTACTAAGAGACAAAAGCGTTAGCTTTGGCAAGATCATCTTGGAGTGGGCTGATCGTTATCAAGAAGTGGATATGAGGTACAAGAAGTTTTGCCAGTTAATCGGTGAAACCGCTTCCAGAATTTAGTAGGATATAATGCGTTACCAAGTTGGTTGCAGGAGATAATCCACTGACGGCGTTTATACACTGCGAAAAAAGATGTAGGTGGCGTATTTAAAAAGATAGGTTACATGAGTAATTCCTGTAGTTTATGGACTTAACGTACAGCAGACGTATAACTGAAAACGCATGTTTTATAATACAGTAGAGCGTCGATTATCTGAAGTAATTGGGGGACATGGGTGTTCGGAAAACTGGTTTGTTCGGATAATCGAACTGTACATGTTTATTTGCCAAAAAGAAGTACTGTACAGTAAATTTATTCATAAAAAGAAGTGTGCTGATTGTTGAAACACAGCGACTGGCGGCTTGGTCGGTCAGCAGCGCCTTATGAAGGCCCCATTAGAAGCAATGTTCCGCCAGCGGTGGCTCAGTGCGGCGACTACTGTGGGAAACTTGGTTTGGGAGTGAGGGGGATGCTGGACGGTAGAGTGGGAGAGTAACAGGTGCGAGCGAGTACACAGTTCGGTTAAGCGGTCGTTCGGTTGACTGACGTTCGGATAATCGACGCTCTACTGTACTTTCTGTATAAGTGTTTCATCTGTATGAACCATATGAAACAATATGAAACAATATAGGCGGTCAGGATCTCACATACAAATGGACGTATATAACATACAGCTGAGGAATGTAACATAAGTATATGCATGTGATATACGGAAAAATGTTAGATGTCAGACATCCTGCAACGGCATAATGTAACATCCTAGGGCAATACCTATGTAGCATACGGATATCATAGGCTCCGTACTGATTTCTATAGTAAGCAAGAGGATTTCGTATATTTGTACAATATACCGCTGTCCGGAGAACGGATTCTTCTCAGTAAAGGTGACAAGGAAATTATGAACTGTCCGTTGGCATTTGTGATGGGAGGCGGAGTGATTCGAGGTTACCCGAACGAGTGAAGTCGGCATGTGGATGAGTTGGAGATACTGTGCTGGAAGAACTGGGCAAAATGGATGAACAGTGCTCAGAAGTATGTACTGGCACTAATTAGAGAGTCAACAGACATACATTTCGTTTTCTGTTGTAGAGCGGGTAGATACAATGTGTGTTTGTACGTTCAGAAGTGCGATACCCTTGCACTAATATCAGAAATACCTAGTAACTAACTGGAAGAATTTGTATCGGGTCATCTTTTTTGCTATAAGCAAATATTTACGCGGTATAGCTGAATTTTAAGCCAAATAAGGTTAAATGTGTTATAATTTCTGTAATCCTTCATGAAATTAGTGTTATGTGCGTATGAATTCTCAGACAGCATTTATATAAACAACACTAGTACCCTCTTGCGTAGACATTTATACTAGAAACAAGTAAATGTGTCATAAGCTGATACTTATTTAAATGTCAGAAAATGCATAAATCCCATAAATAATTTTCTCTTTGCATTTCTCTATTAATTTATGTAGAGTTCATCTTTTTAATAACTGTTTGCTTTTTCTTCAGACATATTCGCAATTGTAAAGACTCTTCGCTCTTAAAATTGGAAATGGTGACGTTGTTTGTGCTTCTAGTATAGTGTTCATGGCATATGTGAACAGAGAATGATATACAATTTATATTGTTGTTGCAACTATATGTGTATTCATGCCACTATAAGAAAGATGATCACTATAAAATGTCTTATACGAGGGAGGATCAGAAACAAAGTTACAAAATCAGTATTTCTTGAGTTTTGTCAGTTCCGTCTGTTATAGAGGAATGAGAAGTGTGCGGTAATTTTAATACATGGAGTTGGCAACTGTGCAGAATTTCAGCCACCTGCCAACTATGGCGCTAGTTGCAGGTAAACACAATTGGTGATTCGCTGGGAAAACTGGTCTCGCGGAGAAGTTCGCTCAGTAACTCGATTTCTGTGGGTGAAACATGTAACCGCAGCTAAAGTTCACCGGCAGCTGGTAGAGGTTTACGAAAAGACTGTAATGTCTCGTCAACATGTCGCAGAATGGTGTCGAAAGTTTTGCGGCTGGTAGAGAAAACGTTCACCGACGAAGAGCACAATGGCCAGCCCAGCACGGTATCAACAGATTTAAACACAGCTCGCATCATCGACCACACTTTCCCTACAGTCCGGACCTCGCTTCAAGTGACTTTCACCTGCTCCCACACTTGAAGGATCACCTCGGAGACCGTCACTTCGCTTCAGACGAGGAGGTGAAACACTTCGTGACAACGTGACTGAACACGCAAGGCCAGGATTTTTACCAGGAGAGAATCTTTAAACTCATCCCACATTGCGGTTACTGCCTTAACCGCTATGGAGACTATGTTAAAAAATAACCTAATGTATGAACTGTCTATTAGCTGCATTGGTTGTATGAAATAATATATAAACGTTTCGCTGCAGGCTTTGTAACCTTACTTTCTGATCACCCCTATGTAAAACACATAAGAATTATCTCATATGATTCTGATAACATAGGAAGTAATTTTGTATAACTTATGTAACAAGAATTATGTTTTCAATGACTGTGCTAAATTTAATTATATATTTTTTTTGTGACTATGATGACTTTAGTCGTTTTTAGAGTGTAGTAGTGGTATGATTGGAAATTTTTTTCGTCTCGTCTTGGAAACGAGAAATACATTTCCAAATTCGAAACCCAAGACGAGAAAAAATGATAATTTTAGTTTCATTTTCGAAATTAGAATTTTTTTTTAAGTCTCGTGGGCAACACTAGTTCACCGAAGTTTTAAGTGTCAAACGTTCTTTTAGTGTTTTATAATGCATAGTGCAAAACACTACAAATTGACAAAGTGCTTGTACGAACATCATGAAGAGAATGCTTAAAGATACGCAAGTAATTATACAATGTAGGCTCCAATCTATACCAGGTCTGTCCCGAAATTAGTGCGCCCTATTTTCTTCTGCTTCGACTATCCGTCGAACAGCGTTGCCGCTTGCACGGAAGGGTGGGTGGAGTCTAGGGAACACAGCGCGACCAGTGCCAGTCGGCTCCGAGCTCCTGTAGAGTCAGAGTGTATGTTTCAGTGAATCCTTGTGGGAGTGTTCGTTCGAAATCGGGAGTGGTCCATTCTGAATTTGTTCCATCTGGCTAACCAGTCAACGCGAAATTCTACGTCGAAGTACTGAAAAGGCTAAAGCAACAGGTCAACTACGTCAGGTGCGAGATCAAGAATTCCTGGAAGCTGCACCCTGACAATGCTTCTAACCCAACCGCCTTTATGACGATTGACTACCTGAAAAAGGCGGGCATCTCAACGCTCCACCAGCCGCCTTACAGTTCTGATTTGTCCCCGTTCGACTTCTTTTTGTTCCCGAAGATTTAAAAATCCATCAAAGAACAGCATTTCAGGACCCTGGAGAACATCAAGGCGGCTACGACGAGGTTACTAAAGGTTATCCTTGTGACCGACTTCCAGGACGCATATAAAGCATAAAATCACGTTCGAACCAGAGATGAGCACCCTCACTCATTTTTGCCCTCAAGAGGGCCGCTCTCACCCTCATTTTGGTAGACGAGGGTGACGGTGTCTGAGGGTGAGGGTGTCGACTAAGGGTGTGGGTGGCTGAGGATAAGGAAGCCGATTGAGGGTGGCTGAGAGGGAGGGTAAGGGAATCGACTGAGGGTGAGGGTGAGGGTGAGTGAGGGTTAGCAAAAATGCCCATCTCTGGCTGGAACAAGTGTGTTGAAGCAGGAGCGATATATTTCGAAAAATATTGGGTAATTGTACGAATTGGTTCAATAAATTTCTTAAAATAAAAATGGGCGCATTATGTTAGGGACAGACCTTGTATTATTAGAATGAAATTAACTATGTTTGTGACTCTTAACCTTTTGAACCACACGGCCGATCTCTATCAAATTTTCAACATAGATGAGGTTCGGGCCTGGAATGATTTTTTTATCTATTAACTTTGACGTTAGAACTTGAGGGTGGGGAAGGAGGAGAGATATAAAAATAAATAAAACTTAATAGCTCTAACCAAACGACCAATTACGATCAAATTTTCAACATAGACGACGTTCGACTTGGGGAGGATTTTATAATTTTACTTTTACGCTACAACGTAGGGTAGAGGTATTATGCTAGTAATAAATATAGTTTAAGTGTTGTTATATCACAATTTTCGTGGATCTCTCCTGGCTTGGTACGGTTCTGATAAATTTCTAGAAATAAGTTAGGACACATAAATTTACAAAACGAGCCTTTCCAAGAATTGAGACGATGCTAAAAAGAATTATCTGAGAATCGAGACGAGACGAGATTTCTATCAAATTTACGAGACGCAACGAGAAAGCATTATTTATCGTCTAGTCTTATTTCGTGGACAATACGAGCCTTGAAGTTTGAAGCTGTGATCTTTCGACCAAAGCAATCTACATCTGAATCACCGGCCCTGCTTCCCCTTCCATCATAACATTCAATGCAAGAATAATATAACTTGTACAGTACAGCACTATTTTAAAACAGCTTCTTAATCCTTATGGGCGGTTTCCAGAGAGAATACGTTAATCACGTGACTAGTTAGTGCTGTATTAGTTCTGCACTAGGGAAGGTGTAGTTTTTGGGTATTCAGAGGCTGCTTGGAGCTCAGCTAATATGTTGATTTGAGTATGTTTAACCCATATAACCACAATATATGCGGTGCAAAAATTAAATGTAGCAAATACATAAATCTAGAACTGTGCATACGTAGTCTGTAAAAATGAAAATATGTGAAATACGAAATTCGGAATGTTTTCTTAACGGTTTCATATCTCGGATTCTAATTAATTTTTTGATCTTTGAGGAATGTATTTATGGCAGGAATAAGAAGTCAATAGAAGGATTATGTCATAAGAGGAGATAATTTATCAATCAATTGTACGTATTCCTCTGATAACTGGAAATTTTCGACTCATCTCTCACTGTTCACTTCAAGAAACAGTTCTACTATTGTAGAGGACTCGGCTAAATAGCTGGTTCATAGTTAATTCAACCGATTGAGGTAAAAGAAAAGAGAGACAGGTAACTAACTGCCTTTGTATTCTCATAATCAATAGCGGATCCAGGGGGAGGCGATCGGGACGATCACCACCCCCTCCACCAAAAGAGGAAACTAATAAAAACAATCCCAGAGTTTGGAGCTCTTAAAAGTAGCTCTAAGTAGCAGTATTATAACCCACCGCCCCCCAGGAAGTCCGTCCTGGATCCGCCCCTGCTCATAATGTTAGTTTATTGTGGCTAAATCAGGGTACCCTTTAGTTTATTGTGGCTAAATCAGGGTTTCCCTCTGCTCTAAATGAATTAGTTACATTTGATTATCTTCGTCAGCTATTATGCGCTAGTCAGGATTTCTGAATACATTTCTCATAACCATATGTTAGTCAAACCCTTAGTACGGCGCTACGTCAAAATGACTCTACATAAGACCCTTTATGGTTAGTTTACACGTTCTTGACGTGAGAGAACCGGGTTCAATTCCCGATGGGACTTTATGTGGTTCGGAACCCACGTTAAGCTTTAGTCCGACATGCCATGCAGCATTGGTACCACAATGGATGCTAAACCCAGATCCAATCCAAAAACCGAACCATTTTAAACCTCTCTTTCTGTTATGCAAATTTAATACATCTTACTCAGATTCACAAAAAATTTTTTCTCAATATTTTTAACTAAGCGCAGACTTATTTATTTAGAAACTCCATCAGCTACCAACACTAGTTCTTAGTCAATAATAAAACCGGAATTTTGATAGACAGACTAGTAGTCTTGCATGTGAAAAAGAAATTAGTTATATATAGTACGTGATCTCCATTAATTTTTATATACCTCCGTCATCTTAATTTAAATTTCTTCTTTCCTTCCTCGTCCTCTCTTTCTTTCTTTCTCTCTCTCTCTGTCTCTTCCTACATACATTCCAACAACCATTAAAATAAAATTTTGTAAAAATTTGACCTTCTTCTTTTCTTTCTTTCAACCAAATTTCTTCCTCGGATGTTCTTGACGTCGAATTAATTTAAAAGTCGACACAGGGAAACATTTTTTTTTTAAAAAAAAAAAGATTAATAATCATATTCGAGTAGAAGGGTAAGGAAAGAAAAAATAATACAGAAAAAATAAAAAGAGGTCACACGAGGCGTGAAAGGAATATCTAAATAACTTCGGATCTGTTATTTTTATAACGTGGTATTGAAATGAAAATGGAGGGAATATCCTTCCCATAACACAGGGGTTTTCAAATTTGTTGCAGTTGAGACTCTCCTCAACTACCAAAATCTGAACGCGCCTCCCCTATCAAAAATGAAATGTGTCACCGACATAAATACATATGTCCATAAAGGAAAGAGTATCACTATGATGAACTACGTTTCGTGTGTTTTATCACTAATGGAAATATCTCTCGGCTTCGACTCAGGGTTTCTTTCAGAAATAATGTTCCGGAGGGGGGGGAGGCACACAGTATTCCGAGGAGCACTGCTAATACCATTCTATTTATTATTATATTATAAACGTATTTTTTTGGTCTGCTCCGGGGGGGCACCCTCAGAACTCCGGTGGGGGCAGTGCCCTCCCAAAAACAGGTCTGGAAAAAACACTGCTTCCACTAAAAAATAACACAAATAAGACTATTTGTGAATAGCAGTAGTACTTTAGAAAAGTTTAAAACTCAAGAATCGTCCCAAAAGTAATAATAGAAAATTAAGAGAAAGAAAAATCCAGCTTTCATGGCGTCGAGCGATATTCCAGAGACATTTAAGAAGACACACTGTTTTACAGAGATAAAGTGCCGTAGATCATCATTAGTGGTCATCTAACAAGCATTATACACATTTAACCCAAAGGTGAGAGGGTCATCCCTGATTGTATTACTAAAGAAGAAGGGTGGAGACTTAAGTATGCGTGTTGCATTATACATATGTTTCTTCGTAGAGTCTTTTTAAAAAATCGTCGCGCCTCCCCAGAACGGCGCACCGCACAGTTGGAAAACCCCTGCCATATTGCACATGTACCTAGAATCTATAATCTTTTTAAAGGATTTTTTTAAAACCAGAACTCTTTTAATTTACACTGGCATCCAAAACTTAAGGACGAGATAGATAAAGTAACATAAAATATTGCGTAGTCGGAGGAAATGATTGAAAGTCCGGCAATATGTTACAAGAGGTCTCATACGTATACAGGGAGTACGTCAAGGATCTTATAAATATAGGATCTGCCCTTACAATAAAATCTTGAACACAGTTTCGCCACGCCTACTCTGCCCACTCCGCACAATAGGATCGCAATGTTTTGAGCAAACAAACATGGCGGAAACGAAAGTAGCCAATCAGACGATGTCAGAAACGAGAGTAGCCAATCAGACGTGCCATACAAATAAACATTTCATAAAACGGAGCACTTCAAGTAAGATCTACCAGTAAGTGCCATCTTGTGTGCTCATTGTAAAACGAATCAAATATTTTCTTTTATTTGTTACATTTTTTCGATACCAGGAGAGACAACCAAATGAATCAGTATCTTGTGCTGTAGCTGAAACAATACTCTATCTTATAGTACAATTTTTATATGTAATGTTTCATTGCGCAGTAGTTAAGGAAATGAGTTAAAATATGCACTGACTTCCGGGTGGTGATCCATCTTAATTTTTAAAATTTTGTATTTACCCACTAGAGAGAAAATACGTGTGCATTGAAAGATAAGAAACAGAAAAAAAATATAATGTTGATGTCTCTTATCAGTTGTTTGGTTTATATTTTTCCGTTCGTAGTAGTGGGCACAACTCGGTCGCGCAACTTAGTTGCTGTGTATGAAAGGGTGAGGAGCTAGGGGACTATGAGCACGTATTTTTTTCTTTGTAACCCATACCAGGCAGTGGCAATTTGCCGTGATAAGAGGAAGGCAAGTAACCAAGATACACAGCAAAGATAAAGTCTAGCTTGCATTTCTGTCAGTACACAATGGTAGAAACAATACGATAGATGTAATGCAAAAAAATCATGGTCTGTGCCAGGTATTAATGTTTGCCATAGTTTGTCGAAGTAGTTTGCTATAGACTTAGATTTTGGGAAGTGCAAGTATCAGTAACACAAGTTATATTAACCCCTTGAATCCCAGCCCTGTAAATAGAGTGCAGAACCTCACGACCATGCTAAGCGGAGAACATTAGGCAATAAATAATGCAAACAAATTATCCATCTCATTGGTTGTTAATTCTCTCCTCTTTCTACGAAACACAATCTGACGAACTACAACCCTCCTGTTCCTCCATATTCTACTGCTTTTGTGATACAAAGTACACACGTCTCATAAATAGCAGGAGTTCATACTCTCAGCAACAGGTAGCACGCTTTGCTCATTGCTTGCAAAGATCACGTGCTCTAATAATGTCACAACAACATGTAGACTTCGGTCCTCCCGACCAGATTCATTCGTACTTTTCCGTGGCCATTACCATGCAAAAATATTTCCTGATCAGCCGTTGGAACCAGTTACGTATTGGCCGCACGTAGTCAGTGTTGCCATACTTCGTACAAGTGTACCAAATTCAGCCCTTTTTGTCGTTCATCGGCTCGTTGATACCACGCCTATTGTGAAAAAGTTGATACAATTCTACCCAATTTAGCACTATTTAACAAATACTTGTCACATTTTGAAAAATGTCAGTAAGACTTTTCCCTACACTTTACGTTACTCATACTGTGCGTTAAACTCTTTAAAACATGCTGTTGAACATTCATTCTGTGACGTTGCACCGTATAACGCTACGAACTTTGTGTGTAAAGTTCGTGATTCCAACTATACCGGGAAACAGATAACGCTGCATGGGCTCATCCACGCAGAAGGAGACGAAAAAGAAACAGTGAAGTGGAAATTTTAGCTTGAAATCTTGAAATCAAGTGTTGAATATTCTGAAGAAGACCAGCGTGTACTCAAGTAAGTCTATATGTGTCGTTGCAAAGATTCTATACCAAGACGATAATAGCACGAAAAAATACATTGATGTAATCACTGGCGCAAATCCCGGGGGATGAGGAGGACATGTCCCTTCCAATCTTGTAACTGAGGGACTGTCCGCCCAATAATCCGATTTGAATTTTTTTTTTGGGGGGGGGGAGAAAATGTGATGATTTGTATTCGACTGCCACAAAGGAAAGTGAGATAAAAGTGATGTCCCTTTCTGTATACTATAAAGAGGTTCACCTCAGAAATCAGATTCATCTACCGTAATATGATTATCATCCCCTTCCCCAGAATAAGCCTCAAATCAGCCCGCCTCCCAATGTTGAAGACAATTTTGCTGCCCTGATTCTCCACAAGATTGTTTTTCAACTTCATAAATATTTTGAACATCGCTTTTTAAAAAAAATAGATTATGGGAACGGTCTTACCAGTCCCAACAGATTTGCGCTAATGGACGTAGTTGCCGTCACACGAACTCAGAGATGGTTGATTTATTCCTCGTTATATATATATATATATATATATATATATATATATATATATATATATATAAAATCATAATACCGTTCTGTTTATTGGTCACTTTGAAATAGAGGCGCATTTGGTTTCCTTTTAATACATACCGAAGAAGATAACTGTTTTCTCTTTTAATTTGTGCCAAGTGAACTTTGTGGTAGACAAACACCGTGTGGGTGGGTTTCCTCGGGGTTCTCCCGTTTCCTCCCACTTTCTTCATTCCACCATTTCATTCATTACTCATCATCACCGTCTCCTTTAGCCTAACCGGCATAACCGCGGGACGTAGAAAGATTTCATTTATTTTCTTTTAATTTGCGGCTTCTGTTATACTTAACTACGTGCGAGAAAAGTTTAATCTACTTCCACGGTTATTCAGGTTTCTCCTATTTAGATGTTTTTAAAAAGTATTTTTTTAGGAAGAGCACTTTCTTGATTTGGACTGTTGGAAGACGGGAGGGGGGAGTGTTCTAGAACTTTACCTCTTTCAGTTTCGTGTTATAGTGCCATGTATTACATTGGTATAAAATGGTATACGGACAAAATCTCGCGCCGAAATATCGCCGCCCAAAATCTCGCGGGACAAAATCTCGCCGGGACAAAATCTCGCCGGGCCAAAACCTCGCCGCCCAAAACCTCGCGGGACAAAATCTCGCCGCCCAAAACCTCGCGGGACAAAACCTCGCCGCCCAAAACCTCGCGTGGCCAAAACCTCGCCGCCCAAAACCTCGCGGGACAAAATCTCGCCGGGCCAAAACCTCGCCGCCCAAAATCTTGCCGGGACAAAACCTCGCCGCGAATGAAACTTTTCTTTAAAATTTACCCAATGTGTTTCCTAATATGCAATTCCACATTACAAATAATAATAATAATAATAATAATAATAATAATAATAATAAGATACAAAACATCGTGTGCGTGGGCTTTCTCGGGTTAGTCCCGTTTCCTCCCACTTTCTTTATTCGATCATTTCCTTCATCCTGGTCATCTATGTCTCCTTTAACCTATAGGACATAATCAAGGGACGTCGTAAAAATTCATATATTATTTCATACTTTCATAAATATTGTTAGATTTTTGTTAAAATTTTAAGTTTTTGGATGTTCCAAAGTTTACGAAACTAACCTCGTTAGTTGTCATTACTTTCCTTATGCAGACTTTCTTTCCCTATAACCAGTTTAAAAACATCCTGTCGCCCTACCTTCACATTGAAATCCTCTAATACAGAAATAGAATTTTCATATGGTATCGCGGGACTTGGTCAAATACCCGTGATACTTCTTCTGAAACAGCGTCTTTTATACCGTCATCCTTATCATCTGTTGGAACATTTACATTGTGGTCAGGCGAGATTTTGGGTATGGCGATATTTTGGGGCGCTGGGTTTTGGCCCGGCGAGATTTTGGCCCCGCGAGATTTTGTCCCGCGAGGTTTTGGGCGGCGAGGTTTTGGGCGGCGAGGTTTTGGCCAGGCGAGATTTTGTCCCGCGAGGTTTTGGGCGGCGAGGTTTTGGCCAGGCGAGGTTTCGGCCTGGCGAGATTTTGGGCCGCGAGGTTTTGGGAGGCGAGGTTTTGGCCAGGCGAGGTTTTGGTCCGCGAGGTTGTCGCCGCGAGGTTTTGTACCCAAACCGTATAAAATAATGATTTCAGCCCTTTTTGTTTCAATTTGGTACTATTTTTCAGCCCACTCCAGAGCTAGGAGTGTGGCAACACTGCACATAGTGGTATAGAAGAATGTAGGCTCGCTACGTACGGGAAGTACGTAGTGGTAGTCAAGAGGTTAATAGATTTTACATTTCAAAATGAATTACCCATATTTTGAATAATGAGTTGTGAAAAGCAGATGGAATAGCATGTGAAATTTATGCCACTCATTCTCACTGAGATAACAGGAGAATACTTAGAAAACTCACGCCCACAATGTTCGTCCATCACGAAGCTCACATGGCGACTGCTGGGATCGATCTAGAGATCCATCTAGTAGAGGTGAGCGCCCTACCATTCAGCCACTCCGGCTTTTTACTGCACTTATGGCCACAAGATGTCAGAATGAATTAGTTCAGAACTTCCGAATGTTTATGCAGGATTGTAAAGAAACTGCGTACATAGACAGTATTCATAAAATAAAGGAATTCGTGTTTCTTATTTTCTGTACGAAAAATTGTACTTGGGGGCACAAGCCCAGCCCAAAAGTTGAAAATAGGCACCAAAACCACAGCAAGAAAATGGTTGAAGCGAAATAAATTGTACACAGATATATATATATATGTGTAGCAGAGGGAAACTAGCAGAAAGTGATGTGTATTTTCTTTCCGAAAACGGGTATTTGGAATATAGGCCTTCGCCGGAGAATTGTGACAATGAACCTCAATAACGAGAAGACAAAAATTAAATATTTTATTTTAACAACCGCGATTATGTCCTTTAGGCTAAGGGAGACGATGATTAAAGCAAGTGAGTGGTGATGTGAGAGGAAACAGCAACACCTCAAGAAAACCCGCGGACACAATGTTGTCCACCACAATTTTACTTGGGCGGGGATCGAACCAGGGACCCCACCCACCAGAGGTAAGCGCTCTACCACTGAGCCACCGTGCCCCCACAAGAAGAGAGGGAGAAGACAGTGAATGAGATGTAGATAGAGAGAGATGAAATGAAAAAGAAGCAAACACATAGACACCTAGGCCCAGACCGCTGCATTTAGTGTGGTCTGTGAGAGATTTCCTCTTCATCATTCATTCTCTGCTTCCTCTACGTACTCTAACACCGGCAGTTCTAGGGCCTAACCAAGGATGTTATAAAATAGAGGATCTGACCATACGTATTTTCAACCTATGAATTCAGTGAAACCAGAAAACAACTGAGCATCGTCTGAGCCGGAATGTCTGATTGGCTACTCTCGTGTGATTGGCATGTTTGTTGGCTCGTAACATTGCAATCTTAGTGGCGCGGAGCGGGCAGAGAAGATGTGACAAAACTGTGACGTATGGCTTCACGATTTTGTTGTATGGGCAGATCCTCTATTTTATAACATCCTTGGACCTAACAGTGTACATTAATGTGAACTTCTTGCGGTCAGTTGGGGAAACATTTGCCACGGCCTACCGACGTAAAATACGAAACACGTATTCCCTTATTTTACGTCTCCTGGTGATTAGAACGAATAATCGATGTCAAATGTAGACGAAGGAGGGGACAAAATAGAACAGGTGACTAGTTTTATGATACCTGGGTAGTATTATTAGTTATGATGTGGAGTGTAGAGGTGAAACAAAAGCAAGGATGGGAATGGAGAAAGAAGCCTTTAGGAGGAAGAAAACACTATTTTGTGGGACCTTGAATAAAGAGTTTGGAAAAAGACTTATAAAATGCTTCGTGTGGAGTATTCTATTGTATGAGGCAGAAACATGGGCATTACGCAAAAATGATGGAAAAAGACTGAAAGCTTTCAAAATGTGGATGTCGAGAAGAATAGAATTAGCTGGATCAAGCGGAAAACGAATGAGAGTGTGTTGGAAATAGAATGGGAGAAAAGAACAATTTTAGATGTTATTAAGAAGAGAAACTAGTTGAAACATTGGCTAAGTGGGAAATGTATCAGAGGACATGCTAGAGGATATGGTGGCAGAAAAGGAGAGATTGTAGGGATGAATGAGGCTACAGTTAATGGACGATATCAGAACAGAAAAAATCGTCCGTGAAGACGAAGAAATTAGCGGAAGACCATGGAGCATGGAAACTTCTCAGTTGCGGCAGGTGACCTGTCAATAATGGCAGAATATTTGTTGATGATGATGATACCTGTGCACAGTTGCATTCGCTTCGGTCTCTACATCTTCCTGTGCTCTTGCTGTCGGCTTTCTAATTTTTTGACTAGGTTTTTGCCCTTAAGAACCGTTTCTCCACGCCTAGTATCTACCTGCCAAATGTGGTCAAAATTTACTTTGATTACTAGGTAAATGCAAAATTTTCTTCTCACACAATCTCTATATACCAAATGGTATTGTTTCAGTATAACAAGCATTGCAGAGATAGAGAATAGCGTATCTACCTATATTTTAAACTTTAACAGACTGAACTAACAAACCATTTTTGAAAGAAATAATTTAGAAAAGACGACTTTTAATGAATATACGTATTGTCACAAACACGAAGAAATGAATGGGATATTTAATCTACCGTCATTACATATACTGATCTGACAACATTAATTAAATAGGTAGTTTACAAATAAACATTCGGCTATTAAAAATAAATGAAGTAAAAAGCACAGTATTAGCAAAATCGAATACTTTTTAATTTTTTGTACCTTGTAGTAATTAAGAATATTGGGAAATCGACAAAAAATATTTTTGTTCTTTACAGAAAGGGAATTAAAGTTAATGTGCTCTGGTACTAAAATAACAGGAAAATTATATATTTTTTCTCTCTTCTATTTGTGTGTCTTTCGGCTACCTGGTGTGCACATTATGAATAACCGGAAAGAACTTTTAATTTTCTCTCTGTATTATATTCCTGTTTTATTTCTGAATTAAAAAAGCTTGAAAAAGCAAACATTAGAAGTGAAAAATAGTCTTTTATTCGATGCACGTACATTCTCTTATTTAAACTGTATAGACGCAAATTATTTCTTTACATTGGAAGTTTTAATGCACCACATTTTGGATTATTTACAGGTAAAATCAGGAGCGTCATTTCAGATTTTGCTTGGGGGGGGGCAAGACCCCTTGATATAAGTAAAATTTCGCGTTTTCCACTGATTTACTACTATTCTATTGATAAAATCTATATACATCCCAAACTCAGGGGGGGCAAATGCCCCTCCCTGCCCCCCTAAATGACGCCCTTGGGTAAAATTCCATACTTTTTTCTTTGCATGAAATGAATGTTTAAAAGGAAAAAAAAAATCTTCAAGCGACAGAATTACATACAAAGTAATACAGCCGCATTTTAGGTTTACAAGTGAGGGTTGCTAGTATAAATCATTGCAAGTGCTTTACGATGGATAAAATAAGCGAGTACATATGAAAGATGGCTCTATCAGGTGCTATTTTTCAGCGGTGGCATATTTTTGTACAGCTTACTATAGAACCTGTATATTATGTTTACATGTTAAGCGTTGCTATAATAGTATGAAACCATGACAAGTGATACTGAAACTCGTATTATTGCTTAAACACACTTCTTTCCATTACCAGTGCCGGATTTATGTATAAGCTAAACAAGCTATACCTTAGGGCCTCACTCCCTTGGTGGGACCCCAAAAAATTAAAGAAAGAAACTGGCGGTAATGTAATTTCAAAATAATAACAAGCAAATACGATAAAATACACATACAACAACAGTGATTTGTATTTTGTACTAGTTTGTTATAAATGGGGCTCCTGTTTTCCAGCTTGACTTGTAATTGGAGCCTATTTCTCAGCCCCGCTTGTGATGGGATGGGGCCCCGGTAACCCAGCCCCGCATGTAATCGAGCCGTTTCTCAGCTCCCGCTTGTAATGGGTCCCATTAAACCAGCTGCGCTTGTAATAGAGGCCCCATCTTCAATAGCTTAGGGCCAGATTCAAACCTAAATCCGGTACTGTCCACTACCCTCGCTTGCGACCATATCCACAATTGAGACGCGCCTGCTCCCTGCGGACGTACACTCGCGCTACCGTGTGGGTCCACCAGCTTCGCCTTTCCCCGACTCGGTTAGATAGCATTCGTGCTCTTTAGAGACCATCTAGCACAGGTTGGTTTGTGTTTTTGCATTGTAATTTTTATGCTACACATCTGGAAGCGATATTTATACGCACATCATTAAACAACTGTAATTTTTCAACAATTACTTCTGGTGACACCCTTTAACCTTATCTATGGCTAGCGATAATTTTCATGCCTCCCAGTAGAAACCTTTTAGGGGACAATAAGAAGGAAATTAGTGAAATAATTATAATTTTTCAACAATCTTTACAGTGGAGCGCCAAAAGTAAACCTGTACGTTAAGTACATTTCCTTTATTGTGCCTTATTGTAGCCTAATGGCTAACATGCATCCTTTCAATACATGTAGTCCAGGGTTCTATACAGGTCAGTCGAGATACGTGCTCGGGTAGAAACCCAAGTAATGGCTTGGTTCTCTCATTTGAAGTGATGGGTCCTGTCTCATACAGCCTCACAGTGCTGAAAATGGGCATTAAACTGGAATCAATCAATTTATAATACAGTAAAATCTGCCTTTAACGTACCATCTATTAAACCGAAATATTTCACAGTTTCATGAACTTACTAACGAAACCGTGTGAAATTATCTTCAATAAACGGTATTACGTGGACAACTTAAACCAAAATAAGCCTCAACGGAAAATTTCAAGTTTCGCAGAACAGCATTTAGAAATATTTTAGACATCCTAGTAGAGGTTAGATGTAAATACAATATACACTACAGTACGTTGTCAGCAGAACAGACAGTGATGTGCAAACCGAAACAGACACAACAGATCAAGGATGTTATAAAACAGAGGATCTGCCCATATCTATCTGCGTCCTATTGGCTCAACGAAGCCTAAAAACAGTTGAGCATCGCCATGTCTACTCTCGTTGATTGGCTACTCTCGTTTCCACCATGAATATTGGCTCAAAACATTGGGATCTTATTGGCCGGAGCGGTTGGAGTAGGGGTGGCGAAACTGTGACGTATGACTTCTCGATTTTGTTGTATAGGCAGGTCCTCTATTTTATCACATCCTTGCAAAGAATATACATGCTTCCAGGAGCGGATTAAGGGCGGAGCCAATGGAGCCCAGGCTCAGGGGCCTCCCAAAATCCCTCTCTTTAATACTAAAATATAGCAATGAACTTATTATAAAATATTATAGACTTCAAACCCATGCTAATTTTTCCCGCTCGCTACGCTCGCGGTATCGCTACAGTTAATTCTTCTTCCACTAGCATCTTTACGATACGTATTTTGTAAGGGAGTGAGCTATTTTGGACCTCTATTACAAACAAAATTATTAGCTTGTGACAAATTCCTTTGAAATATCTCTGTCATTACTTAGAGCAAATCTAGAAGATTTTCCAAATCTTCTTTACTCTATTAGTGTTTTTACAAGGACTGATGACCATTTGGCTTGTAATTGGCATTTATGTGTTATATTGCAGTATATGGGCATTTAACTGTTAATAATGAGTATAATTAAACTAATTATTGTAAACTTGGAGCACATTAAAATATTAAAGCATAGTTCTCGGTGTTTCGATAAGCCTATGAGGCTGTAGAAGAAAATTTATGAGCTGGAATTATTCGTAACATAGGTCCCCCTTGAAATAGTTGGCTCCAGGGCCTCAAAAGCCTTAATCCGCCCCTGCATGCTTCAAAAAGAATTACAAAGAAAGTCGGAAAGGAGAAGAGGAAGTGGAGGAAGAAGAGAACTATGGCATTGAATTGGAAGGAGAATAGCCCAAGACTTATCAAGATGCAGTCAAAAGAACTTCAACAGTTTGCCTTACGTCGAAATGTCACTGGCATGCTTGATGTGGTTTCCCAGGCTAAAATGTTTGTGAAAAGTTGAGCAGCCAAGCAGTGACATCTACAGAAAACCCTCCTTGACTATTAGAAAAAAAATAAGTTATCATAATGTGTGTACAGTATTTTTTTCTGTTGTTTGTAAATTTGTATTAATTCGTAGTAAAAATAAATATTGTAAATTGACTAAGGTATGTCCATTACATGCATGCACTTATTATTATTATTATTATTATTATTATTATTATTATTATTATTATTATTATTATTATTATTATTGCATATGTCTACCTTCGTTAACCGGAAAACTGTCTCTAGCGGATTTTTTTTTTTTTTTTGTGTGTGTGTGTGAGTCCCGTTCGATTCCGCTACAGACATATTTTACTGTACTTTGGAGTCTTGTTATAATGTTGCTTCAATGTTCATAGCATTCGCATATTCTTGCTATATATATATATGGTATAATGAAGACAACCATAACTCCACAGCGTTTTCCCCACTCCACACTAGATCACAACAACTCAACCGTACTGGCATCAGTGGAGAGACATGCAATGAACCACTGAAACCAGTGATGCCAACCCAAAAGAGTATGAAATCCCATGTCGAGAGGCAAAAAATCCCATTTTACGTGCGAATTTTCCACGTTATACTAACTAAAAGTATGCTATAATATTAAAAAATAAATTTCTCTGTCTTAGTCACTTTTTACAATGTCTAAATGACTAAACCATAAATTTCGATCTTCTCGAAAAATCTCATATATGCTGCTTATTATCCCTTTCCGAGAAAATAAGGTTAAAAATCCCACAATATGGGATTTTTCCCACACGTTGGCATTACTGACTGAAACTAGCGCGCAACGTGAATACTATCGCTGCGGTGGCATTCAAACGAAACGGTGCGTACTTGCTGGACCCTGGCGGGATATTTCGTTGAAGAAGGTTTGAACAAATTGCTCTGACAAGTGTTTGAACATTGATGCAAACTACGTCAGAAAATAGCTTGAACAAACTCTTTTACTATGTTTTTTGAAGTGATACTTACTTTCCGAATACACCTCGTATTATACTTAAGGTTATTTTAAAAAGTAGACGGAGTGTTTCAAGACCATAAACCACTCTAAGCTTTACCTAAATTTGGTTTTATTACACTTAGAAGCAATAAGCCTCTTTGGTCCAAATTGGCTCCATCTTGCTCTTTAAGTATTATACAAAACGTTGGGGATGTCATAAAGATAGCACTCTTTCTATATATAAGGAAGTGTCCTTATAAATTCCAGTTTGAGGTGATTTTTCTTTTTTTCCCTCGCATCTTCTCGTCTGGTGAATAACATCTTCTGACCTGCAATATTGGTCTGCGGAGATATCCGTCTTCTTTTCCAAAACCCTGTTTCGATAGAGAGCACTGCTTATAGACGCCTGACTTGGATGGGATGGGATTTGTCTTGTGTTTGTGATGCTCTTGTTGTTGAGAATCCGAAAGAGAGCCTGATGGGAATTGAAAGGAGACAGGGAGCGATTTCGATGTTATCAAACTGACGTCTTCGCGTTCAACCACAACCTCCGGTGGGACGAGCCTCATCATGTTTCAGCCCTTCAAAGATAAAAAAAAAAAAAAAAAAAAAAAAAAAAGTCGACATTATTGTAGCAAAGAACAGAGGAGTAAAGATAGAATGAGCTTTTTCCTGTAAGAGACGTTATGACCATTCTCTGATAATTCTAGTATGCTTTTGTTTACAATGTTGCCAAATAAGAAATTAAAGTATGTACAGGGCAAGTGAAAAGAAATTAAACAAATTTGAAGATATGTTGTCCTAAGAGTATCCTACGTAAATCGAACCCGAAACCACGAAGAAGCTCAAAGATGCTCTAAGGTCACTTCTGATTGAAAGACATACAAGGCTCTAATGATCAGAAAATCTTTGAAAGTTTTATGGGCTTATTTAGGATTACTTGAGTCAAGAGTTCAGACTGTCTCGTCTCAAAAAGGTATCGTGAAAGGGATGTCTCACCTCGGAATGTGTTTCTGTTGAAAGTGGTCTATCTTTTACGCGTGTTGCGTAATCGTAGCTGTGTCGAAAGCACTATGATTTCTCATTTAGCAACTGGTCAACAAGGTCTCCTGACTTTACACCTCATTCCTTATGAGGGGTAAGTATATAAAGAACATTACCAATATGTTAATCTATACCTACGTTACCCAACCCCTTAAGTTACTGTCGGTATGTTGCCCTATGTTCAGCAAGAATTTGATTATTATTTGGCCATGTATCACAGAAAGTTCCGTATTAAACTTAATCATTCCAAAGTCTGTTCTTCCATGACGGTTAACATCTTTGTCCTTCATGAACAGTTAAGTGTAACTCTTCTCAAAATCTTACCACTTTTTGCCAAATGAATGTACCGTATTTAGTAGGTTCTATGAAATATCATTCTCACTGTGCATTTTTACCTCAGAAGAAAGTCGTATGTTTCCCTGTTTTAATGCCTAATTAAATTTTAAGTATTAGCACTATATGCAGTAATATCCTGTCGTAATTACTGTTGGACGGTCAGGAAATACTATATGCACGTTTACTATATATTGTAAAATATACTCTATGCTATGCAAGCACATAGGGTATTACAATACTGTTTGTAGATTCAAAATTACCGTGCAAAGTTTATAAGTTATATTCCAATATATTCCGCTCCTCGTACAATTTTTAGACTTGCGTGCTTCCTTATTGGAAAAGAAAGATTTAGTACTTAGAACTTCGTTTGGTATGGAAAATCAGATTCGATTCACGATGATCTGTTGTGCTTAGGCTCTCACGTTAAGCTCCGGATCTCATATAACTTCGGTGTTGATAGGGGTGTTAAACTACAAATTAACCAATCATTAACAGTTTTATTACACAATCATCATTCTCATCATAAGTATTCTCATAATATTTTCTGCATAAAGGTTTGTTTCGCCGTTACTATCTATTCTTTTCTTTCTCGTTCACATTTATATTTTAAGTAGGGATGGGCAAAACCGGTTTCTAGAAAAACCGAAACCCGAAAAACCGACATTTTTGGTTTTCTCCATCGTCAGTTGTGCCAGGTCCATGGGCCTAATGGCATGAGCAAGACCACTGTCACGGAGTGCCTGTTGATCAAGAAGTTTTGTGTTGAAGCAACTGACACTAGAGCACAAAGCAAGGCGCACAGGGTCAGCATTGACTTTGCAACGATACAGCTGACGATGGATTTCAATCGGTGCTATGCCCTGTGCATTCAAAAACTTTATCACTGCTCGCACTTCACACGCGGCGGGAGCTGGAATAGGAACGTCCATTTTCAACGACTGCCACGACGCTACTGAGAAAACTAGGGAAGTTCCGTTGGCGCATGTGCCATGTTAGGACCTTACTCTCTCACGTGCATGCAGTCGCTTCGCGCAACTTACGGTTTCCTAGCTATGGGACGCGTGGGAATCTTACTTTTTGGATGCGCCTCGTATTCTAAATAGCAGAATCGTGTTTCTGCCCCAAATAAAGCTACGTGTGATGATGACCATACCGTTGTTGCTGAGCCTCAGGTCGTACGACGAGACTAAGATGAACAGTTATAGAACCATCAGTATTTATAGGTTTCATTGTAACTGTCATGGTACTCAGGTCACGTAGACTTTTCTATTTAAGTTCTGTGAAAGTAGAATATAGAATATCCATTTTGGATGTATTTCCGTCTCTAAATGAGGCTAATTATAAAAATCTTGGAGAAATAAATATAAATTCTTATGATTATAAGAGATTTCATAATTGAAAATTAAAATTTTAAACTTCTCCTACATTTTTTCAAGGCTCAAATAAATATGTGCCACCAAAAGTGAAATATCAGAAGAGATTTTTTTTTTAACTGTTTTCTACTTTTTGAAATAAAATATTAAAATAACGTTATAACATAGAGCAAAAACCAAGGATCTTATAAAATAGACGATCTGCTCTTACAACAAAAACTTGAAACCATACGTCACAGTTTCACCACCCCTACTCTGCCCACTCCGTCCAATAAGATCGCAATGTTTTGAGGCAACAATCATGGCGGAGACGAAAGTAGCCAGTCAGACGATGGCGGAAACGAGAGTAACCAATCAGAGTCGCCGATGCTCGGTTGTTTTTTTGACTTCATTAATTTAATAGGATGAAGATACATGTAGGCTGATCCTCTATTTTATAAGATCCTTGGCAAACACAATAAGAGATAACGAGAAAGTTCTTTTTCTAAAATCAATTTAGCATTCTACGAATCTTCTCTCTTAACCCTATATGTAAACCGGAAATATCGAAAATCAGTCACTTTCGGTTTTAAAGTTGATATCTGTAACGCAAAAGTGTTTTTTAGCGAGAAGTAGTTTTCTGTAATCAATTAAAGCGTCCAAGAATGTTTTCCATCTTCACTCTAATCTTTCCACTAAAACAAAAATGATAGAAGTTTATTGTCACTTCTGGTTTCAATATTAATTGAGAAAATATGGAACATAAACCAAACTCTTATTCGTGGTGTACACTTGACACTGTTACTTATTTAAACATACGTTCATCTAAGTAGCAAGAAAGCTTGCGGCCAGTTGGCTTTTGGCTTTCTACGCTTGCTCTTTCAACGCTTGCTTTCATACAATCTGCCTTTTGTTGTACTTGCAACCGATACTTTAGGTCCTTCGCAGAGCGTCATAGCATCATTGGCCGTTCATAGGCAATTGACTTGCCGCTAGCGTAAAACACTGGCTTGCGTCAAGCTTGAATGGAACACTGAATACAAGGTTGTTTCCATGTAACTTCGTTACTAGAATCCAGCTTACGGCACGCTTTCCAATCAAACCGGATGCAAGCTTGCTGACTTCCAACGCAATCTTACAGCAAGCGGTTTGCAAGTTGCCTCTACTACTAGGGAATACATATGATTCACAGCCAGGTGAAAAAGGTTTTTATATTTTCTTTTCTTCCTCTTTTAATGCAGTGCAATAACTGTATTTTTTTCAGAATTAATATATACGGTACTACCTAAGTTATTTTTTTTCTTGCTGACTGTGAGCGGTTAAATGTTAGTTTAAGTAGCGTTTATAAAAAAGCTATTAGTTATTCCAAAATATAATTATCACTTGCATTTCTCTGTAATAAACTACTATGACATTCACAGACGTCGTTTTTGTGTAGATTGATCTAAGTATTCACCTTTTGAGTTCCAGCGTTTTATATCATTCACTGGATCATCACTGCAAAAAATAGAAAGATTTACATGTGAACATCTTTGATATCTTCTATCGCGTTTCTGATGACAAATTTGAGAGATTACCGGTTATTGTAGCAGACGCCATCTCTTCTTTTATTTGAGATTGAATACAAAAATGCTATGAAACGAAGCAAGCTATTTCTCGTCACTGTTTTCATTAATATCCACATTAGATACGAGCTTACATTTGGATTGCATAATCTAAATATACATGGTGGTTCAAAAGTATGGATACATCCAAATTAAAATTTGAACGTTGTAGAAAAGACGAAAAGTCGGAGACGCAGTGGTTGGGTGGTAGAGTCTTACCTGTAGTGTGTAGGGTCGCAGTTCGAAGTAGGCTTTGTGGTGGACAAACATTGTATGCTGGATTTTCTCGAGGTTCTCCCGTTTCCTCCCTGTTTCATTCATCACTTTCCTTAGCACCGGTGCATAATCATGACACGTTAAGCTAGAAATGTCATGCTATTCATTTCATTTCAGGAAACCAAGGCCTGTCGTAAGTCTTATTGAACGGTTTTGTCCGTTCGTCCGTCTGTCGATAGATATCAGGGCAAAGCTGTAAGAGATATCGAGGTGCGGTTTTGCAATGGATTCAGCAACCCAAGAACAAATTCCGCCCCCCCCCCCCGATAACTCTAATCAAACCGGAAGTGATTCAAATTAGTCATATCCGGTTTCAACGTTTATCATCATAAAACAAAAACAGTACCATATAGCTTTTTTATTCAAACGATTAAGCCTCTAAAGGCAACGTACGATGAGTATCCCGATCACTCTCATAAAATTGGAAGTGGTTCAAATTTAATATTACTTCCGGTCTCAATATTAATTTCTACAGAGCAAAAATGGCAAGAGATATCGTGCTATGCTTTTCTGCGATCGATTCAGGGTCCCAAGAAGAGGTTCCATTTTCTCCATCAACTCTCTATTCAAAACCGGAAATGGTTCAAATTAGCCATTTCTGGTTTCAACCTTTATCGCTATAGAACAAAAACAGTAGCACATAGCGAGAAATGTTTTTATTATTATTTTTGCAAACCATTCAGCGTCTCAAGGTAACGTATTTCGAACACTACGAAAATCGGAAGTTGTTTAAAGTTACTACTACTTCTGGTCTGAATACAGATTTTCATAATGTCAAAACGGTAAGAGACATCAAAGTGTTGTTTCAGCATCTCAAGAATAAGTTCCATTTTCCCCGTTAACCCTTTATTGAGACCGAAAGTGGTAAAAATAAATCATTTCTGGTTTCAACATTTATCGTCATGGAACAAAATGGTATTAGATAGCGTCAAGCGGTTTTCTGCATACGATTCAGTGGACAAGAGAACATACCAACACAGCCTGCAATAATCTACCAAAACCGGAAGTGATTAAAATTAACTACTACTTCCGGTTTCAATATTGATTTGCCTACAGCAAAAAATGGTAAGAGATATCGAGATGGAGTCTTTTTGTAACTGATTCAGCTCCCCAAGAATAGGTTCCATCTTCTTCATTAACACTATTCAAACCAAAATGGTTCAAATTACCCATTTCCAGTTTCAACATTTATCTCCATAGTAGGGTCTAATTCGAGGGCGCAAAATTGCAATGTCAGACGCACTCGCCAATCAAAAAATGATGGTCGCCAGTATCTGTCACGTGCAAATTATGAGACCCCCACCCCCACAAACACACGCACGGCCTTTGGTTTGACAAAGAAAGACTTCATATTCCTTCTTTCTTCTCATTCAGTGACAATTATTTTTGTGCGAAACAAACTGCGCAGCCCTATGAGTTTAGCCAAAAACCATTCCTACTAAACAGTGGTCGCCAGCTCTAAATTTCTAGTCGCCAATGGCGACCTGGCGAACAGGAAGTTTGCGCCCTGGTCTAATATATAACTTACACGGGCGTCGTTAGCAGTGGGGTCGGTGAGTGACGCGTATCTCCCAGATTTGAGTTGAGTTGATTTTGAGTTTAACGTCTCGTTCAGCAGCGAGGCTATATGAGACGTGGACCTACTGATTAACGTGGAATCTGAATCACATGAACTCCCGCCGGGAATCGAACCCGGGCCTCCCACTCTCCCAGATTTGAGTCAAATAAACTAAGACAACTTTGTATATATAATTTTGTCGGAAAGAAGATTTTGATTTTGATTTATCCGACCCCCCCCCCCCCAGGTTTAAAAAGCTAATGACACCAGTGATATATAGCGACAAGCTGTTTTCTGCGGTCGATTCAAGATGTCAAGAGAACATACCATCGTGACCTGCAACACTCTACCCAAACCGGAAGTGGTTCAAATTTACTACTATTTTCGCTTTCAATACTCATTTCCAATTTAATATTAGTTTTCATCTTTGCGATATCTAAACATCATTGAACAACGTGGAAATGTTTATTTAATACATTTTAGTCAAATTTTCCTTTAAAAGAAGCTACAACAAAAACATAATGTGGAAGGAAGACGAAAAGTAGAAATAACAATCCCAGTAGCTTACTCACAAAAATAGTGCCACAATTTTACTTCAAGCACTGAAATTACTGCTTTGCCACAAAGTGTGAAATTTAGAAGAATTAATTATTATTATCTCGTGTGCTACCTATCAGCTCAGAAGACAAACTCTCTAATGAGTTTTCCAGTTTTCTAATGATCTTACATGGAAATTATTCTCAACTTAAAACGGGGAGAACGTACAATGCAACTCTTAAGAGCCAGTAAAATTAAATGGCGCACAGATGACATCTCATTGTTCTAGTAATATATTAAATCCAAAGGATGAAGGTAAATAAAAGAAACAATCACTCCCTTTACTTAATTGAATTTAGAGTAATGGAATAAAATATTTTTATTAGAAGTATTTTCGGTTCCAGATTGAAAATGTGTCGACATAATTATAACAACTTTACGGTTGAAATTTGCTGCTTCCAATGAAATAAATGTATCTTGTATTTTCATGCATAGCACTGGCAACGTTGCCAATGTAACGGAAAGCTTTACAGGTGCGTCGAATGATGTCGCTACTGTCGGAACAAAAAGTACGGTACATGTTCCGGAATTGAGCCGTAGAGTGTCGCTACTGGCCATAGTAAATGTAAATGGTTCAAAGTTGTATTTGCCCCTTTTATTCCGCCACAGGTGCTATTGGATATCCTAAATGTTTGGAGTTTGGACCACTAAGTTTGGAGAAGGTTATGTGGTGTGAGATTCAAACAAACAAATAAGTCGAAGAAAATAATGTATACAAAGACTTTACATGATTGTCTCGTCATAATACCTACATAATACAACATATCGATAGGATATTCTTTGGTTGTCCTACATGACCTATGATTGTCCCAGGTGGAACACTGTAGAAACTTCAAAGATAACGGAAATATCCATGGAATTTCCCTTGGTTTTTAATTGATATGAGCCTGTCACAATACAACCTCTAAAGATGAAAATATCACGGAATTTCCTTTCGATTTCAATAGGATTTCCTGTCACAGTAGATACTTTAACGATAAGGGAAATATCCTCGGGATTTCCCTTATATTTCAATGGGGTATCTGGTCATAGTAAAAACTTTAAAAATAATAGAACTCCACGGGATTTTGCTTGGATTTTCATGGGATGTACCTGTCATGGAACAATATTTGGATGTCCAAAAGTCGTCCTGTGGTCGTTCCATACTTGTCCTAGGATGCACAGGATAATTATAGAAACCAAGGATAACGGAAATATCCCAGGAATTTCCCTTGTATTTAAATGGGATGTGTCTGTCACCATTGAACCACTAAGGATGATAATATCACGGAATAACCCACTCAGAACCTAGAAATGTTCTACAGGAATTTTGCAGAAAATCTTGTTTGTGGGATATATGCGGACATTTGGATTTCCGAAGGATGTTCATGGGAGCTACACTCATAAACATGGGACGTCCATAGAAAACAATGGAAATAGGTAGACCCATAACAACATACTATAATATAAAACAGGACCTTAGGAAAGTAGATCACAAGCATCTAGTTTCAATTGAAGCAGTAGGTTAGAACAGAGTAAGTGAATAGCAGGTTACTTGAATAATTTTAACAAGGAACGTACCTGAGCCTGTCATCCGGACACCCCAATCAAACGTAGTCCATTCGATAAACATAACAAAGATATGTCCATGCACAAAAAATTAGGTGCCATGGACAACGGAGTAAGTCCCTGGGATCCATTAACCTTGTTAATATAAAGAAAATCGTAGACTCGCAGTGAAATAGCTATTGCATCAACACTATTCTTTAGAAAGTCATGGTTTATAGTTCATTCTCTTCAGCATGAAACAAGCTTTCCAGAGGTGGTATGTATTTGGGCCAAATAATGTACTTGAATAGGGAAAATTGGGAGAATACCCAGAAAATTCCCTCCAGAAATCCCTCCCATCAACTTTGGACCCCTCTGGAGTGGCCCCGGATTTCGAAAAATACTATCGAGGATAAGAAATGTGTGTACCAAGTTTTTTTATAAGCCCGGGCTTGATTCCCGGCGAGAGCTCATATGGTTGATATCCCATAACAGAACTGTAGGACCACCTTATATAGCCTCGCTGCTGAACTGGACGCCGTACCTTCTGAAGAATAAATATTTATAAAAAAAAATGAAAACGAGAATGTCTGTCAAAAGTAAGAGGTGCTGCACTAAGCAAGGAGACAACGAAGCAATATTTTTATTTTTTCAAAAGAAGCACCTAAAAGCCAAAGCATGCAAGAAGCCAAGTATTAGATCTAAAGGTAAAAGTAAAACTTCGACACCAATTCAGGTTCCAAATCCAATGATAGGCCTACGAAATTGTTGTTAAGTTTGAAGAAGAGGAAGACGGATGGAATTGTGGTTTCGTAAGAGAAAATGATCCAATGCTATACGCGAAGACAAAGTGGATGAGGAGTGAACAGTGTAAAACTTGGCACCATGAATATTTTGCTGGTGTAAAAGATTTTAAGCAATTTGTCAGTGAACGCTTAAATAGGCCTAACATGAAAAAAATACAAGATTTGCAACTTCTTTCAAGTATTATTGTTATGTAGTTTATCAATGCAAGATCCATCATTGTTTGTTTATTTATTATTGTATTTCTACTTGTGCATTCTAGCATCATTGTCTAACAGTATATAGAAAATTTAATTTTTGTATGGACTTGCATGTAATGCTCATATACGAGTGATGTTTATATATTCATCCAAATAGCTTCGACGTCAAATTGTTCGAAAGCGTAAATCGAATAGTTGTGTAACAAAGAATTTTCAATCTAACACAGCCTCCTTCCGAAGGAGAAATTTAATCATCAGAACCTTACTGCACATCTGAAGTGAAGATACAGCTAATGTTTCTTGAAGAATTTTGCATATAAGTTTAACCTATTCAATTTAATCCCACTCTACAAAATAGGCGGAAACTTCATAACGAGAAACTACATAATTTATACCGTTTACCAAACATTGTTAGATTCATCAAGTCTAGGAGGCTCAGGTGAGCAGGTCATGTAGCCAGAATGGAAGAAAGTAGGAACGCTTTCGAAGTTCTAACTGGCAGACCAATCGGAAAACGACCATTAGGAAGACCTAAGCGCAGATGGAAGAACAATATTAGGATAGATCTCGCAGAAATAGATGTACAAAGTACAAACTGGATCCAGTTGGCTAAGGATAGAACTCAATGCAGAGGTTTTGTGAATCCCGGATCGAACCTCCAGCCAGAATGTAACTATAGGTCATAGAGTTAGTTTTAGGTAGTTCTGCCCGATAGCACTGGGTTCAATATTAGAACTTACGTTTCAGCTACGATTGACATTCAGGGCTTCTTAAATCATGATACTAGTTAATATAAAACACAATAACAGTGTGTAAATCTCTCCTAGATTTTACACTATTATTTTCTTGCCTGTGGTTCTCTTTAAATGAACGTAACTGTAACTTCTACAAAATTAAACTAGTTGAGTTGCAGCAACGTAATCCCTAAGCTTTAGTCGCTAACATTAACACAGAGTTTCCTTTAAGACCACCATCTTCAGTTTACTCCGTTCATTTCCCAGTGACGTAGTCTCATATCCACTTTCACGAGTTTTTTTTTTTTTTTTTTTTTTTTTTTTTTTTTTTTTTTTTTTACCTCGAGGTCCTTTCTTGCAGTAATGCAGGTTGCGGTTAGTGCTATGTCCTTACTGCAGATGCTAATCCTTGTTCTTTAAAACCCATTTTGTTTGTCTTTCTTCTATGAACAAACAGAGAGTGCAAGGTCACACATACTAATTCACTATTTCACGTAATCAGAAGCTGCTGTGAACGGACATTTTCTTTTCATTACTTACATATAGGGGAGAGGTGGATAAAATGATCCCCTTAAGACAGCGTTTCCCAACCTTTTTCAACTTGCGGCACACTACGGGTGTTACTTGGATTCTCGCGGCACACTACGGGTGTTACTTGGATTCTCGCGGCACACTTATAGATATTATTATTTGTTAATATAAAACACAGTGGTATTTTTTCTGTGATTATTGATCTCCTTCTCACAGAGAAGAAAGCTCTATCATTGATTTTTCCCCGTGGTAATCATAATGCTTATTTTTCATTCTAATTTAAAAATAGAAAACAATTGCAATGAAATATTGGACTCAGGTTTTTAGAAATAAGCTTTCTTTTTAAAACCAGTATCCAACCTTCTACGAAGAAGGAAGATCACTAAATAACGAAAGAACAAACACATCTTTTTTACTTTTAAAACACAAATGTAGGTAATTTATCGAAAGGATTGAATATTTTAAATTTTCAAGTTAGGAAATAGTCTGAAACAATAAAGAAGCAATAATGGTCATAACAATGATAACAAATACTTTTTTTCAACATTAGAAATCTACAGAATGGTAACACGGTATGAAACTTAAAATTGTAGATTCATAGTAGAGGTTCATAGTAACGTGAAATACAAATACACATTTTTCCCTACGTTTTGCAACTTGATTGCTATGAAATTAATAATTTTGTTTCAATTCCTCGCGGCACACCAGCAGCCCATTCACGGCACACCGGTTGGGAAACGCTGCCTTAAGACAAATTGGCCCCATTCAAGGGCGACCATGTTGTGGTTTCCAAGGAGGGCAAGTATAAGCAAAGTTTCAAATTTAGTTTCAAATTTTGCTAATGTAACTAATGTAAAAATTATATTGGGTTTTCGATATTCCCAAGTACAATTTCCTCTTAGGGGGGGGGGGGGCGAGCGCCCCACCTTGCCCTTCCTAATGGGCGCCCTTGCCTCCAGTTCTTAGCTCTAATGATCTATATTGTGGTAATTGTGTCGGAAGGATAAGATGTTATCTCAGGTTTCTAACGTATAATTTTGAACATTGTCAATAAACATCTTCGATATTACTTTGACATAAATTTGAATCTATTGCGATAGGACCATTTTGCCTTAGGGGGTGGGTAAAATGATATCTTCATTGAAAATAATAGAAAAATCTTGTGAACTTACAAAAATGAATATGTTTAAAAAAAATGGAGTACAGAATTTAGTAATACTGTGTTAATAGGCGGATAGTAATAATAGTATTTATAATTTGTTAAAATAGATTAATATATTTTTCAATATAGAAAATGTTTTTTGATCACTTACTTCTGTTATGCTTTTTATGAGATCAACTTTCTTGTAGCCTAAGTGACAGAACACACGTCACACACAAAGAAATCTTCATCTTCATCAACACCATCACACTGACCATGGGCCCATTCTTGGAACTGCTCACACATTATCCAACCCTCACTTCCAGCACACTTTGAATATAAGTCATGACAATAGATACACTCGGTATCTCTTATAGATTCGTCGTCAAAATCAGATGATAATTGACAATTTCTTTTATGAGCCTTGCAACTTCTTCGTTTTAGAAATCATTGCCTTCTTTTCATATTCCTTTAATTTTGGAACCAGCTTCCAGAATAGCATGCCTACAATGGTTCGATGGGTTTTGCTGGACATCACTTAAAATAGGCCTATCTTCAAGGATTTCATTATCATGCTCATCTGGATTACCTTGAGTCAAATAAACAAAAATGATAAATGATCTCTAATAATAATAATAATAATAATAATAATAATAATAATAATAATAATAATAATAATAATAAGGTAAAATGATCCCGGGATCGTTTTGCTTTTTCATATGGCTTCCATTAAATACGTTCTTGTGTGACAAAACATGTAGAAGACTTCCACCCGCATGGCCAAATGTATAGAGTTATATTAAGCACTGACTTTTCAACAAATAGTGTTTCATTTATATTCTAATTCATGCGTTAATACAAGTACAGCAAAAAGTAGCACTTACTTCAGAAGCAATGTTATTTTTTTTCCGTCTGAAAGAGTAACAAAACGTTTCTCATCCAAAGAGAATTGGTGAACAAGGACAGCTTATTTTGTGTGACGTAGCAACCACGTGATACGATAGGCAGCGCCACTAGTTTCCGCCCTAGGGGTAGGGGATCATTTTACCTACCTCTCCCCAACATTACTTCAACACCAAAGTTGTGATGGTGCAATCGTAAAGCAAAGAACCAGGATTTGATACGCGTCAGGAACGGCATTTATTTTCTCATTCTACCCTTTTCCAAATACCTCTCAGATGCTCAGTCAGCCTCTCCCAAGTTGGATATGTGTTAAGTTGAACACGGAAGTCAGTCTGTACCCACCTTCAGAAAATTCTATGTACAGCAACGCAGCGCAAAAAAAAAAAAAAAAAAAAATGCAGAATGTCTTTATAACTTCTATGCCGATTATCGCAAACTAAATTGCAAATATTATGTAATGTTGATGCAAACTGGCACGGAATGTGCCCGCAGCATTTATTACTGACTAGCATAGCCTCTATGACTACAGTTTTTTTTTTTTTTTTTTTAACGTATAGCGGTCGGATAAAAGAACTTAACTACGATTATGAACCCAAGAATCTATTAAAAAAATGCAGTTGTCCCCAGCCTTGATTATTTAGCGTCTCCCTCTATAAACCTTACATACATCATACCCTCTTTTGTAGAACCTACATACTTCACGCCCCCTTCTTCCCACTCATTGGTTCATACAAGGCCCGTATCCAGGAGTCTAGGGGGGCGAGCCCCCCAAAGTTCTGCTGCCTCCCTTAAAATTTTCACAGTAGGCTTGCAAATGAACTATAATATGGTTGAATCGGGCCCCTTCTAACTTCAGACGGGGACATTTTTGGGTTGGCTACCGGTCTGATCCATACATGCTGTTTGTATAACCCCCTCTGATTTTTCAGACAACAATAAGTTGTCATATCTTCAATAATAATAATAATAATAATAATAATAATAATAATAATAATAATAATAATAATAATAATAATAATAATAATAATAATAATAATAATAATATACTCATCACAGCAGATTTATTTGCAGCAACACTTCTGCATATAGTCGTGGTGCAGCCGGTGCGCACCCAGAAATTTTTGTTGAGGGGGGTCCAAGATTTAGGGGGTCGATTCTATAATCCACTACGTCTATGTAGTATTGAACGGGTATTATTCTGCACCCGAAAAGACAATAACTAATTATAAAATACTTCCACTTATATTTTCAGAAAAATGTGATAGAACTATATCGTTTTTATAAGAGAAAGAATACAGATGAAGTATAAGATCAAATTTTCATGCTACATCAATCATTTCCCTGTTAAACAAGTGTACAAATATATTGAGAAAGTGTACAAATATATGTTGAGTTAGGAAGTATTTTGAGTGTCTGGACCCGGTAGACCCCCATGGGTGCGTTCCTGTGGCGCAGTCTTATTTCTGTGGAAGTTCCTAATCAGTGTTCGAAGTGGAAAACAAAAAGCAGAGGCGGTATGTTTTGTTTATGATTTTGAATCGATATAGCAGCTATCTAAGTGTTGAAATGCAGTGAGGGTATGTTGCCTAAAAACATTGCATTTCTACGTATTTACATAATGTCTCAAAACCATTGGAGAGAGTTTCTGTAGTTACCGGGGGCATGGAGAAATTTGATTCACCGCCAACAACTTTCTGAAAAAAAAAATAAAAATTCCCTTACCTTGTATTGTAGAGAATTATTCACAAAAGTGGTCAAATTTGCCGAGGTTTTATATTAACAATTTCCTGCGGAAAAACTCCCAGACTGTCCACTCGATTGAGGAGTATTAAAACCCCCGAAAGATCCGCATCCTACAGCAGACAACCCCTAAATCCGCCCATGTTCAAAACACATTTATATACATTAAGGCAAGAAGACACATACACACACAAATAAAAAAAAAAAAACAATTCAATATGGCACGCCAAAATATAAACTAGATGAATTTCTTTGAAGACGCCTCATTTTAAAAACAAAAGGAAGGGAAAACATAAAAATGTCGGTGTGGTCAGCTTAGAAATTATTTCTACTTAAATAAAAATCTCTTTACATGCAAAGCCATTCGTCAATTACTGTATATAAAACTGGATTTATTAAAGATAGTTAGCATCTACTCTCAAGTGACGGTATGTCTTCATCTCTGAAAAACCAGAGGCGATACGTTTTCATCACTGAAAAACCAGAGGCGGTATGGCATACCAGCGCATACCGTCTCACTTCGACCACTGTTCGTAATGACACCTCTGTTCTTAGTCAATAGTAATTTTGTATGTACATGATATTTAATTTAACGCCTCGTTTTTACAACATTCGTAATAGTTGCAATTACAAATGTAGTTTATTTCTGTCCGTCAGTAGCCTGAGCCACCGAGGTTGGGAACCACTGCGTTAATGTATCAGTGGATGTGGAACATGGAAACAAGGACGACACAAGAGCAAATCTCAACAGAAAGGAGGAAAATCATGATATTTTTTCTCAAAAAAATGATCTACATTACTAAAAATTAATCTAACGATGTTTCCTTATTAACTTTTGGTAAAAGAAACCGAATTAAAATTAATCTATTCCTCCCAGACATATTGAAAAATGTCTCTGTAATTTTTGTTTTAACTAATGACAGTACAATCAAGCTAATACTATGATAATTTGCTTTTTAATAATGTCTGAATGTAATTATATTTTAAGATATATATTTCTGTTACAGTTTCGGCTATGTAACACAAAAATATATAATCTTAATATATATATATATATATATATATATATATATATATATATATATATATTACTGCTTTGGTCAGTTGGAGTTTTATTAGCGATCTTGAATTTTCGAAAGCTGCAATGAATAATTTACAAGTTGAATGTAAAACATAACTTTTATATATAACTAATAGATTTATAGAGAATCTAAGTTCCAGAGCTGCTTGTTTATTAATGTCATCAAAATTTATTGTATTTATTTATTTATTTATTTCTATATTACTTAATGGGGAAGTTGCAAACCCACTAGCTGTCTCCTAGGAATTGTCAAAAATTGACAGTGGCGAGCAGTGAGTTATCGATTTCTGGCAGGCAGACGATAGCAGATGTTTAAAAGCAGAAAAAAGTTGCTGAAGTGACAAACTTTGAACAGCACTCATAATTAACTAGTAAAGTGTTGCCAGTGGCATGCAGGATTTTATTTTTATCTCTTTTAATAAAAGTTTTCGAGGGCAGAGTGGCTTGGTGGTAGAGTGTTCACCTCTACGTGAGGCCTGGAATAGTAAGTCATATTACTCTGAGATAGAGATGAGTTTTCTCGGGGTTCTCCCGCTTCTTACCACAGAAATCGAGCGGCTTGGTGATAGAGTGTTCACCTCTACGTGAGGCCTGGAATAGTAAGTCATATTACTCTGAGATAGAGATGAGTTTTCTCGGGGTTCTTCCGCTTCTTACCACAGAAATCGAGCGGCTTGGTGATAGTGTGTTCACCTCTACGTGAGGCCTGGAATAGTAAGTCATATTACTCTGAGATAGAGATGAGTTTTCTCGGGGTTCTTCCGCTTCTTACCACAGAAATCGAGCGGCTTGGTGATAGTGTGTTCACCTCTACGTGAGGCCTGGAATAGTAAGTCATATTACTCTGAGATAGAGATGAGTTTTCTCGGGGTTCTCCCGCTTCTTACCACAGAAATCGAGCGGCTTGGTGATAGAGTGTTCACCTCTACGTGAGGCCTGGAATAGTAAGTCATATTACTCTGAGATAGAGATGAGTTTTCTCGGGGTTCTTCCGCTTCTTACCACAGAAATCGAGCGGCTTGGTGATAGAGTGTTCACCTCTACGTGAGGCCTGGAATAGTAAGACATATTACTCTGAGATAGAGATGAGTTTTCTCGGGGTTCTCCCGCTTCTTACCACAGAAATCTAATCATTTCTTTCATTAATCGTCCGTCTCATTTAGCATTCAGGGCATGATCATAGCGCTGCTATGGCTCAATGGTAGAGGTTCACCTCTGATATGCGTGGCGTCCCTGGTTCGATCGCAGCTCCGCAACTGAGCTTTATGGTGGACAAACATCGTGTACGTGAGTTTTCTCAGAGTTCTTTTGTTTCCTTCTATCTCCTACATCCCACCATTATCATTCATCTTAATATAACCGTATCCCTTAGCTTCTGTGCATAATCGTGGGATGTTAAACTCAAAACGGGTATAACGTAGGATGTAAATTAGAAATTTTATTTCTACTACTTTCGTGCCCTTTTGCTGCTATAGCCCTTCACGCTGGTCTAGTTGTTAATGGACACAGTCCGGGTTCGATTCTCAGTGGTTCGCATTTCACTTTCAAATAAAGAACCGCTTATCATACAGTCTCGGTGCTGAAAAGGGACGCTAACACTAATCAACCAATTCTCGTGGCTAACACAGTGAGAAAAACCTGTCATCCAGTCAATCCGTTATCCGTTTCTGCGAACAGTGGTAGGTTGTACAAATATACGGAATCCATATGTTTACTACGGGAATCTGTACGGATATGTTATCCATATGCTACATACGTACTGTTTTTTCAGTTTAGATGTTACATCATGTCGCTGCAGGATGTCTGACATCTAAGAGCCTTCCGCATATTATATACGTACAGAGTAAAAAAATAAGGAGTTTAAACAACTCAAAATGACTACCACTTTAGCGTGTTACTTGTGTGTCAATTCTACACGAACCTTTTTTTCCTATTTGCTAGTCGCGGTCGACTAGCTTCCGCCCAAAGGATATCGCCCTTTATATCGGGAAGTAGAGTAATGGGATCATGAGAATTAGGAGACTGTGGATGGGTATTATTATTTTTATTAAACTTTATTTCAACATTAGTTTATACATCATCATAAATACAGTGGGGAGACATTAATTCATTAGATTAGATAATCATATACTGTGGAAAAGGGTAGACATTATGGCCATTAATGATAATCAGAAATTAAGGTCTATGGGAGTGAGTGGTAGTGAGGTGCACCAGACGTCACGACATCGGGTATAGTTAGCAGAACAGATGCATGTTATCTTCTGATCCGGGGGCGACTCCGGATCTGATGGAGACAGGGGAAGCCTAGTTAGACAGTAGGACTACTGTGCATAAGATGGAATAATGCAAGGTCATGTAGTGGCGGTGATGTAGTCTGTGATGAATAGATGGTCTGGACTGTCGGGCGGTAGGGAGAAGTGGTAGAGGGTAAAGAGGAGTGAAGATTGAGGTGATTTTAGGCTTTGGCACATAAGGATTTCAGATGAGCTGTCCATTTAAGATGTCTGTAGAAGACTATCCCTAAATATTCAACAGTGCTTTGTGGCTGGAGAGGAACGTGGTCGAAATGGACAGATAAGTTGCCCGGATTCGATAGACGCGAGAACGCTTGTTCGGAGGAAGAAAGATGATTATTTCTGTTTTGACAGCGTTTAGTTTCAGTCGCCAACGTCTGCACCAGGAGAGAAAGGTGTCAATAGAAATCTGCAGTGTTCGATTGTTCTCTGGGACAGTGTTTGCGGATACGAGAAAGGCTCCGTCATCGGCAAATTGTAAGATAAACTTATATTGCCAGGTAATGGAGGAAAATGGAGTAATAATAACGAGATATAAGAGATATAATAACGGAGATAATGATGAACCTTGAAGAATGCCAGAATGCAGGAAAATAGGGTGTGAGAGGCGGTTGTTGATAGATATATAACCAAAGCGGCAAGAGAGAAAGTGGAAGATAAAACGGATGTAGCACAGAGGAAGACGGAAAGAGAGGAGTTTATATATAAGACCAAGATGCCACACCTTATCAAAAGCTTTTTCCAGATCGAATAAGACAAAACAGGAAAGTTTGGATGTATTGAACTACATTGTAATATGGGTTGTAAGGCGCATAAGCTGATAATTAATACTGTAGGAAGGCTGAAAGCCTGCTTGCGAAAGAGGAAGTGGATTGTGGGCGGATAGATGGCGGTGCAGGCGCGTAGCGAGAATACGTTCAAGAATTTTGCTGAACATAAGAGTAAGCTGAATAGGCCGATACGAAGAGACAGCATGTGAATGCTTGTTTGGTTTGGGAAACAAGAGAGTGATCGAGGATTTCCAAGAAGTCGGAATGAAGCCTGTGCGTAAAATAAACGTATATATAGCGGCAAGGTAAGTAAATAAAGAAGAATATATGGAGCCTCTTTCACATGTCGGTAAGAAATACGATCAGCGCCTGGAGCCGACTGATGTTTTCTGGCGACTGTGATATGGATATCTTTAACAGTAATAGGATCAGTAAGATAACTGTTTGTAGGTAAATGGTGGTTGGAATTGGGTTGAAGATCTGGTGATGAAAGATTGAGATTATCGACTGGATGGCCTCGTAGAGACGGATCAGATGAAAGGGGTAATCGGCAAAGGTGTTTGCTTTCACAGTATCGTCAGCAAGTAGTTGGTCCCCATCTAAGAGTGGATAAGGTGTGTGGGATGAGCGGCCAGTGAGTTGGTGAAGACAATTCCAGTATTTTGTGGAATGAGTGGTGGAGAAAAGATCATTGCAGTTAGTGATCCAGCGACGACATTTATAAGCAACTATGTAGTAATGGACAGTGCGTTGATATTGATGGTGGAGACGGAGAAACTCAAGATTGTCTGTGCGAGTGAAGTCTCTATAATGTGCCCGGGAACGTTTGATAAGTATTAGATAATGAGGAGGAAGAGCTGGTTTGTAAGTACGAACGGTGCGAACCGAAATGTTTTGGGCAAAGGTAGTGTTGATGGCAACAGTAATAATATCGAGCGCAACATGAAGATCGTCTTCTGTAGTGGGTTCCTGGACAGTTTCTAGCTGATGTTCAAGTATGGTGCGGTAATCATTCCAATTGGCTTTACAAACATTGGGTAAGAGCGAGGAGGTTGAGAAGTAGTACTAGAAGCATGACTAGAGCTCCTTCGTGGCTAAGCGGTTAGCGTACGCGCCTTTGGCGTGGCAGACCCGGGTTCGATTCCCGGCGGGAGCTCATGTGGTTCGGATTCCACGTTAATCAGTAGGTTTGCGTCTCATATAGCCTAGCTGCTGAAAGACACGTTCAACTCGAAATCAACTCAACTCAACTAGAAGCAGGACGTGGCGTTGTGATGGTAAGAAGTATCTGTATGTGGTCACTGCCAGGAGATGTTAGAAGTGTGAGGTCCAGTAGCCATGATAGTGAACAGAACGAACACAAAACAGCTAATAAGGTATGGTAAGCAGGTAGAAGCCACCCATTCGGATAAGGAAATGCCCCTAGCTAAACGTTTCGCAACGAGTTATCCTGGGCTGAGATAAGTCTGATAACTATTGCTCACCGAATATCTGACGAACAAGTCCCAGGATTGAGGAAAGGATTACAAACAGCAGCCGTGTTGACATTTGGTACGTCACAGCTGATGTTGTCGATATCGCTATTGACCTGAAAAATGACCAAGCACATTGCCTTCCGACCATATCAGAAATATCTCGTTACTGGCTGTGAGTTTTTGCATTGGCGTTTTTTGCTCATTATGAGCAAAGCTTTGCGCAATATATTTTACATTTATGGCAAGTAACTAATACCATTCTGTTTTCTTTTATCGGTCACACTAATATTGTTGTAAACCTGTCAATCGTATGACAACAGTTACACGGGTAGCAGTACTTCCATTTGTTTCCTTATCTGTTATTCTTGTGTCTTAGGACGTAAGAACAGAATATGGCAAAACTGTTATCAATGTAACTGTTGTCAGACGATTCACAGGTTTACAACAATATTATTGTGACCGATTACATAAAACATAGAATATTATTCGTTACTTCGCATGAATGTCAAATATATTTTGAAAAGCTTTGCTTTATACCACAATAAAAATCTATGCAAATTCTCTCAGGTAGTAACGAGTTATTTCTGTGCTCGAAAGGCGATGTGCTTGGTGCTCTACCAAAGAAAGGACATAGCCCTTGAAGCAGGACGAGACAAAAGAAAAAGCTTGGTGCTGAATTAACACCAAGTAACACGCTAAAGTGGTAGTCATTTTGTGTTGTTTCAACATCTCATTTTTTGCTCTGTATACATTGTTACATACGCCAGCTATGTGTTACATACGTCGATCTGGATGTGAGATACTGACCGCCTATGTACCATTTCTTTCTTTCGTTCGGAAAGTACGTATAGATGGAGCACTTATACGGAAAGTATTGTAAAACATATATATACGTTCTCAGTTATAAGTTTGTTGCAGGATGTTATTGTGCTGCCAAAGTGTCTTGAGCCGTGGCAAAAATGCGAACTAAAGCTCACACCCACGCGTTGAGCCAATAAGAGCTCAGGTGCTGCTAAACGAGAGAAAGCGAGTGGAATTCCTTCAGCCGATAGCAGCGCTTGCAATGGAAGACTAGGGATCAAGTCAATATGGTATATCTTTACATATAGTCGTACGTTAAGCAAAAAACTACAGGATTTACGCATATAATCTGCGTTTTTACGTACGAAAATACGTTTTTATTTTCTCTCTGCTCCGAATACTTTCTGCGTGTGAGGTTCAGCGCTCGGTGGAAGTTCTTGTGTCAGATTCAAACCAGAGGTATGGTTCAGATTAGTGTGGGATTTTCGACTAGGCAAATAAGGCAAACTGCCTAGGACCTTAAAACTAAGAGGGTTCGCAAAATATTAAATAACAGTTGAATCAATATCATTAATGTACTACTTATGTCGGGATGATGTATTGGCGGGCGAGGGGCCTCCGGTTATAATTGCCTAGAGCCGCAAGATGGTTAAATGTGCCACTGGTTCAGATTCCACTTTTTAGACAGATCTCGTCTCGTGTAGCCTCCGTGCTGAAGAGAAATGTTGAATTTAAGTAATTCCAGTCTAATCTACCCCGAAGAGGAAACTTTTTTATTTTATATATATAAATAAAACCCTAGCAGTATTACAACCCACCGCCCACCCCAGAAGTCCGTCCTGGATTCGCCCCTGAATCTACCTTTTGCAGCAAACTATAACGTGCGATGACACAGGGTCTACAACACTTATGGACAGCTAAATGTTTGCGCAAGTCAAGAGAATTTCGTAAAAGACGTTTCAAAGTTTGTTGTGAAGAATGTAGAGAACGCTTCAAGAAGAATAACTTTGTTATCGTTCATCTGCGATGATTTATTACACGCGTGAGAAGACACCACTTTTCGAAGAGCTTATCAGCGTTTCCTGCCTCCGAAGTGTGTGTGTTTGTATAGGTGTACATTACGTTAAACATTTACAAACGTCTTAGCCCGTAACCATTTTTTTCTTTGTACATGATAAATGATCTTCCCGTAGAATATTACAACAAAAGGAACACTCTTTAGTGTTACGTTAAACGTTTTAGAAAATAGTCTTGTTTTATTTTTTTTAATGAATACTTAGCTGGTCATTTATGCACATTTTTTTACGGAATTTTTATTTCAACATGTTCTCTGTCTTTTTTCTCTGTAAGAACGAAACTTTCCTCTCAAATTAATTATGTATTCAACCCTTCTAAGAATCTGATTCCTTTCAAAGAAACTTTGCATGCATTCTTAATTTCTTTGATGATACAATATTTAATGAAATTCGACCCAGGGTCTCTGCCTGAACAACCAATACCATCTCTTAAGATAAGTTCCTACAAAAGAGAATTGAATTCCTTAATATGAAATATATCTCCATATTTTATGACCAGGAATAGACGTAAAGTGAAAACGGGAAATAAAAGCAGGAATTGTAATGGTAAAGCAAGCTTTTAGGAGAAAAAAGAAGTAGGAGTTTCACGTGTACAGTACGTAAAGGAGTTTAATTTGTCATCAATATTAACATTACCAGTTATACAATAAGTACCGTATATATACGAGATTTGTTCAAAAAGTATCGAACCTTATTTCTTCCCAGGTAAACCAATGAAACGCGAGAGACTTTCCTCAGTGCAGATGTAGAGGTCACTCATGCGCACGTCGTGAATTTTTTCCCGCTCGCAGAAAGCGTGAGTCGGTGGCAGTCGGCCAGCGAATGAAGACGTAATGAGTGGTCTTCGGATTTCAATTTCTTTTGTAAAAAGACAGAAAACTTTGAGCAGCAATATTGCATCAAATTTTGCTAAAAGTGTGTCAATACCCAAGCGAAAACCATTCAATTTTGAACAAGAATTTGCGCATGAGGAGAGTGTCCATGAAGTTTGATTCAGGCTTTCATTGCCAAACACAATATTCTTCTGTGTTGTCAGGCTTCCTACTCACTCGAATGCCACTAAATGAGACCCGGTTTAAGTCAAGTGAAGACGTCATGCAAAATGCGACGGCACAATTGCTCACCATTCCAAAAACTGCGTTCAGAAGTGTTTCCAACAATGGTGGGAGTGCTGGAAGAAATATATGCATTAGGGTGTATCGAAAATGACTTTTTTTTCGAAATGTTAAGGTGGATAGTGCGGAAAAGAGCTATTTGTGACCTAAAAGTCCATGATTTTTTAAAAAGATTTTGTGAGGTCATTGACGTGGTGCGCATCGACCTTGAACTTTTGAAACTGATTTGGGTATGCAACCACGTACAACAATTTCACAAAAATGTCATTATTCGGCTGTTTTACCGAATATTTTTATATTTTTTCTACCTTATTATCATTTATTGTTTTGTTTATAACAAATATGTAAAATTCGTAATTAAGGGGTTGTTTCCTATGCTGCTTACTTACGCTTTTAGTAAAAACAAGTTGTTTTTCTATTGATGTTTTCCAGTTGGTTTTGACTTTGAGTTTTATTCGAAAGTTTTCAGATATAAAAGACTAATTGAATGTCATAGCTTTCTAACTACTGTTACATGTACAAAATTTCTTATGTGCTGTAGTAGATGCTTGAACAAGAACTTTGAATATAATGTTAGGCCTAACTACACATAAGCATTATCATGTATAAATTATAAAAGAATTCTGCAAAAGAATCATTAACCAAAATGTACCACTGCACACGTACGGTACTTGAATACCAAATATGAGTTTCACTGAAAATGACATCAATATAAACTCATATATATAATTTGGTAATATAAACGGATATTTAATATATTGCTGTAAAATACATATAAACGAACATAAAAAAGCACAGTGAATACAATTCTATTTTCTTGTAATATGTTTACATATTGCCATTACTAACGCACTTAACACATCTTGCCAATCTCCCAACACTACTAACAGTTTCTTAATTACTGTCCAGCCCTTCGCTTATTTTCATAGCTTATACTGCTTTGAAAATATCCCAGAGCAAACCAAGAGGAGGTGGCTGAACTGTGAGCTCCACCCACCCAAAATTATGTTGGGAAACATGATTTTACTAAGGGACAGGCCAATATGTTCTTCTAGTTATCTTCTTGGACTTCATATTCACTGTTTGTTCGTAATGTCGGAATATGACTTCTAGATTCCAATTTCGCTTTCATGCAGCCATCACGTGGACTGACGCCGAAAACGAAAGTAGCTGCCTCTATGATTATTTTCATAAGTTGTTTCACTCCTTGGGTGTTTCAGGGAAAGTCTTAAATATCTGCTATTTTTTAAATAAAGTTATCTACTTTTTCATTTGTACTGTTATTAGTCGACAGAGGTTCATGGAGGAGCATGAAGCCAAATCATTCATGTTCTGCATAGTATTGTTCTGCATTAAAATTGATAGTTGGTAAAATACAAGTGCGTTAACCACCGCGATTTCTTATAACTCGATTTCTTAGAATAATTTAACCACGGACTAACAATAGATTGTAAAATTTGAAAAATGAAAAGAGAGATCCCGGTGGTGATCGTTTCTAACGCCAGATTTTGTAATAATAAAAATAAAAAAAATGAGATGGCGGGTGTTGTGTTCATATTCCGTCTGTTACTCTTTATTCCCTGTGCACCACCGTTAAAGTCTCCGTTCCCCGAACTAAAATGGTTTGTGACTCGATAAGGACTAGTTTCACGGTTTGGAAATTTTATCTCCCCGCGGTGTCCCAGGGCTTTAGGGAAACAAGATCCCTCTAAAACCGTGTAAGCAAATGAAACTTGATATTATTTGTATACATATTTTGTATTCACATGCTGCAACGCTGAAAGAGAACTTCGCTCTAATGTTTGGTTTGTGCGGACGAACTAGACTGACTTTCACTTTCCAAGTGGACTGAATAATAATGGTAGTAATAATAATAATACCAGAAAATAAACGGATATCTAGAATTTAAAATTTTAGTTGAAAGTTCTGCAAATCAGTCTAATTCCCACTAGAATCGAGAAATTGCTTATATTGCCTAATTCGAATAACAGATCCTTTGGAAACCAATGTTATGCTTAAGGTTAGCGATACAACTTGTTTATGAAAGAAAAAGCTTACGAATTTGGGGTTAACAATGTAATAAAAGTTTTAATGAGCAAACGAAAACAACAACAAGAAAATGTTTTTCTAAAAAAATTAAGCAGGCCGAAAATTAACATTGAATTTTGGGTTATATGACAACAAATGTTCAGAATAAGGCATAAAGCCTTAACACAAAAATAAATCAATTTAAGTAAATTACATCTGGGTTTTCTTTCTTGAACTATGTAGTGAATGAATTGTTATCATTAACCTGACACACATAAACAAACTATGGAATTGATGTCTATAACCAGTGCTAGACGCAATCTTGCATTGTTTATATTTTATATAGAGCTTTCCTAATTTACATAGATATCATACCAAACTGGTTAAATCACAATCTTGCATTTGAAAAGTACCAAATTATTTGACATCGTATGCTAAGCATATAATTTACGTTGATCAGCTGATATGTTCTGACTATGACCTTTCCAAGATTTACGAAATTAAGATATTATATTAGAGATGCAAAAAAGCCGGCTTTTTTGAATCGATGGTTTTTTTCACATAAAAAGCCGGCTTTTTTGGGAAAAAAACGAGAATTTTGGAAATTTTGGCTTTTTTCAACTTCATGATTTTTCTATCTAAATAGCTTTCTTATAGTATATTCTATAGTTAGATAAAAATTCCATGACCTGAATGTGATATTTCGCTCTGAAATTCACCATCAAGATGGATGGAGCACATGTTTTACGAATTAAAGCTAACATGAAGAATGTAGTATTTGAGGGTAATTTTAGAGGCTATTTAACTTTATTTTAACTTTTGAGTTATCGACATCTTTTTTCTTCTCTAGTTTGTCATCCGTGTTTCATTTCTAAGAGCTTTTAGTACTCTAGCTTCTAGCGCAAAAGTTAAACTTGCCCGTTTTTCTATTTATCCGTCAAAGCGTACGTTTTTCAATATATCCGTCAAACCGTACTTCCACATTTCTGTTATACTGTAGCTGTGAAGTGATTTAGCAATAATTTTCCGGACACAACCTTGAATACCAATTTATACAAATAATCAGTAGCGGATTTAGAAAAGTACTTTAGGAGTTTTTTTTTCTGATTGTTTCGTTTCCTAAAAAGTCCTAATTTTATTTGGGAAGTGCTTGAAGTTTATGAGTACAGGCATAACTAATATTTCGTTTCGTTTATATGTTTAGCAATAATCTTCCGGATACAACTTTAAAAATCATTTTATACTGAGAATCAGTGGCGGATTTAGAAAAGTATTTTGGGAAGGATTTCTTACTAATGTTTAGTTTTTTTAAACATTCGTAATTTTTATTTGACGGGAGCTTAAAGTTTATGAGTAAAGGCATAAATAATAGATATTTCGTTTGTTGAAGACATTCCGTAACTTTGGGGAACGGGCTTCAGTCCGAAAGACCGCCCCCCTAACCTTCGCAAAATCGTCACTGCTGGTAATTAGTAATAATAACGATTTAAAAACAATAAAAAAGGAAGTCGCCCAACTCACAGTACACGCACTATTTCTACATTCACAGATGGAATGAAGAAAAGCTTTGTCAGAATGGTCGAATGCTGGTTGAATCCCGGACTTCCCGATAGAAGCGCAAAAGCTAATCACTCTGTCATGTTTGTTGTGCAGTTGTATTTAGCTTAACTTAAATATATTCCGTAGTCTTTTTTTTTTTGGGGGGGGAGTTCCGTAATGATATGTTGAATCCCTCTTGTTAAAAATTCAGAAAACTTGAGGATTGGGTAAACTGTGATGGTGGTTCTATAAAACTTAACTGTAGAATTTCAAGAATATACAGAACCAAAAGCTCTAGATGTGCAGCCTTTAAGTGTATCATATAAATCTATTTCTCTTATGTTTTATTTTAATTTTATTTTGTTTCAAAAAGAGGGTATGGAATATTTTGAAGTAAAAATACTACATACTATTTTGCTAGTTATTTGTGTATTCTTTAAAAAGAAGTGTTTACTTTTAGGGTTGGCTGGTTTACACCAACTTTTTTTTTTTAATAACTGGTTTAAACCACAAAAATAAAAAGAATGAAAAATGCGAATCGTGTGAACTTCATGGTGACGTTTCCAGATATCAAAATACCTGCAATAGTTTTATTTCCCTATCACCTTTTAATCAAGGTGTCCCATGTTCAATTCTCGGTCGAACCACAATCCTTCTTTCATGCGTAACCCAAGTAGCGGTTCGGATGTCAGTTTAAGCGAAAGTCTTCTCCTTGATAACCTCGGTATTTCGTAAGGATGTTAAGCCTAAATATACGAAACAAACCAAATTGTATATTTCTACATGCCTAAATGCGTGTTGTTTTATAAAGAAGCCAATATTGCTTAAATATATTGATAGAAATTGGCAAAATTTATCGATTGCCTACGTAACTTCCAACATTAGCTTGGATTGGACTTTCAACGATATCTACGTACCGGTGCTAAATTTGTAATTTAATACCTCAGTTTTAGCGTACTGATTATGGTACGTTGACCTTTAAATTTTACATGCAAAGCAATAACAGAATTTTCCCGTTATTGTCTTACATTTCAAGTAATGACGGGATTTTCCCAATGGCTAGGGCGGGAGATTCTCAAATTAAGAAATTTACTGACCGCACTTCTTTAAGGTTATGGGAGTTCTTCCGGCATAACCCCGCTGTTGCATAATAACATCAAGGCGAAACAAACTTAGGCTATTTCTGTGAATATGTAATATAAATACATAAAGCAAAAAACCTAAGTCAAAAAAGCCTGGTTTAAACCAAAAAAGCCTGGTTTAAACATCCCCCAAAAAACGGGTTTTTGGCATTTTCAAAAACAACCACGGTTCTTGCCAACTCTGCTTACTTTTGTATATAGGAGGTTAAAAAATTCTTATTATATACATTGGTTAATCCTGTGGAATTCATAATGTAAATATGTTGAAGAAAAATTGTTTGAAATATTTTTTCGAAATTCATAGTTTATTTTCGATGTTTTATATTATTATCAGCATCAACCACTAATTAAATGATTTTTTGTGTTATAGAGAAGCGATACAAAGTCTCTTTTATCAATTTAAAGCAGTATTTTGAAAAAAGCCCAAAATTTCCGAAGCAAAGCAGAAAAAACCGAGTTTTTTTTCCAAAAAAGCCGGTTTTTTTTCCGAGCCCTTGCATCTCTATATTATATTGCTTAACGGAATTTGAATATAACTACCTACTTCTTATTCGGGTGAAAACTAAATATTGGGATGATTTACAATAAGTTGAAACAAGTTGAAGTAAGTGGAAATGAGTTGAAGTAAATTGAAATAAATAAATAAATAAAAATAAGTCGAGAAACAAGTCATGACTTTGATTTGAGATTCGTGGGAAGTATGAAAGAAACATAGAATGATCTAAAGGAGTTAAGTAAACCGACTGCCTGACTGCTAACCATTTCTAATTATTAAAATTAATAACTGAGAATGAAAATAAGTACACTAAATATGCAATTCGACATTTACCTAACTAACAAGAATACACCATCAAATACATAAAATCAATGAGTGTAGCATTACTATTTGATTATGCATAAAAGCTATATATATATATACACATATTAGCACAAGTAGAAAATCAACAGACACAAACATATATAGATATATATAAAAAATCATAAGTAAAGACATGCATACATACATAAAAATCAAATAACATATGAATATTAATAGTAAATGCAAAGACGTCTCTCGAGATTTTTAACATGAATATAGTTTTCGTGATTTTCTCTCTGTATCATCAATAAGATTGGTATATGGCCGTACATTTTCATTTATTTGTCTAGTCTATGCGCATAGACTTCTGATCGCTCTATTGTTAGAGGATCAGAATGACGTAATAATTGCGGTTTTACTTAGCCTACTTCGTGTTTTTCCATCAGTATTCTACCTGACTGAAAATAATGTAGGTTCCGCTTTATTTACGGATTACGTATGTCTAACCAAGAAAATGATTAATTGCGAGACTAGTCGCATATATATATATATATCATAATTACTAATTAATCTTTTAGCTCTCCTACATAACCTACTTTTGCTAAGACATTACAGTATTATTTATTAGAGTTTTACTAGCATATAGATCGAAATAGATTCATTTAGTCCGTAAACTTCTATGCAAAATGACTTTACAAACACAATAATCTTTGGACAATTGAAGCAATGTCTTGAATATATTTTCTAGGAATACCTATTACGCCTTGTTCTAAATTATCTTAAATTTCTAATATTGCATGTCCATAGCGCAGATGATGCACTTTCGCTTCATACAAACTTCAATATGGTAAGGTAAATACTTCTTTCATGACAAATTTCACAGTTCGAGTCGTTCAAGGTCTACAACCCGTTATTTGATCTACATTTAAATTAACTTTCTTTATATATTATATAAAAATCCTAAGTGACAAATAGAATAATGACATAAACTACTATCTCTTTAATAAAAACAACGACATGTTCACTGAAGTCACAGAATATATATATATATATATATATATATATATATATATATATTCATCCTCACGGCATTGTCAAGGCTCTATATTTGTATTTTACATTTATTATTGCAACCGGGTGTTACTGACTTCCGTATACGGTAGCCCGATCATCACCCTTGTTCTTCGCGCGCACAGTCATTCGAAGAACTGAAAACGTACTCTGTACACAAACAGTTTATGGTTGTGAACTCGGAAAGCCTGGTACTTCTGCTTGTCAAGGTCAAAAAGTGGGAGAAAAAAGGATGTGTAGAATGTAAAGAGGGTGCAACAGTGACTGTTGCTTGTAAGGGAACATATTCATTTGTAGTTCGTGCACATTCCGCCTGTAGCGCTACTGTGGCACGACGTATATTGTAACTGTATAACTCTTGTACACCGCTAGTAGGTCTATTCGCGTTAGTGACGACCGAAACTATGTTGTCAGCTCTGACTGCGATAAGGCACTGCCGTGCTGCTTTTCCTTCTCTTTTTTTCCCCTTTTCCATTTGTGAGACGCCAAACATGTTGTTTTTGCTTGTTGCACGCGCTGAACGTGTTTCGGCGAGCGAAGTATTTAAGAAGTTGACTACATATTCTTGTTTGCGATAGTTTTAAATTGGTTAACTGTTGAAAAATATACGAAAATAAAGCTGTACTTGTTAAGGTATATTAGTCGAGGACGTAGCTACTGACAGTGTTGATTACAGATTTTCTCGAGGAAGAATTTAATAGCAGTAGAGGTGAAAAGGAGACGTCCATTTAGACAGCCCCCCCCCCCCCCCTTATCAGACTCAATGGGAAATGGTCTCAATCGTTTGTACACAAATGTGCAGGCGAAATTTTCGTTTGTACACAATTAGGGGCGCCGTCAGAACGAAAACAAAGTGGGGGCTGTCTAAATGGTAGCCCCCCAACAACATGTCCTATTCAAGCACAAATTGTCGCAATCATTTGTACATCGTTTCTACAGAAATGTGAAGGCGAAATTTTCGTTTGTAGACAATTAGGGGCGCCGTCAGAACGAAAACAAAGTGGGGGCTGTCTAAATGGTAGCCCCCCACCAACAAGTCCTATTCAAGCACAAATTGTCGCAATCATTTGTACATCGTTTCTACAGAAATGTCAAGGCGAAATTTTCGTTTGTAGACAATTAGGGGCGCCGTCAGAACGAAACCAAAGTGGGGGCTGTCCAAATGGTAGCCCCCCCCACCATGTCCACTTCAATCACAAATTGTCGCAATCGTTTTGTACATCGTTTGTACAGAAATGTGCAGGCGAAATTTTTGTTTTACACAATTAGGGGCGCCGCCAGAACAGAAAAAAATGGGGGCTGTCTAAGTGGTAGCCCCCACCATGTCCAATTGAATCAAATTGTCGCAATTGTTTGTACTTCATTTGTGCAGAAATGTGCAGGCGAAATGTATGTTCGCACGCAATTAGGGGCGCCGCCAGAACGAAAAAAATTGGGGGCTGTCTAAGTGGTAGCCCACGACCATGTCCTATTCAATCACAAATTGCCGCAATCGTTTGTACTTCGTTTGTACAGAAATGTGCACGCGAAATTTTCGTTTGTACATAATTAAGGGCGCCGCCAGAACAGAAAAAAATGGGGGCTGTCTAAGTTGTAGCCCCCCCCCCACCATGTCCAATTCAATCACAAGTTGTCGCATTCGTTTGTGTATCGTTTGTACAGAAATGTGCAGGCGAAATGTTTGTTTGAACAAACTTAGGGGCGCGGCCAGAACGAAAACAAAGTGGGGAGCTGTCTGAGTGGTAGCTCCCCCCACGATGTCAAATTGAATCACAAAGTATCGCAATCGTTTGTACATTGTTTGTACAGAAATGTGCAGGCCAAATTTTCCTTTGTACACTATTAGGGGCGCCGCCAGAACGAAAAAAAATGTGAGGGCTGTCTCAATGGTAGCCCCTCCCATTTCCAATTCAATCACAAATTGTCACAATCGTTTCTATATCGTTTGTACAGAAATGTGCAGGCTAAATTATTGTTTGTACATAATTAAGGGCGCCGCCAGAACGAAAACAAAGTGGGGGGCTGTTTAAGTGATAGCCCCCCACCATGTCCAATTCAATCACAAATTGTCGCAATCGTTTGTACATCGTTTGTACAGAAATGTGCATGCAAAATTTTTGTTTGTACATAATTAGGGGCGCCGCCAGGGCGAAAACAAAGTGGGGGGCTTTCTAAGTGATAGCCCAATCACCATGTTCAATTCAATCACAAATTGTCGCAATCGTTTGTACATCGTTTGTACAGAAATATGCAGGCAAAATTTTCGTTTGTACACAATTAGGGGCGACCTCAGAACGAAAACAAAGTGGGGGGTTGTCTAAATGTTAGCCCTCCCACCATGTTCAATTCAACCACAAACTGTCGCACTTGTTTGTACGCCTTTGTACATAATAAATGTGCAGCTGAAATTTTCGTTTGCACATAAATGTGGCCCCGCCAAAACGATAACAAACTATGGGCTCTCTAATTGATAGGCCTCCCACCATGTCGAATTCAACCACAAATTGTCGCACTTGTTTGTTACGGTTTTGTACAGAAATTTGCAGGCGAAATTTTCGTTTGTACACAATTGCGGGCGCGCCAAAACGATAACAAAGTATAGGCTACCTAATTGGTAGCACCCCCTACGTCCGATTCAAAAGAAAATCATCTCAATTGTTTGCACATCGTTTGAGCAGTAATGCGCAGGCGAAATTTTTTTTCTAAGCTATCAGATGCGTGGACAGAACGAAAAAAAAGGGGAGTTGTCTAAGTGCTAGCCCCACCATGTTCGATTGAACCACAAATTGTCGCGATCGTTTATACATCGTTTGTGCAGAAATGTGCAGGTAAAATTTTCGTTTGTTTGAATAACGGTTGATGAGTTTGAAAATGGTTCCTATTGCACTAGTTGAAAAAAAATTCTTTTTCTCTGGCACACGGAAGAAAATGCCTGATTCTAATAGAACTTTTCACGTAGAATTCGAATCTGCAATCAGTTTTTCTCCATCACCCTCAGTTTTCCCGTGACAGAGGTGTTTTCGGAAAATTTCCCCTCAAATTTCTGTTCTTTTTCTTTTTTTCTTTTTTTAAAACCATTTTCATACTTGTAGCTTGGGTACCTTAGGTATATAAACGCACAAATTATATTGTATATTAGCCTGATTTATACTTAGTAAGCCCTCTAAGTTTCATAAGAATAGCATTATTCTATCTAGAGAAATAAACATATTTATATAAAAAATATGCTATGTGTACTGTTCATTTTACAATATTCATTAGTGCAGATAAAATCACATATAACTTCCACGAAAATTACAATATAAGCACGGTTTATATCTTATTGGATTTGAAATAAAACATATTTTCAATGATGTATACACCGTGTCACCATTTTATATCTACTTAATAAATAATACAAAAGAAGTGAGTGGTATCTTGTTAATAAATGTGCACTTACTTACCTCAACTAATATGTTTTAGTTGTCGACTTTCTTCTGTGTTTGGTTTCTGGAACATCTCTTTTAAGTGTCCAACAGTAATCAGCTAGCATTTTTGAACTACACTGTCACTGGTACCTCTTCTCCATGGAGGAAATGTCCTGATGAAAATGTTCCCCATACTCATCACTAACAGCACCAAGCTTTTCAGGAAAGAAATGCAGGTGGAAGTCTAGAAAGTGAACTTTAAGGGACATGTTGCAACCCATTTCATTGAATGATTGCCGGAAATCACTCACAATTTCACGGTAATTTGGGGCTTTCTTGTTTCCTAAAAATTTCTCTGTTAAACATTTAAATGGACACCAAGCTGCTTTCTCAACCAGAGTTAAGAGATCCTCAAATTTTTGGTCACGAATCAAACATCTTATTTGGGGGTCTACAAAAATCCCTAGCGTCACTAACCCGAGGAATTTTTTCCTTGAGGTAACAAGATCCTGCATTACTTTTGTCCATTGTCCTAACAAAGTTTTTGAAGAGCCCCAACTTTATGTGAAGAGGAGGTAGAATTATCTAATCAGGGCTCACCAGTGAGGAATAAACAGCATTCTTCTGTCCAGGAGTTAATACATGCGTTGGCCATTCCTTCTTGATGTAATGTTCCGCTTTGTTCCTGCTGTCCCATTCGCAGAGGAAACAACAATATTTCGTATAACCAAGCTGCAAACCCATTAACAAAGAAATGACTTGTAAATCACAGCAAACGGTCCACTTGTATTTCTCATACTGAATTTTTTCTAACACTATTTCGATGTTTTCATAGGTTTCTTTCATATTAGTTGCATAAGCCAAAGGCACTGAAGGAAATTTATTGCTATTGTGCAAAAGGACAGCCTTAAAACTAGTTTTCAAAAAGTCAATAAGCAATCTCCACTCTGTACTTATATGTGCATGTCCAAGTCTATCCATCACAGCACAGACATTATTACAATACACTAAATCATTTTCTTGAGAATAGTAGTTCTGAAACTCTGTATGAAGGTTTCGAAAAATACACACTTTAGTGTCACGATGGAGCAGATTCCAGCCTTAAGTTTAGAATCAAGAAGTTCTGTCTGTGTATTGGAGAGTTTTAAATCCCGTATGAGGTCATTTAGTTCACCCGGAGTTATCAGATGAAAATCCAATGTAGATGTGCTTCCTACATAAGTAGGATCATCATTTTCATTTGGAACTTCAATAGTTGCCTTAAGTACGTAATCCTCATTTACCGTAAGATGAGAAGGAGGTACCGGTACAGGTAATTCTGCACTGTGTGGAACTGGCCTAATTGCTGATGCAAATTAGGGTACTGTACTGTGTGGTTAGATTTACTGCTTATTTCTTTTATCTGTGTCATACAAAAGTAGCAGTCTGAAGAATGATCTTTTGGTTCCCTCCAGATCATCGGTACTGCGAAGTTCATGTTTCGTCCACCATTTGCCCACCCAGTCAGACGTTTCATGCAAGTACAACAAATGTAGTGAGGAACCCAGTTCTTATCCTGGTCTCCTACACAGCAACCAAAATATAACTGATAACACTTCCTCACAAGTGGAGTAAAACATCGACGTTGTGATTTAAATATCAGCTCCCCACATACATAACAGAAATTGTCCGGTTTATTTACACACTTCCTCGACATCTTGTATCCTGTAAGGTATCACACACATACACACACACACACACACACACACACACACACAGGAATCTACACTCCATCAAATTCCCACAAAATCCCTCTAGACATTCCCTCATACAAAAATGGTGACATGGTATACACATCATTGAAAACGTTTTATTGGAAGTCCAATGAGGTATAAACCGTGGTATATTGTAATTTTCGTGGAAATTATATGTGTTGAAGACCGACCCGACCCCACCCGTGACCCAAATTGACTGACCCGACCCGACAACCCGACCCGAGCTGACCCGATTGGCCCGACCCAAAGTGACCCGAGTGAACCAACCCGAGGTGACTTAACCCGACAACCGATCCGAGTGACTTGACCTTACAATCTAACCAGTTTGAGAGAGCTAGAACTTTACAAAACTGCCACCAGAAAAAAAATGCTGACCAATTCTTATGCATAAACCATTGTTTCGGCTTTTTTTACTTGTAGTATAATTATCCTCCTCCTCCTCCTCAGTGTTCTCCCATTAATAAACAGGCCAGTTTCCGTGAACTAGGTAAGAAGCTTCCATTTTTGCGATTTCCCGCTAATATCTGCCTCGCAACCCAACATAAAGTACCACTCTCCTTATTACAATCTATCAATTCCAACCTTCTTACACACTCTCGCTCTCCTGATATCACCCCCTTTACTACATCCCTCAGAATGCAATCCCTTAGCAAGATCAAAACTTGTGATCCGTCCATTTTTCGCTTCCTTATATCGTCTAATATTGCTCTCGTCTCTTGCATTTTTTCAGCATTTCCTAATTCGTTTTCCTCTCTACCCTGCTAACCTTCTTTATTTTACTCCACATCCAAATTTCCAAGGTTAAAATTTAGGCAATCAAGTTCGAAAGTCAAAATAAAATTTGATTGAGTTCTGAAGACAAGTTCTGAAGGCTAAAATAATAAAAGTTTTGAAGACAACATTATTTTCTATTAAGGAATGTATATAGAACTTCTTTTAATATTTTTTGCTGTGTAACAAACAACAATTTCATCACGTTAACATTCCGATTTTTCTATTTAAAAACAGCTTTGCTGTCTGATAGAATCATAAGGAACTAATTGCACTGAAATATCATTCTGTAGGGAATTACCTTTTATTTTTTCTTGATTAAATTATCTAGAAGATATTTGCAACGTTATATAAAATTAGCAAGTATTTTATTGCGGAGAAAGTCAAATCACTACCCCAGCAATAATAATAATAATAATAATAATAATAATAATAATAATAATAATAATAATAATCTGAAGGTGACCAAGAAAGTTCTGTCTCTTTGTGGAGGTCTGTGTTCAATTGGCCCTCACACCGTGAGTTGAATGCGAATGGATATAAGGTGAAGGTCAGTTGTTGGACGAGACGAGACGAGACAGAATTTTCATGAAAGGGTACGAGATGAGACAGAGCTCTTTCAATAGAAACATATGCACTTTTCCAGACGAGACTACCTTCACGACACATTTTCGAAACGAGAATGCCCCAAACCAGGTCTCGTGAGCAACACTAGTAAGTATATCCAACATACTACTTGGTTGTGGCTGTTCAGATACACCGTGAACGTGCGTAAGGACTGAGTGAACATGGGGCCTTCACAGAGCGTCATAAGGGCTTGTTTGCTGTACGAGTTCAAATTGCTGCACCGCGGGGCGGAAGATATGACAGGCCTTTGGTGAGGGTGTCGTGACTACGCGGAGAGTGCAGTGGTATGACGGTTTAAGGACGGTGACGAAACACTCGAAGACGCACCACGTGCCGGAAGACAAACAGATGTTCAAAATAAAGATCTTCAGGCAGCAATTGAGGCAAAGACAGACATGTGAGGAACTGGTACTACCTTTCAGTGTAAGTGGAGAAACCATTCGGCACCACCACCATCAACTTGGGAAGCACTGCAAGTTGGGTTGATAGGTCCTACATGATTTGACTTGGAGCCAGAAAGCAACGCGAGCAGACACCTGTGTTTCTTTGGTGTCTCGTCTGAGGAAGGAGCAATTTCTGGACAGGGTGTTGACATGTGATGGGAAGTGGGTCCTGTACGAAGCTCCACGGCGCCGTCATTGTTGGTTAGCATACCATGAACCGGTTCAAAAACAGCCCAAGCCAGCACTACGCCAGAATAAGGTTCTCCTGTGCATTTTGTGGACTGCTCGAGGCATCGTCCATCGGGAACTGCTACCAGCTGGTCAGATCATCAATGCAACTGTGTACTGTCACTGTGTACTGTCTGGATCCAGCAGTTCTGAATCGCAAAGGGGTCCTCTTGTTACAAGGCAACGCTAAGCCCCACGTGGCTAAAATGACCCAGTACATCATTCTACGCCTTGGATGGAAAACACTATTGGATCCGCCATACTCCACGGACATTGTACCGTCCGATTATCACCTGTTCCATTCCTTGGACAATCACCTTAGAGAACGCCAATTCAAACAGCTAGAAGAGGTTCAATATGCACTTGATACCTTCTTCACTTCACGTCCCACCAAGTTCGACTGCGATGGAATCCATGGCCTTCCCGAACGTTTTCAGAAGGTCGTCGAGGCTGATGGAGACGATTTTTGATATTCCAGGTACGTCTTAGGTTACATACCAATGTTCGAAGGTGTTGGTGAAAAGGCGGCGGAACTTTCTTGGGCACTCTTAAAGTTATAATAATAATAATAATAATAATAATAATAATAATAATAATAATAATAATAATAATAATAATAATAATAATAATAATAATAATGTGTCCTGCCCAAAGGCAGATGTTTGACCCGAAGGTCCATGGGTATTGATTCCAGCTCGTACCAAGTAAGTTTTCTGGTGGACAAACCCCATGTGCATGGGTTTTCTCGGTGTTCTCCCATTTCCTCCCACTTTCTTCATTCAACCACTTCAATTATTTCTCATCATCACTGTCTCTCTTAGCGTTGGTGCATAACGTGGGACGTTAACTAGATATTTCCTTTCAATTTCACTTAATGTGACATTTAACTTGACATAGAAACGCAGAAAGGAAAAAAGTCAGTAGTAATATTAATTACAATTACAATACCAATTAGTTAATATAGGGTAAAATTAAAATTTTATTACTATTTCACCTTCAATTAGTCACATTTATCATTCATTCACCAACTTCGAATTGAATTCCACAACAAAGCTCTTTATAGTATTCCGTATAGAAAATAAGTGAAGAATGTGACGACCCGACCCGAGTGACCCGACACGAGCTAACCCGACTGACCCGACCCGACAACCCGACCCGTTTGAGAGCACTATCAGAGGGGTAGTATTTACAGTACAATTTATTTTGTATGGTTTAGCATACTTTAAGGCTACCATACTTTTTGAAAACAGAAAAAACGGGACATCTTACAAATTAGTAGTAAATATTGCATTTTGTATTAATTTTATCTTTCGAATTTTACTACAGTATCGCACTAGTTATACAACTTAAAATAATGTATTAATATAGTCCATACTCAGTGGCGTATTTAGGGGGAGGGCTTCCGGGCTCAAGCCCCCCACCGAAATCTTACTTACTATAGTAAAGTATATGAAATATCTTGCAGAATTTTCATATTTTCAGGCAAAGCACCCCCGGAAGTTAGCAAAGTCCCTCCCGAAACAAAATCGTAAATACGCCACTGTCCATACTTAATCAACAGTGCTAAAAATTATTATAGAAGCTAGAAGCTGTTATACAATATAAACGCAATCAGTGAACATACAATATTTAGGCAAAAATTATATTTTCAATATTATTACGCATACCACCTTTACATGCTCTACATGTCTATAAAGAAAAATATCCAGATTTATGAAGTTGTTTCAAAATTTCAATAGGCTGATTTATTTTTGTTAACCTAAAATGCGAACTAAAAGAAAGCAATTTGCATAATTGTTTTTCTGAAGCAGAAAAAAAAATGTGTTTTCGGGGCTGGTCTGCAACGTCACAAGAATTTGTTGCCACCTCGGGGTATACATTCTTACTTTTAGTGATAAGAGTTATACTTAGGAGGATTTAAACATTGCATGTTATATCCGGGAAAGCAGCGATTGCAATAATAATAAAGATTAGAATGAAATTGTTCCTATAGTATTGTCGGAATTGAAAGCAAAAGGAATAAGTCGATTTTATTATCTTTTCAGAAATTTTGATATGTAATTAATAATAATAATAAAGAAAAAAAAAACAGGACAAGAAGGAAAATTTCTGCACACCGGGACAAATTTTAAGAAACCGGGGCGTATGGTAGCCTTACATACTTATTTGCATGCGGAGTGTCAGTACGGAGCCACTACGTAGCAGAGTTGAAACAAAACCTCGTAAATAGGTTGCCAACTCAGGAAAACAAAATTACCGGCACACCCTCAAAATTCTCTGTACAAATGAGAAACTGAAGACTGTATTGATCGTTATTGTATTTACCAGCAATTGTCACTTGTTTAAAATTATCGAAACAGATGAATAATACTGGATATTAATCTTTATGTAACAATAGTTGATTCATAAAATGAAATTTATTCCATAAACTTCACTTCAAACAAAGGAAATTGCTTTAAAAAGTCATTTTCTACTCTCAATAAATGAATAAAATTCTTTTACAATAAAATATAAGTGTTATCAAATTTGTTATGTTAAATAAATAAAAAAAACTGCCATACGTTAAAAAAATATCGATAATGTATAATACAACGGAAATTTGTGTTTGTAAAGGCACTGTTGAAAAATTTCGATGTTCAATGTTATATTCTGGATTGCAGATTCCAAAATACCGGTCATAAGGGGTCTAATAAGAAGTTTGTACCGGTCACCGGCCTTAATCAAAATTACAGCAAATACCGGCCAGTTAGCAACTCTACTCGTAAATCAGAATGCTGAATGCACCAAAATACTTCACCATGCATTCTATAGTTTCTGCAAAATGAGTTTAATGAAGATGATCAAATAAAACAAAATACTGTGTTATAATTTTCCCTTTAACAGTCTAATTTGTGAATTTGTTATATCTTCCACTTATCAATTTCCTGTACGAGATGAGAATAACGGTTTCTGCGCAAGATAGAAAGAAAAAAATACATTTCTCTCATAAGGATTCAGTTCACGTAAGAAATAATGAATAAGTTTAATAATAAGAGCCGAGGAGTGAAAAACTAACTCAGCAATAATGATTGTAAGTATAAATATAAATATAAAAAAACAAAAAAAAAATTTAATTCCATCATCGTTAGGATAAGATCAATATAGTGAATCACACGATTGTGTGAACAAACCAAACCACACAATAGTGTGAACAAAGTCCTGTTAGAAAAATACTCCATAAATGTGACACATTTTTTTAATGCTTCTACCATTTATACAATCCCTCACATTGTTTTCGTTCTGGCGGCGCCCCTAATAGAGTACAAACGAAAATTTCGCCTGCACATTTCCGTTGCCAATGATGTACAAGCGATTGATATAATTTGTGATTGAATTGGATATGGTGGGGGCTACCATTTAGACAGCCCCACTTTGTTTTCGTTCTGGCGGCGCCATTAATTGTGTACAAACTAAAATTACGCATGCATATTTCTGTACAAACGATGTAGAAACGATTACGAAAATTTGTGATTCAATTGGACATGTTGGTGGGAAGCTACCACTTAGAGAACCCCCAGTTTGTTTTCGTTCTGGCGGCGCCCCTAATTGTGTACAAACGAAAATTTTGCCTGAACATTTCTGTAAAAACGACGTACAAACGATTGCGACAATTTGTGATTGAATTGGACATGGTCGGGGGCTACCACTTAGACAGCCCCACTTAGTTTTCGTTCTGGCGGCGCCCCTAATTGTGTACAAACAAACATTTCGCCTGCTCGTTTCTGTACAAACGAAGTACAAACGATTGCGACAATTTGTGATTCAATTGGAAATGGTGGGGAGGTATTACTTAGAAAGCACCCTACTTTGTTTTCGTTCTGGCGGCGTCCCTAATTGTGTACAAACAAACATTTCGCCTGCCCGTTTCTGTACAAACGATTGCGATAATTTGTGATTGAATTGGACATGGTGGGGGGTACCACTTAGACAGCCCCCTTTTTTCTGTTCTGGCGGCGCCCCTAATTGTGTACAAACGAAACTTTTGCCTGCACATTTCTGTACACACGAAGTAGAAACGATTGCGATAATTTGTGATATAATAGAACATGTTGGTGGGGGGCTACCAGTTAGACAGTCCCCCACTTTGTTTTCGTTCTAGCGGCGCCCCTAATTGTGTACGAACATACATTTTGCCTGCACATTTCTGTACAAACGAAGTACAAACGATTGTGACAATTTGTGATTCAATTGGACATGATGTGGGGGGGCTAACACTTAGACAGCCCCCACTTTGTTTTCGTTCTGGCGGCGCCCCTAAGTTTGTTCAAACAAACATTTCGCCTGCACATTTCTGTACAAACGATACACAAACGAATGTGACAACTTGTGATTGAATTGGACATGGTGGGGGGGCTACCACTTAGACAGCCCCCATTTTTTTCTGTTCTGGCGGCGCCCTTAATTATGTACAAACGAAAATTTCGCGTGCACATTTCTGTACAAACGAAGTACAAACGATTGCGACAATTTGTGATTGAATAGGACATGGTCGGGGGCTACCACTTAGACAGCCCCCAATTTTTTTCGTTCTGGCGGCGCCCCTAATTGCGTGCGAACATACATTTCGCCTGCACATTTCTGTACAAATGAAGTACAAACAATTGCGACAATTTGTGATTCAATTGGACATGGTGGGGGGGGCTACCACTTAGACAGCCCCCATTTTTTTCTGTTCTGGCGGCGCCCCTAATTGTGTACAAACAAAAATTTCGCCTGCACGTTTCTGTACAAACGAAGTACAAACGATTGCTATAATTTGTGATTGAATAGGACATGTTGGTGGGGGGCTACCAGCTAGACAGCCCCCAATTTGTTTTCGTTCTGGCGTCGCCCTTAATAGTGTACAAACGAAAATTTGGCCTGCACATTTCTGTACAAACAATGTACAAACGATTGCGATACTTTGTGATTCAATTGGACATCGTGGGGGGAGCTACCACTCAGACAGCTCCCCACTTTGTTTTCGTTCTGGCGGCGCCCCTAAGTTTGTTCAAACAAACATTTCGCCTGCACATTTCTGTACAAACGATGCACAAACGAATGCGACAACTTGTGATTGAATTGGACATGGTGGGGGGGGCTACAACTTAGACAGCCCGCATTTTTTTCTGTTAGGCGGCGCCCTTAATTATGTTCAAACGAAAATTTCGGGTGCACATTTCTGTGCAAAAGAAGTACAAACGATTGCGACAATTTGTGATTGAATAGGACATGGTCGGGGGCTAGCACTTAGACAGCCCCCAATTTTTTTCTGTTCTGGCGGCGCCCCTAATTGTGTACAAACGAAAATTTCGCCTGCACATTTCTGTACAAACGAAGTACAAACGATTGCGATAATTAGTGATTGAATAGAACATGTTGGTGAGGGGGGCTACCAGTTAAACAGCCCCAATTTGTTTTCGTTCTGGCGGCGCCCCTAATAGTGTACAAACGAAAATTTGGCCTGTACATTTCTGTACAAACAATCTACAAACGATTGCGCCAATTTGTGATTTAATTGGACATGGTAGGGGCTACCATTTAGGGGAACTCCCTCGAGAGGAATCACTCTACTTATTTATTGCAAAAAGCAGAATTTAAAAATTCGCATTCGTCCAAAGTTATCGTGTGAAGTAACAGCCGTTTGTATGTACGTACTAATATTGATAAGTTCCACTACGCGATCCCAATTAATAGTTCATATACCCGCGCCACACACACAAACACTAGCATTTGTACACACGAAAGTATACCTAGTAGTATCCACACGCTTACGCCGGAAACTAGAAACAAACAAACACACACACACACACACACACACACACACACACACACACACACACACACACACACACACACACACACACAGGGAGAGAGAGAGAGAAAGAGAATATCTTGTTGTACCTTTATACTGAATGCACAATTACTCACAAAATCAGTTAAAAAAGAAAAAAGAAAAAAGTTGTAAATGAAACTTTCAAAGATTGGTAGCACTGCTGCGTGTCACACATGAGATTGTTCCATAATGATTGATTCGTAATATGATGTATATGGGTTTCTTAATGGTAGTATAACAAAATGCCTTCAAATTGACCACTAAATAAAAAGTGAAATTTATTTCTCAAATTTTGTAAAATCGAAGTCGGTGGGCATTATGGGAACAGTCTACAATAAGAATATATGCAAATAAATATTAATATACTTCACGTTTTCCAGTGGGTGCAAGAAAGCTTCGAATAGTATTTGTTGCCAGAAGCATTAGCCGATGTAAATATATATATATATATATATATATATATATATATATATATATATATATATATATATATATATATATATAAGTTCCATTGTAAAAAGTATCTCTATTTTCAATAAGCCTTGCTCAAAAAGAGAAAAAAAAGGAATTTTAATGTTTGGTACTTATAGTTCGGATTGGAAAATCTATTCTCCATACGTTGAAAATGCGTTTAAAATTTTTAAATAGTTCCGACTTTAACTTTTATACTGTGAACGTCTTGCATTTTATTCAATGCCGAAAATTTCCCTTTTAGCATCAACAAAAAATAATTTGGATGGGTCCTACCTTTTGCCGCCCACACTGCTCTCACCACTTTCGTAGTCACCACTGAGCTGACCACACACATACAGATGTCCCTGCGTTTCTTGGCTTCCTTCTTCCGTGAGAAGTGTCCTGGATCCGGGGTTCCTCTCTTCGACTCCTGCTGCGTCCTCCTCTTAAACTGTAAGGGGCGTCGCTCTTGGGCGTCTCCTGGCCCATCAAAGTGGGGCTTCTGTTGGTCCATTTCTGTTGGTCACTTTCACTCTTAACAGCACTCTTAAACGTGTCACTGCACCAACATCACTCTTTGTGTGTGAAGTGTAGTGTTACACGGATTAAGAGTATGGATTGTTTTTAAGTATTGTTGATAGTACTTCAAAACTGATTATGTATTATTGAAACTAGTCTAAGTGCTTTCGGTGCGTATGTAGGTCATCCTAATTGTCTGTAATAGCTCGTGAATATGTTTATAAGTACGAAATTCTGTCACTCAAAAAAATGTTTGTAAGCGTTTCGCGATATATATATTAGCAGCGTTAAAAGTTTACATATATACTTAAATATATTTGAAGATGATCAATGTGTAAGTTCCTATGTCTTAGAAAAATTGCAACTCCGCACACTCGGCTTCGGTGAGTTTAGCCGCACATTATTCTCGGTTGATTAACTTTTAATTACCAATGTAGTGTGTGTGTGTAAGTTCCGGGTGTATTTTTGTGTTGTGGTGATCTGATGTTTCCCGGCGATGTACTTGGATACGACTGACCTGGAGTTTCGAATTTTTAACCTGCCCATCTTTTTGGATACGCCTCTAACGGTGTCTTCGATTTCGTCTCTGTTCTCTTATTCGTTAGATTATTTTGATGTCCTAAATTTTTATTTTCTTGGTCTCCGCCTACTTACGGTGTTCGAGCGTCGTCTCTCCGACGTACGTGATTTTTTTAGATTTCACATGTAATATAGAAAATTTTTATAGGGGCCTATTCGGCGCCTCATAGTCTCGTGCGTGCTTTTGAACCAAGTTACAGACCTGTATCAAAATTTTATCTTGGTACTGCGTGGCGACATATGGTCTATGATGTGATTTTGACAAATTCAGAGAGATTATTTTCCACTTGGGTTCTATTCAATGTGTTCAGACTTTATTATTTTTCTCAAATTCACAAAAAGATGCTAAAAGCTGTTTTGTTTTCCTTTCTTGGGCTCACGCCGGGTCCTCTGTATGTGTGGTCTTCTACGCATGTGGCTTAGGCAGCGGTATAAAGAGACAATAGAAGGGTCTTTCAACTGTCCTCGCCGCGACGACAGGTATACAGAATAAAAAAAAAAGAATATCTTACTCTCGGATAGTGAAGAAAAATAAAGAATATCCTTTGCTTCTTTAAACACACAAAAATGAAAATGAAATTCACTAAAGTTGTTCATAATTATATGCAAAATTGAATTAAAAAGATTTATTTAAAAATTAAATAATAAATGGTAAAGATGCAACTGTCACACGATTTTGGATATCTGTTCAGCTGTTTTGAGCGGTGTTTGTCTGCGCAGTCTAGAGAGGAATAACCCTGGACCACTTGTCTAGTCACGGTGAACAACGTCGGCATGCCGAGTGCTGCAACTGTATTCAAGCACGCCCCACCTCTCTAAATAACTGCAGCTTATTAAAAGCGTACGTAATAAAGATGTACGCACAGGTGTGGTTTGGGATCAAGAAGAAACCATTGATAACTGATGGAGCACGACACTTCTGAAATATGATGCACTTGTCTCGATATCTCCCACAACACTTCAGAGATCTGATTGGTAGGGTCATTCAGCAAAACGCATTCCTCACCCATGCTGAAAATCTTCTGCTAGCTTTGATAACCGACCAAAACGCAGGCATAGGAAATCTTGGTTTGTGAGGAATTTACTGTATAAATCAAGAGGATTGAAAATAATACAAAAGACTTCTCACTTTTATTTTACCAACTATCAATTTTAATGCAGAAGAATACTATGACATGAATGATTTGGCTTCATGCTCCTCCATGAACCTCTGTCGACTAATAACATTACAAATAAAAAAGTAGATAACTTTATTTAAAAAATAGCAGATATTTAAGACTTTCCCTGAAACACCCAAGGAGTGAAACAACTTAAAAAAATAATCATAGAGGCAGCTACTTTCGTTTTCGGCGTCAGTCCACGTGATGGCTGCATGAAAGCGAAATTGGAATCTAGAAGTCATATTCCGACATTACGAACAAACAGTGAATATAAAGTCCAAGAAGATAACTAGAAGAAAATATTGGCCTGTCCCTTAGTAAAATCATGTTTCCCAACATAATTTTGGGTGGGTGGAGCTCACAGTTCAGCCACCTCCTCTTGGTTTGCTCTGGGATATTTTCAAAGCAGTATAAGCTATGAAAATAAGCGAAGGGTTGGACAGTAATTAAGAAACTGTTAGTAGTGTTGGGAGATTGGCGAGATGTGTTAAGTGCGTTAGTAACGGCAATATGTAAACATATTACAAGAAAATAGAATTGTATTCACTGTGCTTTTTTATGTTCGTTTATATGTATTTTACAGCAATATATTAAATATCCGTTTATATTACCAAATTATATATATGAGTTTATATTGATGTCATTTTCAGTGAAACTCATATTTGGTATTCAAGTACCGTACGTGTGCAGTGGTACATTTTGGTTAATGATTCTTTTGCAGAATTGTTTTATAATTTATATATGATAATGCTTAAGTGTAGTTAGGCGTAACATTATATTCAAATTTCTTGTTCAAGCATCTACTACGGCACATAAGAAATTTTGTACATGTAACAGTAGTTAGAAAGCTATGACATTCAATTAGTCTTTTATATCGGAAAACTTTCGAATAAAACTCAAAGTCAAAACCAACTGGAAAACATCAACAGAAAAACAAATTTTTAGTCTAAAATTCACATTTTTTTTTTTACTAAAAGCGTAAATAAGCAGCATAGAAAACAATACCTTAATTACGAATTTAACATATTTGTTATAAACAAAACAATAAATGATAATAAGGTAGAAAAATACATAAAACAGCCGGATAATGAAATTTTTGTGAAATTTTTGTGCGTAGTTGCATACCCAAATCACTACACTGTTAAAAATACTTTCTTAAATCTGAGAAACTGTTTCTTATCTGTGCACCGAGAATATCTTTTCTTAGAAATAAGAGTTTGAAATTCTCATTAATGAGAAATGAAGAAAAGTAGATGAAGTTATATAAAGCGGAATGAGAAAATATATTGTTACTTTCCATACGAACAAGAACTTCCAAATCTCATTTCTAAGAAAATATTGTCTCAGTGCACAGATAAGAAACGGTTTCTCAAATTTAAGAAATTATTTCTAACGGTGTATCAAAACTTCAAGATCGATGCGCGCCGTCTCAATGACCTCCAAAAAATCTTTTTTTTTTAAAAAAAAACAGGGTCTTTTAGGTCACAAATAGCTCTTTTCCGCACTATCCACCTTAACATTTCGAAAAAAAAAGTTATTTTCGATACTCCCTAATGAGCATTATCAAGGAGACTACTTTCAAGGAGATTAGTGCTTCGGATTTCCAAATCAATAAATATATTTTTCGGACCCGAAAAGAGTACATGCCATTTAAAGCATAACGTCGGGTAACCCTAACAACAACTAAGTGAAACTTTTCAGTTCCAAATCAATAAATGTATTTTTCGGACCCGAAAAGAGTACATGCCATTTAAAGCATGACGTCGGGTAACCCTAACAACAACAAAGTGAAACTTTTCAGTTCCAAATCAATAAATGTATTTTTCGGACCCGAAAAGAGTACATGCCATTTAAAGCATAACGTCGGGTAACCCTAACAACAACTAAGTGAAACTTTTCAGTTCCAAATCAATAAATGTATTTTTCGGACCCGAAAAGAGTACATGCCATTTAAAGCATAACGTCGGGTAACCCTAACAACAACTAAGTGAAACTTTTCAGTTCCAAATCAATAAATTTATTTTTCGGACCCGAAAAGTGTACATGCCATTTAAAGCATAACGTCGGGTAACCCTAACAACAACTAAGTGAAACTTTTCAGTTCCAAATCAATAAATGTATTTTTCGGACCCGAAAAGAGTACATGCCATTTAAAGCATGACGTCGGGTAACCCTAACAACAACTAAGTGAAACTTTTCAGTTCCAAATCAATAAATGTATTTTTCGGACCCGAAAAGAGTACATGCCATTTAAAGCATAACGTCGGGTAACCCTAACAACAACTAAGTGAAACTTTTCAGTTCCAAATCAATAAATGTATTTTTCGGACCTGAAAAGAGTACATGCCATTTAAAGCATGACGTCGGGTAACCCTAACAACAACTAAGTGAAACTTTTCAGTTCCAAATCAATAAATGTATTTTTCGGACCCGAAAAGAGTACATGCCATTTAAAGCATGACGTCGGGTAACCCTAACAACAACTAAGTGAAACTTTTCAGTTCCAAATCAATAAATGTATTTTTCGGACCCGAAAAGAGTACATGCCATTTAAAGCATGACGTCGGGTAACCCTAACAACAACAAAGTGAAACTTTTCAGTTCCAAATCAATAAATGTATTTTTCGGATCCGAAAAGAGTACATGCCATTTAAAGCGTGACGTCGGGTAACCCTAACAACAACTAAGTGAAACTTTTCAGTTCCAAATCAATAAATGTATTTTTCGGACCCGAAAAGAGTACATGCCATTTAAAGCATGACGTCGGGTAACCCTAACAACAACTAAGTGAAACTTTTCAGTTCCAAATCAATAAATGTATTTTTCGGACCCGAAAAGAGTACATGCCATTTAAAGCATGACGTCGGGTAACCCTAACAACAACTAAGTGAAACTTTTCAGTTCCAAATCAATAAATGTATTTTTCGGACCCGAAAAGAGTACATGCCATTTAAAGCATAACGTCGGGTAACCCTAACAACAACTAAGTGAAACTTTTCAGTTCCAAATCAATAAATGTATTTTTAGGACCCGAAAAGAGTACATGCCATTTAAAGCATGACGTCGGGTGACCCTAACAACAACTAAGTGAAACTTCTCAGTTCCAAGTCAATAAATGTATTTTTCGGACCCGAAAAGAGTACATGCCATTTAAAGCATGACGTCGGGTAACCCTAACAACAACTAAGTGAAACTTTTCAGTTCCAAATCAATAAATGTATTTTTCGGACCCGAAAATAGTACATGCCATTTAAAGCATAACGTCGGGTAACCCTAACAACAACTAAGTGAAACTTTTCAGTTCCAAATCAATAAATGTATTTTTAGGACCCGAAAAGAGTACATGCCATTTAAAACATGACGTCGGGTAACCCTAACAACAACTAAGTGAAACTTTTCAGTTCCAAATCAATAAATGTATTGTTCGGACCTGAAAAGTGTACATGCCATTTAAAGCATAACGTCGGGTAACCCTAACAACAACTAAGTGAAACTTTTCAGTTCCAAATCAATAAATGTATTGTTCGGACCTGAAAAGTGTACATGCCATTTAAAGCATAACGTCGGGTAACCCTAACAACAACTAAGTGAAACTTTTCAGTTCCAAATCAATAAATGTATTTTTCGGACCTGAAAAGTGTACATACCATTTAAAGCATAACGTCGGGTAACCCTAACAACAACTAAGTGAAACTTTTCAGTTCCAAATCAATAAATGTATTTTTCGGACCTGAAAAGTGTACATGCCATTTAAAGCATAACGTCGGGTAACCCTAACAACAACTAAGTGAAACTTTTCAGTTCCAAATCAATAAATGTATTTTTCGGACCTGAAAAGTGTACATGCCATTTAAAGCATAACGTCGGGTAACCCTAACAACAACTAAGTGAAACTTTTCAGTTCCAAATCAATAAATGTATTTTTCGGACCTGAAAAGAGTACATGCCATTTAAAGCATAACGTCGGGTAACCCTAACAACAACTAAGTGAAACTTTTCAGTTCCAAATCAATAAATGTATTTTTCGGACCTGAAAAGTGTACATGCCATTTAAAGCATAACGTCGGGTAACCCTAACAACAACTAAGTGAAACTTTTCAGTTCCAAATCAATAAATGTATTTTTCGGACCCGAAAAGTGTACATGCCATTTAAAGCATAACGTCGGGTAACCCTAACAACAACTAAGTGAAACTTTTCAGTTCCAAATCAATAAATGTATTTTTCGGACCCGAAAAGTGTACATGCCATTTAAAGCGTGACGTCGGGTAACCCTAACAACAACTAAGTGAAACTTTTCAGTTCCAAATCAATAAATGTATTTTTCGGACCCGAAAAGTGTACATGCCATTTAAAGCATAACGTCGGGTAACCCTAACAACAACTAAGTGAAACTTTTCAGTTCCAAATCAATAAATGTATTTTTCGGACCCGAAAAGAGTACATGCCATTTAAAGCATAACGTCGGGTAACCCTAACAACAACTAAGTGAAACTTTTCAGTTCCAAATCAATAAATGTATTTTTCGGACCCGAAAAGTGTACATGCCATTTAAAGCATAACGTCGGGTAACCCTAACAACAACTAAGTGAAACTTTTCAGTTCCAAATCAATAAATGTATTTTTCGGACCCGAAAAGTGTACATGCCATTTAAAGCATAACGTCGGGTAACCCTAACAACAACTAAGTGAAACTTTTCAGTTCCAAATCAATAAATGTATTTTTCGGACCCGAATAGTGTACATGCCATTTAAAGCATAACGTCGGGTAACCCTAACAACAACTAAGTGAAACTTTTCAGTTCCAAATCAATAAATGTATTTTTCGGACCCGAAAAGTGTACATGCCATTTAAAGCATAACGTCGGGTAACCCTAACAACAACTAAGTGAAACTTTTCAGTTCCAAATCAATAAATGTATTTTTCGGACCCGAAAAGTGTACATGCCATTTAAAGCATGACGTCGGGTAACCCTAACAACAACTAAGTGAAACTTTTCAGTTCCAAATCAATAAATGTATTTTTCGGACCCGAAAAGTGTACATGCCATTTAAAGCATAACGTCGGGTAACCCTAACAACAACTAAGTGAAACTTTTCAGTTCCAAATCAATAAATGTATTTTTCGGACCCGAAAAGTGTACATGCCATTTAAAGCATAACGTCGGGTAACCCTAACAACAACTAAGTGAAACTTTTCAGTTCCAAATCAATAAATGTATTTTTCGGACCCGAAAAGTGTACATGCCATTTAAAGCATAACGTCGGGTAACCCTAACAACAACTAAGTGAAACTTTTCAGTTCCAAATCAATAAATGTATTTTTCGGACCCGAAAAGTGTACATGCCATTTAAAGCATAACGTCGGGTAACCCTAACAACAACTAAGTGAAACTTTTCAGTTCCAAATCAATAAATGTATTTTTCGGACCCGAAAAGTGTACATGCCATTTAAAGCATAACGTCGGGTAACCCTAACAACAACTAAGTGAAACTTTTCAGTTCCAAATCAATAAATGTATTTTTCGGACCCGAAAAGTGTACATGCCATTTAAAGCATAACGTCGGGTAACCCTAACAACAACTAAGTGAAACTTTTCAGTTCCAAATCAATAAATGTATTTTTCGGACCCGAAAAGTGTACATGCCATTTAAAGCATGACGTCGGGTAACCCTAACAACAACTAAGTGAAACTTTTCAGTTCCAAATCAATAAATGTATTTTTCGGACCCGAAAAGTGTACATGCCATTTAAAGCATAACGTCGGGTAACCCTAACAACAACTAAGTGAAACTTTTCAGTTCCAAATCAATAAATGTATTTTTCGGACCCGAAAAGTGTACATGCCATTTAAAGCATAACGTCGGGTAACCCTAACAACAACTAAGTGAAACTTTTCAGTTCCAAATCAATAAATGTATTTTTCGGACCCGAAAAGTGTACATGCCATTTAAAGCATAACGTCGGGTAACCCTAACAACAACTAAGTGAAACTTTTCAGTTCCAAATCAATAAATGTATTTTTCGGACCCGAAAAGTGTACATGCCATTTAAAGCATAACGTCGGGTAACCCTAACAACAACTAAGTGAAACTTTTCAGTTCCAAATCAATAAATGTATTTTTCGTACCCGAAAAGAGTACATGCCATTTAAAGCATAACGTCGGGTAACCCTAACAACAACTAAGTGAAACTTTTCAGTTCCAAATCAATAAATGTATTTTTCGGACCCCGAAAAGAGTACATGCCATTTAAAGCATGACGTCGGGTAACCCTAACAACAACTAAGTGAAACTTTTCAGTTCCAAATCAATAAATGTATTTTTCGGACCCGAAAAGAGTACATGCCATTTAAAGCATAACGTCGGGTAACCCTAACAACAACTAAGTGAAACTTTTCAGTTCCAAATCAATAAATGTATTTTTCGTACCCGAAAAGAGTACATGCCATTTAAAGCATAACGTCGGGTAACCCTAACAACAACTAAGTGAAACTTTTCAGTTCCAAATCAATAAATGTATTTTTCGTACCCGAAAAGAGTACATGCCATTTAAAGCATAACGTCGGGTAACCCTAACAACAACTAAGTGAAACTTTTCAGTTCCAAATCAATAAATGTATTTTTCGGACCCCGAAAAGAGTACATGCCATTTAAAGCATGACGTCGGGTAACCCTAACAACAACTAAGTGAAACTTTTCAGTTCCAAATCAATAAATGTATTTTTCGGACCCGAAAAGAGTACATGCCATTTAAAGCATGACGTCGGGTAACCCTAACAACAACTAAGTGAAACTTTTCAGTTCCAAATCAATAAATGTATTTTTCGGACCCGAAAAGAGTACATGCCATTTAAAGCATAACGTCGGGTAACCCTAACAACAACTAAGTGAAACTTTTCAGTTCCAAATCAATAAATGTATTTTTCGGACCCCGAAAAGAGTACATGCCATTTAAAGCATGACGTCGGGTAACCCTAACAACAACTAAGTGAAACTTTTCAGTTCCAAATCAATAAATGTATTTTTCGGACCCGAAAAGAGTACATGCCATTTAAAGCATGACGTCGGGTAACCCTAACAACAACTAAGTGAAACTTTTCAGTTCCAAATCAATAAATGTATTTTTCGGACCTGAAAAGAGTACATGTCATTTAAAGCGTGACGTCGGGTAACCCTAACAACAACTAAGTGAAACTTTTCAGTTTTGTAATATTAGAGAGTTATTCGAGAAGAGCATTTGTGATGAAAATCGAGTTTATATTTTTTCAATCTGGTATCAAAGACGCGAAGTACTAATAAAGGAAGAAAGAAAAACGAATGTGAAATTGAGAAGTTCATAGGTCAAACATGTTGTGTGATAAAATTACAAGAATCATTTTACATCTTCAGCAAAATTCAAGACATTTTTTTTTCTTAGTAAAAATAAAACATTAAAGCTTAAATGATGATGAAGAAAGAAGGAATTTTCTTCTTCCTTTCTTTGTGTTGTATACTACTCAAATTTCTGATTTTTTTTTCTTTCTTCGTCGTGTCTGAGTAATTCCAGCATTCAATTTAGTTCGATAAATTGAACGAAGGAAATATCAGGGAGCGTTTTTTTTTCCTACTAATATAAGTCTCTCAAGAAGTAATTTGACTCTTTGATCCTGTTTCTTTCTTCCAATATTAGGTTCTTTTACAAGGTGACAAAGAAGCGACGATTCTTATTTCTCACTGAAAGGATACTTTTCTTTTCAAATAAATGAAAGGATTACTTTTAATAATGTTCGATCCAGAATACTATTGTTAGACATAAGAAAGTATACTTTTAAAAGAAGATTTGCTCATATAATGTGAATCTATCTACCTGTACATGTATGCATTTAAATTTATATTCTAGCTGAAATACCCTTAAAATAAACCCTTTAGTCAAAGTGACATCATTAAAAAACCTAGCTTGCAGGGCCGAAATTAAGGGGGGCTTAGGGGAGCTGTAGAACCGGGCCTCCAGGTGGATTCTCATTAAAATCTCAACTGGCTGTCTAAAAAGTATCATACCAAGGTACAATAATAATCATAAGATAAAATATGACCAGAAATATGAAACAAATTTCTTGGATGACCAGTTCTCTTGACGTCCAGGATATGATAGAGGACTTCGCTAGAACAAAAGCAAAGAGAAGACCTATCCCACTGCAATGATGTAAACATACCTTGGGAGACATGGCTGAAATCAGCTCAAATGTAGAAGAGACTGTAGATTATATATTCCAAAAGCAAATTGTCCTAAAGTGGATGGACATTGTCAAAAAACCACGAAACATTCCCATTAATGTCAATGGAAAAAAAATAATTCCTCCACTTATCTCAAAAC